>NC_080791.1:62189052-62511552 GCF_028018385.1 Neofelis nebulosa | reverse complement strand
AGTGTCTGTTTTTGTACCAGTACCATACTGTCTTGATGATTACACCTTTGTAGTATATCTTGATGTGGGATTGTGACACCTCTTGCTTTGGTTTTCTTTTTCAAGATTGCTTTGGCTATTCGGGGTCTTTTCTGGTTCCATACAAATTTTAGGATTATTTGTTCTAGCTCTGTGAAGAATGCTGGTGTTATTTTGATAGGGATTGCATTGAATATGTAGATTGCTTTGGGTAGTATCGACATTTTAACTATATTTTTTCTTCCTATCCTGGATCATGGAATCTTTTTCCATTTCTTTGTGTCTTCTTCAATGTCTTTGAAGCTTTCTATAGTTTTCAGTGTATAAATTTTTCACCTCTTTGGTTAGATTTATTCCTAAGTATTTTATGGTTTTTGGTGCAACTGGAAATGGGATCGATTCCTTGATTTCTCTTTCTGTCATTTCATTTTTGGTGAATAGGAATGCAACAGGTTTCTGTGCATTGGTTTTATATCCTGCAACTTTACTGAATTCATGAATAAGTTCTAGCAGTTTTTTGGTGGGATCTTTTGGGTTTTCCATATAAAGTACCATGTCATCTGCGAAGAGTGTAAGTTTGACCTCCTCCTGGCTGATTTGGATGCCATTCATTTCTTTGTGATGTCTGATTGCAGAGGCTAAGACTTCCAATACTATGTTGAATAGCAGTGGTGAGAGTGGACATCACTGTCTGGTTCCTGACCTTAGGGGGAAAGCTGTCAGTTTTTCCCCATTGAGGATACTATTAGCGTTGGGTCGTTCATACATGGCTTTTATGATCTCAAGGTATGATCCTTGTATCCCTACACTCTTGAGGTTATTATCAAGAAAGGATGCTGTGTTTTGTCAAATGCTTTCTCTGCATCTATTGAGAGGATCATATGGTTCTTGTCCTTTCTTTTATTGATGTGATGAATCACGTTAATTGTTTTGCGAATATTGAACCAGCCCTGCAACCCAGGTATAAATCCCACTTGGTCATGGTGAATAATTTTTTTAATGTATTGTTGGGTCTGGTTGGCTAATATCTTGTTGAGGATTTTTGCATCCATGTCCATCAGGGAAATTGGTCTATAGTTCTCCTTTTTAGTGGGGTCTCTGTCTGGTTTTGGAATCAAAGTAATGCTGGCTTCATAGAAAGAGTTTGGAAGTTTTCCTTCCATTTCTATTTTTTGGAAAAGTTTCAAGAGAATAGGTGTTAACTCTTCCTTAAATGTTTGGTAGAATTCCCCTGGAAAGCCATATGGTCCTGGACTCTTGTTTTTTGGGAGTTTTGGATTAAGAATTCGATTTCCTTACTGGTTATGGATCTATTCAAATTTTCTATTTCTTCCTGTTTCAGTTTTGGTAGTGTGTATGTTTCTAAGGATTTGTCCATTTTTTCCAGATTGCCCATTTTACTGGTGTATAATTGCTCATAACATTCTATTATTATTGTTTTTATTTTTGTTGTGTTGGTTGTTATCTCATTCCTCTTTCATTCTTGATTTTAATTATTTGGGTCCTTTCCTTTTTCTTCTTGACCAAACTGGCTAGTGGTTTATCAATTTTGTTAATTCTTTCAAAGAGCGATCTTCTGGCATTAATTTCTAGCTCTAATCTTTATTATTTCGTGTCTTCTGCTGGGTTTGGGTTTTATTTGCTGTTCATTTTCCAGCTCCTTAAGGCGTATAGTTTGGTTGCATATCCTAGATCTTTCTTCCTTGTTTAGGAAGGCCTGGATTGCTATATACATTCCTCTTATGACCGTCTTTGCTGCATCCCAGAGGATTTGGGTTGTGGTGTTATCATTTTCATTGGCTGCCATATACTTTTTAATTTCCTCTTTAACTTCTTGGTTAGCCCATTTATTCTTTAGTAGGATGTTCTTCAGTCTCCAAGTATTTGTTACCTTTTCAAATTTTTTCTTGTGGTTGATTTCGTGTTTCATAGCATCGTGGTCTGAAAATATGCATGGTGTGATCTCAATCTCTTTGTACTTACTTAGGGATGATTTGTATCCAAGTATATAGTCTATTCTGGAGAATGTTCCATGTGCAGTGGAGAAGAATGTATATTGTGCTGCTTTAGGATGATATGTTCTGAATATATCTGTTAAGTCCATCTGGTCCAATGTGTCATTCAAAGCCATTGTTTACTTGTTGATTTTTTGATGAGATGATCTGTCCATTGCTGTGAGTGGGGTCTTGAAGTCTCCTACTATTATGGTATTACTATCGATGAGTATCTTTATGTTTGTGATTAATTGATTTATATATTTGGGTGCTGCCACATTTGGCAAATACATGTTTGCAATTGTTAGATCTTCTTGGTCTATATTGATTATGATATAATTGATTATGATATAATGCCCTTCTGCAACTTTTGATACAGTCTTATTTTAAAGTCTAGGTTGTCTGATATAAGTATGGCTACTCTGGCTTTCTTTTGTTGACCATTAGCATGATAGATGGTTCTCCATCCCCTTATTTTCAATCTGAAGGTGTCTTTAGGTCTCAAGTGGGTCTCTTGTAAACAGCCTATAGATGGATCTTGTTTTCTTATCCATTCTGTTACCCTATGTCTTTTGATTGAAGCATTGAGTCCATTGACGTTAGACTGAGTACTGAAAGATATGAATTTATGGGCATTATGATGCCTGTAGAGTTGGAGTTTCTGTTGGTGTTCTCTGGTCCTTTCTAATCTTTGTTGCTTTTGGTATTTATTTATTTATTTGTTTATATTTTTATCTTCCCTATCCTCAGAGATTCCCCCTAAAATCTTGCAGGGCTGGTTTAGTGGTCACAAACTCCTTTAATTTTTGTTTGTCTGGGAAACTTTTTATCTCTCCTTCTATTTTGAATGACAGCCTTGCTGGATACAGAATTCTTGGCTGCATATTTTTCTGATTCAGCACACTGAATATATCCTGCCACTCCCTTCTGGCCTGCCAAGTTTCTGTGGATAGGTCTGCTGCAAACCTGATCTGTCTTCCCTTGTAGGTTAGGGACTTTTTTTCCCTTGCTGCTTTCATGATTCTCTCCTTGCCTGAGTATTTTGTGAATTTGACTATGATATGCCTTGTTGATGGTCGGTTTTTGTTGAATCTAATGGGGGTCCTCTGTGCTCCTGGATTTTGATGTCTGTGTCTTTCCCCAGGTTAGAAAAGTTTTCTACTATGATTTGCTCACATAACACTTCCACTCCTATTTCTGTCTCTTCCTCTTCTGGGACCCCTATGATTCTGATGTTGTTCCTTTTTAATGAGTCACTGATTTTTCTAATTCTTAAATTGTGCTCTTTTGCCTTCATCTCCCTCTTTTTTTCTGTTTTGTTATTCTCTATAAGTTTGTCATGTATATCGCTGATTCTCTGTTCTGTCTCGTCCATCCTTGCTGCCGCTGCATCCATCCGTGATTGCACCTTAGTTATAACATTTTCAATTTCATGCTGGCTATTTTTTACATCTTTTATCTCCGCAGATAAGGATTCTACTCTATTTTTGACTCCAGCTAGTATTCTTATTATCGTGATTCTAAATTCTGGTTCAGACATGTTGCTTATATCTGTGTTTGTTAACTTCCTGGCTGTCATTTCTTTGTGCTCTTTCTTTTTTGGCGAATTCCTTCATTTGTCATTTTTAAGGGAGAAAAGGAATTAATGAGGTAGAAAAATTGAAATTTAAAAATATAAAGATTAAAAAAAATATTAAAATTAAAAATTAAAAACACACACACACACAAAAAATCGAATAGATGATGCTAGATCCTAGGTGTGTTTTGGTCTGGGTGTTGAAAGTAGTTTGACAGATTAGAGAAATGAAAAATAAAACGGGGGGGGGGGAGAAAATAAAAGGAAATCATTTCAGACTTGAAAAAATGAATACACTGAAGTAGACTAAAATAAAATGATGGAAGTAAAGTAGAATTTGAAAAAAAATTACACAAAAGTAAAAAATATAGCAATAAAACAAAAAAGATATTTTTAATAATTGGAAATAAAAATGAATTTTTCTCTTTCTGTATTCAAGAAAAAGAAAAGAATTGTAAAAGAGAAAAAGAAAAAAGAAAAAAGTAAAGAAAATTGAATAGATGAACCTGCTAACAGATTGAAGTAGGACTGAAATTGCTTTGTTTTCCCCTAGAAGTCAGTCTATGTATCTCTTTATAGTCCATAAATCAAGCCGTCAGTGAGACTTGTGCTTGAAGACCAAAGTTGGCCCATTTGGGCGGGGCTCTGTGTAACAGTTCTGCTCTCCACTAGATGGCGCTGCTAGCTTACTCAGGTGGATTGTTGCACCCTTGTAGGTGCATATGCGCATGCGTGGGAACAGTGAAAATGGCTCCACCCAGCTACCCAGTCTGTTCTCTCCGATCAGCAATTGTGCCCCGGTCCTCTGTCTTCAGCTCTTGTCCACTCCCCACTTTTTCATTCTCTGTGACCAGGCCCCAGACAGTACTTCCCTTCCAAGTTTTGTCTCAGATGCAGCTGTTTCCCCCGGCCCCTTATTTCTGAAGGACTGCGGCTTTGATCTGCTCCACCCCTCTGCAGGAGGGTCTCACCAAGCAATGGCCGAATGGGCAATGGCCAAATATCGGCTGCACCCAGGAATGCCCGCTGGACCCTGTTGTTGCTGGTGCCCCGAGACCGCAGCCAGGTGCCAGCCTGCCCCAGAAAAAGTTCGCGAGACAGAGTAGTAGCAGCGTTTCAGGTTTTATGGTAAATTGCAACACACATCTGGCACCAGGCTTAACCCTTAACAACCTTATTCCAGCACCAGCGAATGTGGCCATTTTCTGGAGTCTGCTGGGACCAGGTGGCTTCAACAGTCTCTACTAAATGTCCTTCCAGTAGTGGAACTGCTTTTCCCCGTGTGGCCCGAGAAATTCCTGGACCCCACTCTGTTCCTGGGGATTCACCCTTCCCACCAGTGCACCGCCAGGTATTGAGCTGAGGAGTTGCAGCCTTTGCGTTCCCTTTGTTTACAGTCTTAATGGAATTTAAACCCTCTCCTTTCTCCTTTCTCCTTTCTCCCTTTTTAGTTTAGTCCCTGCGGCTGTTTCTAATTTTCCACTTTCTCTCCAGCTGCTTTTGGGGAGGGCTGCTTTTCCCATATTCCCCCCCCTCCCCCCAGTCTCTGTCTTCTTTCTGCTTGCAAAAGCACCTCCCTTCATCCTCCTTCTTGCTCCCCAAGTTCACCTCTCTGCGCTGGGTAACTGCTGAATTCTGTGGTTCAGGTTGTGCCGATTGTTGTGTTAATCTTCCAATCTGTTTTATAGGTGTGTAGGATGGTTCAGTGTTGGTCTGGCTGTATTTCATGGATGCGAGACACACAAAAAGCTTCCATCATGATCCGCCATCTTGGCTCCTCCTCTCTTTAATCCCATTTTTAGTTTATTTTTGTGTATTGTGTAAGAAAGTGGTCCACGTTCATTCTTTTGCATGTAGGTGTCAAGTTTTCTCGGGACAATTTATTGAAGAGATTGAATTTCCCCCATTGTATATTACCACCTCCTTTCTCATACATTAATTGACTATAGAAACATGAGTTTATTTCTGGGCTCGCTATTCTGTTTCATAGATCTATGTTTCTTTGTGCAAATACCATACTTTTTTGATTATTCAGCTTTGTAGTATATCTGGAAATCTGGAATAGTGATAACTCCAGCTTTGTTTTTCTTTCTCAAGATTGCTTTGGCTCTTCAGGGTCTTTGTGGCTCCATACAAATTTTAGGATTATTTGTTCTCAATTTGTGGAAAATATTGTTGGTATTTTGATAGGAATTGCAATGAATTTGTAGATTGCTTTGGATAGTATGGACATTTTAACAATATTCATTCTTCCAATCCATGAACATGGAATGTCTTTCCATGTATTTGTGTGTCATCTTCAATTTATTCCACCAGTGCTCCATAGTTTTCAGAGTACAGATTTTTCACCTCTTTCTTTAAGTGTATTTATAGGTATTTCATTCTTTTTGCTGTCATTGAAAATAGTGTTGTGGGTTTTTGTTTTTAAATTTCTCTTTCTGTTAATTTGTTATTAACATGTAGAAATGCTACCAATTTCTGGGTATTAACTTTGTACCCTATAACTTTACTGAATTAATTTATTACTTCTAGTAGTATTTTGGTGGCATCTTTAGGACTTTCCATGTATAATATCATGCCATCTTCAAAAAGTGACAGTTTAATTTCTTTTCCAATATGGCATCCTCTTATAGACCAATGGGTTTTAATGCAACAGAGTACTAAAATTTATTGATAAACTTTCAGATTATACATTGCACTAATCTTTTTTTTTTAATTTTTTAATGTTTATTTATTTTTGAGAGAGAGACAGAGAGAGACAGAGCTCAAGAGGGGAAGGGCCAGAGAAAGAGGGAGACACAGAATATGAAGCAGGCTCCAGGCTCTGAGCTGTCAGCACAGAGCCCGATGTGGGGCTTAAACTCATGAACCACGAGATCATGACCTGAGCTGAAGTTGGATGCTTAACCTACTGAGCCACCCAGGCACCCCTACATTGCACTAATCTTTAGAAAACTATCTGTTGTTGATTTGGTGTGTAGTATCAAAGAATATTCACAATTAACTAAAAAAGGTATTAAAATCTCAACTTCTTCCTCTTACAACTGTATATCTATGTGATGTCATATTCATAAATATGAAACAAAACAACATATTTCAACAGGTTTCATGCAGAAACAGATATGAGAATCTAGTTGTTGTCTATTAAGCCAGGGATTAAAATACTTGCAAAAATATAAAATAATATGACTCTTCTTACTATTTGTGTAGTCCAAAATATACTTATTTTTCATAAAAACATCTTATGGTACATAGATTTATTATTTGCTATTTTAAAATTAATACATAAAGTTTCAAAATTTTTGTTTTAATTTTCAACATATATTTATAGATATGAACCACATAAACAAAAGCTTTTTAGAGTTTCAGTAAAGTTTAATAGTGTAAATTGGATAGTAAGACCAATGATTTTAAGAATCACTGATCTAATACCTATGAGTAAATTCAGCTCTGTCAACCATTCTCATGAGGTCATTGTTATTATACCTCTTCTTTAAATTGAAATACAACTTATTTAGAGTACAGTGCACAAATATTAAGT
Organism: Neofelis nebulosa; assembly: GCF_028018385.1. Lineage (NCBI taxonomy): Eukaryota > Metazoa > Chordata > Mammalia > Carnivora > Felidae > Neofelis > Neofelis nebulosa. The sequence goes on along the minus strand of NC_080791.1, from coordinate 62,504,423 downwards.
ATACTTATCTTACTGGCAGACCCAATTATAGGACATTTCCATATGTAGTGGTTTCCATATGGTCACCAAAGATAACTACAATTTTGACTTCAGCATCATAGACTTCCTTGTATTTTTAAAAATTTGTTTAATACTAATAACATAAGATATACTCTCTTTTTTTGACCAATTGAATGTTGTATTATTTGTTTATTTGTTTATTTATTTATTTATTTACATGCATTACAATATTATTTTCAGGTGTAGAATTTCATGGTTCATCCGTTGTATACAACACTCAGTGCTCATAATGGGTACCCTCCTTACTACCCATCACCAATTTAATCCATTCCCCTGCTCACCTCTCCTTCAGTAATCATATGTTTGTTCTCTATACTTAAGAGTTTGTTTCTTAGTTTGCCTCTCTTCCTCCTTATTTTACTTGTATGTTTCTTAAATTCCACATATGAATGAAATCATATATTTGCCTTTCTCTGACTGACTTATTTCACTTAGCATAATACTCTCTAGTAATATTATGGAATATATTCCATTATATATATATGTATATGTATATATATATATACATATATATATACACACACATACATACATACATACATACATACCGTATCTTCTTTATCCATTCATCATTCAGTGGATATTTGTGCTCTTTCCATAATTTGGCTATGGTAGATAATGCTGCTATAAACATCAGGGTGAGTGTATCCCTTTGGATTAGTACTTTTTATCCTTTGGGTAAATGCCCAGTATTGTAATTGCTGGATTGTAGAGTAGTTTTATTTTTAACTTTCTGAGGAAACTCCATACTGTTTTCCAGAGTGGCTGTACCAGTTTGCATTCCCACCAACAGTGTAAGAAAGTTCCTTTTTCTCCACATCCTTGCCAACACTTGTTGTTTCTTGTATTTTTTATTTTAGCCATTGTTAAATGGTTGATATCTCATTGTAAGGTGATATCTCATTGTGGTTTTGATTTGCATTTCCTTGATGATTAGTGATTTTGATCATCTTTTCATGTGCCTCTTGGCCATCTGTGTCTTCTTTGAACAAACGTCTGTTCATGTCTTCTGCCCATTTTTAAGTTGGATTTTTTTTTGGTTTTGAGTTGTATAATCACTGTGGTTTTTTAATTTGCATTTCACTCACGACTGCTGCCAAACATTTCATTTGAATATTTCCCATTTAGATGTTCTCGTTTTGAAGTATCTAAATCGTTTGCAATTTTCCTATTGAGTTTTCTAATTTATTAAAGTTTGTATTTGTTAAATGTAGTCATTGCAAATTCCTTCTCTCTGTTTCTCTCTCTTTCTCTCTCTCTCTCTTTTTCCCTGTCTCTATATCTCTGTTTAGTGCAGTTGCAAATTTAGAGATAACATTTTTAACTGATGTATAGTTAATATATAAAGCAATTCAATTTTCCCTATAATGTTCCATGTAGTAACTTCTTGTTCCCCAATCCAAGTTATAAATTGTACTTAACAATTATCTTTGGTCTTTTTAAAACTGAAATACTTTTACTGAATTTCTTTGAATTTTATAAAGTTGACATTAAAATTTTTTTTAATAGAACAGCTTGTATCCTAGATAAGAGTATTCCTCATGATTAGATTCAGATTATGCATTCTTGGAATATATTTACATATTTTGGCCTTGTCAGTGCATCAAAACACCAAGGGCATATGTTGTCATTTTATTCCACTTTGATGATGTTAGCATTGACATTTGGTTAAGGTTGATGTGGTCTAACTAAGTTGGATTTAATACTTTCAGCAACAGTCTGCAAACCATTTGAAATTGTGAGACATTTCACTAGAATGGTTTTAAAAACAGACTTTTTTTCTTTTAACATGTCTTAGAAAATGCAGCTAAGACACTAACTCAAGCATGACATTCTATGGAGTTGAGGCGTATGTGGTAGATGTCTGAAGTACATTACATGGTCTTCTGTCTTTGGTAATTAAACCACAACATTCAGAAGCCAATGGGTAGAAATAGAAATCGTTATTGTTATCACTCCTGTCTTTTTTTCCCCTCTCAATTTAGTCTCTATTGGTAGTAGCTTCTAATTTCCAAGGATAGGGGATCTTTTCTACCTGGCATACAGTGCCTAAAACTATGGCTGCTACATGAATATTTGTGGATGGCCCTGTCTATCGACCAGGAAGTAGAAAAAGCAGTAGCTCTAGTGGCAGATATACTTGGTCCAGATGGGCATGTTTGGAGTTCAATGCAGACTCTAGGTGCTTCCAATGTTTGGTGATTATCAATAGGCAAATATAGTGGAAAGGGCATAGAATAATACTGGAAAGGGCATAGAAACCTAAGGGTTTAGTCCCTTCATGGATAAAAATGTATAAATTTGCTTTGGCATAAAACATAAGCTAGCAGAAGTTCTAACCATGGGAGAGGAGAATCTATAATAGGAAGTAGCTAGGAGATGATGGTTATCATTTCTTTAGTATCACCTACAGCAGTGGGTTTGTATATTGTCTCATTAACCTTCCTGTTGCAAGTTGTCTTTTTTATTATTATAGAAATTGTGACTGGCTGCTAACTTGAAAGACCATGAAAAGCTAGAGTTAATGTCAGACACCACTGGGTCTGGATCTTGTGGGTGGTAGAATATACTAGATGCTTCGGCACCCCTCCCATATCCTCTGGCCCTCAGTTACCCATAGTGTCTTATTGAAAGTGATGACTCTGCTTGAAAACTACCACTAGCTAGCAAGTAGTCAAACCCAGAAGTGACCAGGGATTAAGTTACCTAAGACCCATGAGTTGGAGTTGAATTTGGAGGACAAGTCCTCAGGTGTTCTCATCTCATGGTGGGAGAATGCTGATACATGTCCCATAACATTATCTTTAAAAAAACCCCAGATTTTCTGAGCCCATGTACTTATAGTCAGTAACCTGCTTATTTACACACCTTGTACAGATTTCGTTGTCTTTCTTGTCTTATGTTCCCTGTCATCAGTGTTTCCCAGTATCGTCTACCAAATAAAACCTTTAAGTCAAATTTTTACCTTACATCTGCTTCTGGGAGAGCTCACCATGGGATAGTGTCTCTTCTAAAACAGACTATAAATTTGAGAAGCCACTTCCCTAAAGAGAGATACTCAGCATTTATTTTATTTATTTATAATATGAACTAATACTAACAGGTTGAATAAAAGGGCATATTATCATCCACACTTTAGGAATGAAATTCAGATTTCATACAAATAACAGGGGCCGAGTTAGTGTTTGGAAGATGATCTGTTCTGATACCAGAGACAAAGTTTTTAACTGGTGTACTATACATCTTCATCTTAAACTACTACTGCCTCTGAAGGAGAAAAAGGAAATATTGATTCAGTCATTTAATTTTCTCTAAGTTGCTGCTAAGGAAATTATAGAAAAGGTTGAACCACGAAGTATATGAGTCATATGGTAATTTTAGGAATTATGGATAACAGCTCTCATTGCAGTATAAGAACTAACAAGTATTTATATATAAATTGCTTAGTTAATAATGAGGTGGCATTTGCATAAAGCACAAGAACAGGCCCAAACTAATCAATGTGGATAAAAGTCAAAAGAGTGGTTATTTTCAGGTTATTGACTTGGAAGGGGCACGAGTGGAGCAATTCAGATGCTGAGAAAATACATTTCTTGACCTGGCTTGTGTTCTCTTCATGCTAATTCACCAAGCTTTGTAGTCATGAATTGTTCTTATCTGTGTCTTTGTTATACCTCAATTAAATATTACTTTAAAAATAAGGTAGCAACATTTGGGGTTTTTTAGTTAATTTAATATTTGCGTCTCAAATTTTTAGCTGATGGCAACAATGGGCTAGGTAATACAGTAATGTTGACATACATTTATAGTGAAAGCTTATTATATTAATCAAAAACATATATTGAGAAGGTGCTTGACATTGTACCATGTGCTAACTTTGCAACTATAAAAATTTTACAGTCTTTTTCAAGGCAAAGTTCAAATCTAGACGTGGAGAGAGTCATGTAAAGATATTTACACAGGTTTTGAAGGTCATTTTAAAGACATGTCTCAGTTTCTAGTCAGTGCAGATGAGAGTTTTTATCTCTATCTTGTGAAAGTAAGAGACCTGCTTGGGGTGCCTGGGTGGCTCAGTTGGTTAAGCAACCAACTCTTAATGGTGGCTCAGGTTCTGATCTCATGCTAGTGAGATTGAACCCCATGTCAGGCTCGCACTGGCAGCATTGAGCCTGTGTGGGACTCTCTCTCTCTCCCTCTTTCTCTCCTGCTCGTGTTCTCTCTCTCTCTCTTTCTCTCTTTATTTCAAAGTAAATAAATAAATTTAAAAGAAGGAGACCTGCTTACCCCCAGATTTTTTCTAATTAATGAACCCAAACCTTTAACAGGAACACAAACCAAATAAATATTAATGAAAAAAAAACTTGCCTGAAGAGAATAAGATCTGTTTTATTTTACACTTCGATAGAAAATAGCTATATCATATCAGATATACATTATTTTCAAGCTTCAGAAATTTATTTTACTGAGTGACATTTTTTAAAAACTTTATTTATTTATTTTGAAATCAAGAATCCAAGGCTTAACTGCCTGAGCCACACAGGCACTCCTTACTGAGCAACATTTACATTATTTCCTTATCCTGTATCAAGGGTTCCAGTGTACAAACAGACATTTTTGTTTTGGTATTCACTACCCTAAGGTTCCTAGCAAGCTAAAACATACTACATTGCTAATAGTAACATCGTTTGGATGTACATCATGCTGAACTTTACATTTGCAGTCTATCTCTCTTGCTGAAGTTAGACACAATTCTACAGCTCCATGTGTGTTAGACAAGATATAGAGGTAGACAGACCTGAAACTTCTCCAGGTGGCTCCATGAGGTTCAGTGAATCTCGTAGGTATAGTCCTACAACTCTCAAAGTTCTTCCATACTACTAATATCTTCTGGAGCAGCTGCAAATCTAACACATCACGATGAGCTGGGTATTATGCTAATTGTGATATAAATTATAAGTCAATGGCTGTTAAATTTAAAGTGAAGAAAATGTACTTGCTCAGTCAAAAGTATTCATTTATAATTTACAGTGTACATCTTACATTATATTAAATGCTATTGATACAGAGATGAATAAGTCATTAATCTTTTCATGGAATGTTTGGTCCAGAGGTCCAGACAGTTGTACAACTGGCACATATGCTATAATATGAACTGCTGTGTTGTGAAAATTAAGAAGGTTCTTAGATAATCAAATGAAAGATCTTTTGACTTGATCTAGGGCAAGACTGTGCATATCATTTAACTAGTTGATTAACAAAAATAATTAAATATCCCTTAATTAACAGATTACACTAACAGATTACCCCTAATTCCTGCTAGTATTAGTGACTTTCAATACATCTTAAAGTCAAGATTTGTGATATTAACAAAGGATTGACTGAAGGACATCTGATTTCTTATATTCATTTATATATCCACAATTTAACACTTAAATGAAAAAGAATACAAGAGAACTTTATACCAGGATTGCAGTGAGGTCAACATTGTGCCCTTATGAAATTGCATTTACTGAAACTTCTTTTCTTGTTATTTCCTTAGTCCTATGAGGTACACTATATGAAACAACAAACAGGAAAAATCCATTATTTTTGTTATAGAGATGCTATTGGGAGTTCCATAAGTTATAAAAGTGCTTATATTGATTAGAACTCATGCAAAATATCACCTCTCCCATCTCAATAACAGGAATGTTGAGCCCATCCAGAACAACTTGTTTTGATTAAGCTTTTGTGAAACTTATAATTTAGAACTTTCTTTTTGTAGCCAAAATGACTGAAGGAAAATTTAAATCCCAATTGTAGCAATTTTTAAGCAACATGATAAAAATTTCTTTCTTTTTCTTTTGATTTTATAGTTTTGAGTTTTTATTTAAATTCCAGTTATCTAACATATAGTGTAGTATGAGTTTCAGAAGTAGAATTTAGTGACTCATCACTTACATATAACACAAAGTGCTCCTTACAAGTGCCCTCCTTAATACCCTTCACCCATTAAACCCACCACCCTTTTCCCCTCCGGCAACCCTCAGTTTGTTCTCCACAGCTAAGAGTCTGTTTTATGGTTTGCTTCTCTCTTTTTTTCCCCCATTGTTCATCTGTCTCATTTCTTAAATTTCTTAAATTTCACATTTGGGTGAAAGCATAACTATAAATTTCTGTTTGTGAATTTTGTAATTAGATTATATTTTCTTATTCATATTTTGCTTATGCCATATTTCCACAAATTCCTATCTTTTTCCTATTTTATCACCAGCATTTTTGCAATCTATGTCAATTCAACAGTTAAATGGGTGGTGAGGTAAATATATAAACAATAAACAGCAAGTGAAAAAACAGATTTCAGTTGCCTCTAAGATGGCTTAGAGAGATCCCCAAATAAAATTGGACTGAATAACAGAATGGCTTTAAGTGGATGAAGCCCCCCCTGAAAAAAAAAAAGCGACTAGCCTGGTATAGAAGAATAAAAGGCTTAAAAACAAAAAAAAAATTATCTCAAACTTAACCATGGTCTTTTGGTTATGATCATTGAGAAAAATTTTTAAGGGTAGTGTAACCATGGCATCGGCAATATTAGAAACAGTCCTGATACTTTTTCATTCATGTTTGCTATACATTTTATAAGCAGTGAAATTATGAGAGTGTATCTACACCTCAATGTAAATTACATTAAATGTTTTTTTCATTTTGCTTCTTCAGTGCCTACTGTCCCCTGTAACATTCCTCCTCATTCTGGAAACTGCTCTTTCAACAATTTATCAACATGGAACCCATGAAAATCATGTTACAAATCCACAAACCCCAAAGTAGTGTAGCAATTCTAGATGCCCTGAATTCAAAATAGGAAAATATGAAGATGCTTTAATTATATACAGTTGTTAAAGTCTTGCCAAGTTACAAAGACCTCTATTAGTGTTGATACTCATATAAAGTTATTTTCTAGACACTTAGATTGCAGTATTTTAATAATCCATTAACAGTGTATTATTCTCATGATTTTTATTTCTTTTTTAAAATTGTTTCTTAATGTTTATTTATTTTTGAGAGACAGAACATGAGCAGGTGAGGGGCAGAGAGAGGGAGACACAGAATCCAAAGCAGGCTCCAGGCTCTGAGCTGTCAGCACAGAGCACGATGTGGGGCTCGAACCCACAAACTGTGAGATCATGACCTGAGCGAAGTTGGGCGCTCAACCGACTGAGCCACCCAGGCGCCCCTCATGATTTTTATTTCTTGTTACTTTGGTATCCAAGGACATTATTTAGTTTCTAACTGAGTGATGCATGAAGGGTATGGATCTTGGATAATGGTTAATTATTTCAGAAAGGATTTCCTAAAATAAATATGGACAATCAGAATGCTTCCCTGGACATTTGCAATGGGAAAAAATATTCCAATTGATACTGAAATGTATTGAACGAATAAATATGATTAATTTGGACAATCAGTATTTTCTTCCTTGTGAATTGAGAAATGGAGAAAGACATTTTTTTAAGTTTATTTATTTATTTTTATAGAGAATGAACAGGGAGGAGCAGGGAGAGACAGAGAGAGAGAGAATCACAAGCAGGGATTCCAACTTGGGACTTGAACTCCTGAACTATGAGACGAACCATTAAATGAACCCTGAGATCATGACCCCAACCAAAATCAAGGGGTATTTAACTGCCTAAGCCACCCAGGCACACCGCTGGAGAAAGACATTCTTAAACAAGAAAAAAAGAGTGTGAAATATGCAAAGAAAAGATAAACCTCCTCAGAGAGGTCTGAGGAAAGTCAAGTAGTATATTTCACTTGTCTTTCCCTAGAATCCCTGGGAATGTAAGAATCAGAATGGTCCCCTTTTCCAGTAAGATGTTTGCTTGAAACCCAAACATTTCAAAACTAATTGTCACCTGGTTGTTTTTTAAGTTCATTTGTTATCACTAATTCGTTACATTAACTGAAAAACTGCCACAGTGCCCTTTTTCCATAGTACTTCTGTCATGCATAATGATAGGAAAAACATAAGGATAAATATTTGGGATTTTACCTAAGTGAGCCCCTTCTCCATGTTAGTTGCTTTTGATGTTCAACTTAAGAGCCTTATATAAGCCATGCCTGAGTTCCTTATTCTTGAGTGCATACACTATGGGGTTGAGGGCGGGAGGAATGACATTGTGTAGTACATTGAGGAGAACTGGGATAAGGGGAAGCGTGATTGCTGCACTATGGGTGATAGAAATGACAACAATGACTGTGTAAAAGAACAAAATGAGGATGAGGTGGGAAGTACAGGTACTTAGGGCTTTGGAAGCAGCTTCTGCTGAGTTCAGTTTCAGCACTGAGTGAAGTATCAAAACATACGATAAAAAAATCAAAGCTAGGTCACTCCCCATCAATGTCCATGCCAGAAATAGCTGGTAGATGCTATTGATTGTCCTGTCATCACAGGATAAGCTAGTGACTCCAAGGTTAGAGCACAGGCAGTGCTCAATTTGGTTCTGTGAGCAGTAGTGTCTCTGAGCAGCCAACACAGGCACTGGGATGGTAGCCAGGCTGTTTCTAAGTGCCATGAACACAGTTGCCTTGACCACAAAAGAATCAGTAACTATTGCTGGATAGCGTAGTGGTTTGCAAATGGCTACATATCTATCTATAGCCATGCAGACAAAGATACCTGACTCCATAACCACAAAACAATGTATGACATACATCTGAGCAAAACACTCAGGGAGACTGATGGCCTTGGCACTGAACCATAAGATGGCCAAAATCTTGGGCATGATGGTGGTAGCCAGTCCCATGTCTACCACAGCCAGGATCCCCAGGAAATAGTACATAGGCTGATGCAGTGTGGCCTCCTGATTGATGATGATCAGGATAAAGATGTTGGCAGTGAGAGCTAAGAGGTAGAGCAGAGCCAGGGGCAGGGAGAGCCAGTGCTGCCAGGTGTGAATGCCTGGGAATCCCATCAGAATGAACTCAGAGACCTGGAACTTAGAGATGTTGGAATGTGTGAGATCCTGGAACATCCTTCACTAAGGGAAAAGCATATACAAAGTTACAATTCTTAATATTCTCTCTGACAGTATTTTAAAAGATGTTACCCACCTTCATGTTTATGAAATGCAGGAGTCTTCATCTTCATTATTCTGATCCTGCCACTAACATTTATCGGACATTTATTTTTTTTAACGTTTATTTATTTTTGAGACAGAGAGAGACAGAGCATGAACAGGGGAGGGGCAGAGAGAGAGGGAGACACAGAATCGGAAGCAGGCTCCAGGCTCTGAGCAGTCAGCCCAGAGCCCGACGTGGGGCTCGGACTCACGGACCGCGAGATCGTGACCTGAGCTGAAGTCGGAGGCTTAACCCACTGAGCCACCCAGGCGCCCCAATCGGACATTTCTAATGATACGAACCATGATAGCACATTCCATGTTTAACTCTGTTAATCATCACAAAATCTCCATAAGGCAGGTGACATTATTTCCACCTTCTTACAATTGAAGAATAAGGACATTGGAGTTACCAGAACCTTGGTCATTACCTTCCATATTATAAGTTATGGAGACTGACAAGATGAAAGCAATCTTGTAACACAGCCTGGCCTCTTAAGCTTTATTTTGACAGAGTTGGTTTTTTTAGGAACCAAAGGTATAGATTCAGAGTAGAGGTTTTTATGCAGAGAAACCTTTTGGTAACAGATTAGGTGAAAGAATATAAGAATTATCCTTTTTTAAAAGTTCAAGTACTCAAAAATTTGTGAAATAATCATGAATATTATAATGTCATTATAATATATGAGGTAATTTAGTATATCCATTTTTAAACAGGAGAACTGATATCTAAAAATGCAAACAAGCTGTCTAAAGCCAAGTTACTGTAAAAGAAATATACCTGGAAACTCAGTAGTTTGTGTCCACTTGATTCTGACTTTGAGTGACTTTCCCCTAGTGGGACATACTTTTGCATCTTAAAGCTGTCCAGCCAGTCACACTATAATGAATAAAGCAGATAGGAAAAAATAGAGTTTAAGATAAATGATTTGACAGAAGTGTTGCTATAATCAAATTACACTGTAACATTCTTATTTTAATCATTTATAATATTTTAATTAAAAACTGAAAGCAGATTTTCATTATCTGTTTTTACCAAAGATGTTCTATTTATTATTGTTTTCAGTGTTTCAAATATCAAGGGCATAATAAAACACAATAATTAATGTTAATGTAGACTGGTGGATATACTAATCTTAAACCATGTAATGACATGCTGTGTGCTTATAACATAGTGAAGAAAAATAAACTATGTATTGTATTAATATACCTATTCTGCTTCATATCTATTGTTTTTATAACTTCTAAGGTTGAATCATATTTTTTCTAGCTTGCTTTATCTTTTAACTTTAGTTTGGGAACTATTCCTCAAATGTTATGCAACATTTGACTATTAAGTTACACTTAATACAGAAGAGCCTTTGAAGGCTTACTTGAGATTCCAGGTGATGAGTACATATCGTCAGTTGGTATCTTTTCCTTTGAGAGCTCTTATAGGGACTACTGCTTCTTTGTAGACATTCTTAGTGATCAGTGTTATATGTCTTTTCTCAGGGACTCTGAATTTGTTCAGAAAATAACCCACCAACTTACTTCCTGCAGGAATATATGACTGGTTGCTAGTTTGGAGTTGAGTAGTAGATGAACACTGGGTTTCTCACATTTAGTGTGAATATTGAATTCTACCCTCTCATTTTTTATGATGCCTCATCCTTGGCTTTCATCATATATATATATATATATATATATATATATAGTGTTTGTTAAAATTTCTTCTCAAAATAAACTTTCAGTCATCATAAGGGAATACTTAATATTAAGGATAGTGGATAGATTAAAACTATCGATTTTTTTTTGGTTTGCCAAAAAATCATGTTATTACATGTTTAAAGTTCAAGTTAAAAAAACAAAACAAAACAAAATCTTTCCAGGGAAACTAGAACCAGAATTTGGAGGTGCTGTCCCCTGACCCCTTGGCCAAACCCCGCTCCATTAACTTAGTTTTATGCAATCAAATTCCCCAACAAGATTTGCATCTGTGCCTTGGAGATTAGTTTTTCCACCTACATTTCTCTTTTATCTTTATTCTCATAGAAGAAAGAAAGATTAGATACCTCAAAAAGCAACACTTTTTGGAAGTAGCAAAGCAACATAAGGCAAACTAATTAATAAGAATGCTCCTTGAAGATGGTTCTGGTGTCATCACAGATCAGGCAAAATTAGAGGGAAAGGGCAACTAAGCTAACTTTTGGTGGAGATCAGGAAAGTTTTCAAAAAGGAAAAGACAAATGCTCTTAGACCTGAAACATGATTAGGGTTCTGCCAGGTCAGCTATCTGTTATAATGCTGTTTGCTCTTTCCTACTCAGCTCACGCTGGTAATTTTGGCGTTTGATTTGGCACCCCTCCAATCTATTTTGTGTCCTCCCACCACCGAATCCAGCTGCATTCTTCACCTTCTTCAGAAGAACAACTGTTTCTCAGAGAGAAGAGAGACTCTAAGAACATTAAATGTTCTTAATATCAAATAATTGGAAAAGTGGCAGGCTTTGTAGGTAAGGAGTATATCTCCTGATGGACCAATCTCTTTTTTCTGTTCTAACATCATGGTATTGTAAAAGCCTAATGACGTTCTTGAACCAGCCACAATTTAACCAAACCCTTAATATTTGTACATACTGTATTTACATTTGTATTTGCAGTGTCTAGCAAGGCATCATGCACATATTAGATATGACAGATGTTTTTGAGTAAATAAACAGATGAATGAAAATGATTTAAATTTCCTAATAGACTTTAAGAATTAGTATGCTGTTGTCCAAATATTATTCTTTGAAAAGCACAAAAGGAGCCACCAGAAGAAACCAAACTACTTCATACGAAAGAAACTTAAAATTGTAAAAAAAAAAAATCCTTTTTCATAAAATAGATTAAACAAAGGAAATCCCCAAAAAAAGCAAAGAAAAAAATAAAGCAGAGAAAAAAACATGCATTTAGGATTGGGCAGTAAAGGTCAATTAAACTACACTATTAATTGGTCATATTACCTAGTGATTTTATATACACATATGCAATAAAAATATACATATATAATTTACATATGCATATATATATATATATATATATATAAAGCAATACACAAATTATGCACAGATATTTTGGGGAAACAAAGTACATACTAACACATCAAACACACAAAACAAAATTTGGCTGGAAATATTAATGTCACACAAAATAGAAAACAAAAACATAAGTGGGATAAAGGTCATCTTTGAGAAATAATAGATGGCATACAATTAAAGTTGACTGTACCAAATTATTTAATCACCAAAGGTTTAATACATTTTTCCACACAGAAAATACTGACAATATCGTTTTCACTTTATTAGTACATGGTAGAAAATTTTTGTTTTTATTTTTTTAAGTTTATTTATGTATTTTGAGAGAGAGAGAGAGAGATTGAGAGAATGCAAGTGGCAAACGGGCAGACAGAGACAGAGAGAGGGAGAATCCCAAGCAGGCTTCAGACCACTAGTGCAGAGCCCGGCTGGGCTTGACCTCATGAACTGTGAGATCATGACCTGAGCCAAAGTCAGACGCTTAACCGACTGAGCCATCCAGGCGCTCTGGGGTAGAAATTTTTTAAAAGAGGAATCCGCTTAAATATTTAACAACTTTTTGGTTGTTTTTCAATTTCCTGTTTGGCAACACTGGTGTACACTAGAAGCTAATCACTGAAAGACTAACAAAAGCCTTGTAATTTGTGTTAATGACAAAATAATAATATGAGTTTGCAGTGTAAGAATCTGGATTTTTTTCATACCAATATTGTCATCAAGTTTCTGTCCAGCTTATACATTTCTACTTAATGTTTGTATAACACATTATGTCTTTCACTTTTTTTTTGAAATTATCATTAAGGAATAGAAGTATTACAATTCATATATGGGTACAGATACATAATTACCTACCCATAAAAATAAGTGATTACTATGAAAATAAGATAGACTTAGAAATATATTATTGATAAATATTTCAATAGGGTGTACAAATTGTTAAAACTGTTGAAAAAATTGGATCATTCCTCATTTCTCCCTCTCAGTATTTTTAACCAGTCAGTTGTTGACATTATGTTTTCCTGCAGCTGAAGAAAGTAGAAAAAATGGGGAAAGCTAGATACCCATAAATTAAGAATAGGAAGTATGTCTGAGATCAATTTTGCTCCTTTCTAAAGAATATGTTTCCTATATGTGATATAAATATCCTAGTTATGTTCCTTGTGTTTCTCTTTGGTAGTTCTAGTGTTGGTTACTAAAACTGGTTTTATTTTTATGAGACATTTAGGTCCATCTTCGATACATTTGCAAACCTTTTGGTTAAAGATACCAGTTAACACCATGTAATATGGTATTAATGACAAATTATATCAGACTTTTTCCAAAACAAGATTAAATGATTTAAATATATTGTACTTTAATTTTTCTGCAAGAGAAACGGACTGATATCATGCTAAGGGTGGGTGGGCAGGGGTATTCAAGTAGTAACATTAACAAAGGAGTATTACCACTACTAAAGCACAATTTTATATGGTCTCTTGTCTGTTCTCTTTTCCAAACCCTATAAAGAGTAAGGTTGTTTTCTCACTCTGTGTAATCTCATGTCACTGTGTCAATATGACAGTGAGTTCCTTCAAGTAGGTTTTGCTATCTAGAGTGGAAGAAACACAGTCACAAATAAATCTCTCTAGAAATGAAGCAAGTAAATTAGAATCTCATTCTGAGACAATAGGAGGGCAGGTAAAAAGCAAGAGTATTTTGACCAGGACTGAAAACTATTCTCTAGTTATTCTATTTCTTCTTGTCATGAAGGTAATTCATATGGGACTTCTAGAACCAATAATTCCTATTTATGTAGGAAAATAGCATAGATATTCATAATCATGTTGCAAATTTACACTAAACTGCAATGTGAGAATTGAGGAAATAAAAATTGTCAAGAAAACCCATTATTTTACAACACCTCTGCCTTCACATGGGTGGATGCAATCAAACCTGTGTTTCTGAGAATATAATAATCAATTCATAGGCACTCAAAGCCTGTCTCTTCTTTATGAGAGCTTCCCTCCAGTTCAACTTAGAACTAAGAAGAACAGCAAAAATCCTATTACTAGTCCCACTTTTTATATTCTTTTAATACCTTACTTTCTGGACAGCAAAAACAATGAGCTGAATGCAATCTGGTCTAGATGTTGAGGGTATTGGTAAAAAAATTACAATTCTACAATATATGTATATGTACAGCTCTAAACCTCTAAATCCCTTGATATCTATGCTGTTGAACTGAATCCTTAAAGAAAAAAAAAAGGTGTGTTATATATCCCAAGGGGCTATTTTGCCACATTAGAGCATAGGTGCTGATCTGAGACTCTAGTCAAACCTTATCTGAGGAGGAAAACGAATGGAAACTTTACCTTCTTGTCACCTATAAGATGATATATAAATAAGAGAGTAATTTTATGTGCATGTATTTATATCTGCTTGTGTAAGAGAATTATATATGGGGAAGATTGGAATAAACACAGCAACATCTACTGAATGCTACCAATTTTAATATTGATTGAAGAGTTGTGTTTCTTTCTCTGTTGGACCAGTAGGATGCATTTGACAGTATCTACAATGTGTCAGAATGTTGTAATCACTCTCATACACGTTCATTCATATGTTTACTTGATTTCTTTAAAAAAATAAGGTTGATGATGGATATTTTGGCATTGTAGAAATTCATCAAAAGTCCCAGTTAACTAGCTGATATATTAAGTTAGAAATATTTAGATGCCCAAATTTTGAGATAATAATGATGAAGGAGATAACTTGAACTCAAATTAAAAAGACTACAGGTAACTTCTTATGCATTTCTTAATAAACATTTGCTATATACATTTTTGAAAAAAATTAGACACTATCATTTTAAAATATAAATCTTGTAATTTTCAATTGACATTATATAATAAGCAACTCAAACAAGATTATCCAGTAATATTATAATTAAATAAAAGTATTATCATACATAATTACATGGTTTGTTTATCCATTTTTCTATTCTTAGACATATATGTTCTTTATATTGCAGGATTGAAACAATAAGCACATGTGTAGAGAACACTTTTGACAGTTTTATTTTATTTTATTTTATTTTATTTTTTATTGGGTAAAATCCACATACCATAAAATTAACCATTTTACCATTTGAAATGTAAATTAAATGGCTCTGAAACCATCAGCACTATATAATTCCAGAACATTTCATTACCTCAGAAGGAAACTCAATAAACGTTAATTGTCCTGTCTCTCCTACCCTGGGAAATAACCAATTTGCTTTCTAATTCAGTAGACTTACCTGTTCAGAACACTTCATATAAATGGAATCATACAAGATGTAGTCTTTTGTGTCTGGCTTTTTCACTTAGAATGTTTTCAAAGTTAATATCTATAATACCATGTATCAGTACTTTATACTAATAGATGATTAATTTTCTTGTGTGACTACATCTAATTCTCTTTTTCCATTTAAAAGCTGATTGACATTTGGTTTATTCCCATTTTTTTGGCAAATAATGCTACTAGGAACATTCATGTACAAACTTTTATAGTAATACCTATTTTTAAGTAGTCTGGGTATATACTTAGGAGTTGCATTGTTGAATTATATAGTAAGTGTACTTAACTTTTTGTCTATTTTCCTGAGCTGTTTGCCACATCTCTTGCATGATTTTACATTCCCACCAGCAATACACAATGATTCCACTGTAGCCACAAAATCCAACACTTGCTTACTTGATTAAGAAAAAGAAATTACAGCCATTTGAAAGGATGTAGGATGTCGTATAATATCACTCATCATCAGGGAAATACAAATCATGGTTTTGAATTGAATTTGTCCAATGACTAATGATATTGAACATTTCTTTATGTGCTTGATGGCACTTACACATCTTTAAAAAAATGTCTACTCAAGTATTTTGTTCATTTAAAAATGTATAAGGCACATTTAAAAGCAAATAGGCAAATGGCAGGAGTAAGTCCTATGTTTCAGTAAGCAAATAAATGTGCATGGATTAAACTCTCCAATTAAAAAGAAGAGAGTGGCAGTATCTGCTCTAACCACTTCCACTCAACACTGTCTAGAAATTGTAGCCAAGCAACTAGCATGGAAAATGAGATGAATATTCTACTTGTCCCTTCCTTGGATTCCTTGAGATAAGTGGCATCATTGTGTTATGATGAAGATCCTTCCTGACTTACAAGATTTGAAATATTAGTTTCACCCCCTTTTTGGAAGCTTCATTTACAAAAGAGATTCCTTACACTAACTGAAGTAGCCACAATGCCCATGTACCCTACTTCTTCAACCACATATAATGATTGGAAAATATAATGGATAAATATGTGGGAAAATTACCTAAGTGAGCCTCTTCCACGTTCGTTGCCTTTGATGTTCAGCTTCACAAGTTTATACAAGCCCTCCCTGAGCTCCTTGTTCTTGAGTGCATATACCATGGGGTTGAGGGCAGGAGGAATGACATTGTGTAGTACATTGAGTAGAACTGGGACAAGGGGAAACGTCATTGTTGCATTATGGGTGATAGAAATGACAATGACAACTGTGTAGAAGAATAGGATTAGGATGAGGTGGGAAGTGCAGGTACTTAGGGCTTTGGAAGCAGCTTCTGCTGAGTTCAGCTTCAGCACTGAGTGTAGTATCAAAACATATGATAAAAAAATCAAAGCCACATCACTCCCCATCAGTGTCCATGCCAGAAGTAGCTGGTAGATGCTGTTAATTGTCCTGTCATCACAGGATAAGCTAGTGACTCCAAGATTAGAGCACAGGCAGTGCTCAATTTGGTTCTGTGAGCAGTAGTGTCTCTGAGCAGCCAACACAGGCACTGGGATGGTAGTTAGGGTATTTCGGAGGGCCATGAGCACAGTTGCTTTGACCACAAAAGATTCAGTGATTATTGCTGGATAGTGTAGTGGTTTACAAATGGCTACATATCTATCTATAGCCATGCAGACAAAGATACCTGATTCCATGCCCACAAAACAATGTATGACATACATCTGAGCAAAACACTCAGGGAGACTGATGGCCTTGGCACTGAACCATAAGATGGCCAAAATCTTGGGCATGATGGTGGTAGCCAGTCCCATGTCTACCACAGCCAGGATCCCCAGGAAATAGTACATAGGCTGATGCAGTGTGGCCTCCTGATTGATGATGATCAGGATAAGGATGTTGGCAGTGAGAGCTAAGAGGTAGAGCAGAGCCAGGGGCAGGGAGAGCCAGTGCTGCCAGGTGTGAATGCCTGGGAATCCCATCAGAATGAACTCAGAGACCTGGAACTTAGAGATGTTGGAATCTCCAGGATGCTGGAACATCCTTCCCTAAGAAGGAAAGTATTCAGGGTCATTATTCTTAATAACCTCTAATTATTTTTGAAAAGAAGGCACCGAGGTTTAAGTTTTAGAAATGGAGAAGTCTTCGTCTTAATTATTCTGATACTGCCACTATCATTTATTGGAAATTTCTAGCAAAACAGTAAACATGGTAGTGCATTCTACATGTTGCCTCAGCCAATCATCCTAAAAGCTCCATAGGCAGGACACATTATTTACATCTTCTCATAATTGAAGAATTGCACATTAGAATTGTCAGGACTTTGGTCATTATCTTCTGTCTGGTAAATCATGGAACCTGGAGAAGAGGAAAGTGCTCTGATACTTTCTCTAGACACCTAACATACAGAGGGAAAATAGAGATGTTTATGTGTTGAGACACTTAAGTCACAGATCAGAATATAGATTACTGAAGAGAACTCTGTTTTGATTCAAGTACATGAGAATATTTTAAGTATTCATGAATACTATTTAATTTTATTTTTTTTAACATTTATTTATTATTGAGTGACAGAGAGAGAAGGGCATGAGCATGGGAAGGCAGAGAAAGGAAGAAATACAGAATCCAAAGCAGGCTCCAGGCTCTGAGCTGTTAGCAGAGAGCCAGACGTGGTTCTTGAACTCATAAACCGTGAGATCATGACCTGACCTGAAGTCAGACACTCAACCAACTGAGCCGCCCAGGCGCCCCTGAATACTATTTAATTTTAATTAAAATGTGTGAAGTAAGTAAGTTACCCTTTTTTTTTAGTGAGGAAAGTGATGTCCAGAATTGTGAATGACCTGCTCAAATCAAAGTAATTATAACAGAGAGAAATATGTTTCAGGTATCTCAGTATTCTTTAAATCCAGTTGTTTCTGGTTTCCTCTCTTTAACACATTTTTTCTTCTTGGAGCTGTACAGCTACTCACACTATAATAATTAAAGTGAATCCTTAATGAAAATGAGTTTGAGATAAATGGATAAATGTTTTTAAAACAAATGAATAAATTATTACCACATATCTAAGCAAATTCTTATATTTAAGCCTTTCTTTATTTTAATGTAAAAACTGAAACAAATTTTCATGAAGTAATTCTACCAAATACGTGTAATTTATTATTTATTTCCTTGCAATAATGGAAATATTAAGGACTTAATAGAAACAGAATATTTTAAAAATAATCTGTTCAAAATTATAGTAGAGGATCAGTGTGGATTAGACTTGATGGATAAACTCACTGTAACTCATGTAAAAACTTTCCTTTACACTTATAGTGAAGAAAGGTAAATTAAAGGTGAAATTATATATACAAAGATATATATATATACCTATGTATATATATTCTGCTTTATATCTGTTATTTTTATAACATATTACTTTCAATTTTTTTAATTTTTATACCTTGATCTTTTATCTTTAATTTTGGATCTATTTGTCAAATATCTTGGAATCTTTGAGCATGAATTCACAGTTAATAAAAAGTCTTTGAAGCTGATGTGAAACTCCAGGTGATGATCGAGTCTCAGCAATTGGTAGGATTTACTTCGGTCCTCCTGGGGACCTCTTTGCTCCATTGTTGACATCCTTAGTTATCAGTGTTTATAGGTCTTTACTCAGAGAGCTTTTTTGAGAAAAGAATCCACATGGTTAATTCCTGGAGGAATATGTGATGGACTTCCAGTGTTCTTGGACACTCTGGGCCTCACACTTAAATATGAATATTGAATTCAGCCCTTTCATTCCCCCTTGCCCACATCGCAGTGGATGCATCTGCATGTATAGTACATGTTAATGTTTCCTCCCAGAACGACCAGGCATCATAAGATGATAATGTTGTGTTGCATAGTGGATGAATCAGAGATATCAAGGTGTTCTTTATGCACTTTTCCAACCTACATTTCTCTTTTACCTTTATTCTCATAGAAGAAAGAAAGATTAGATACCTCAAAAAGCAACACTTTTTGGAAGTAGCAAAGCAACATAAGGCAAACTAATTAATAAGAATGCTCCTTGAAGATGGTTCTGGTGTCATCACAGATCAGGCAAAATTAGAGGGAAAGGGCAACTAAGCTAACTTTTGGTGGAGATCAGGAAAGTTTTCAAAAAGGAAAAGACAAATGCTCTTAGACCTGAAACATGATTAGGATTCTGCCAGGTCAGCTATCTGTTATAATGCTGTTTGCTCTTTCCTACTCAGCTCACGCTGGTAATTTTGGCGTTTGATTTGGCACCCCTCCAATCTATTTTGTGTCCTCCCGCCACCGAATCCAGCTGCATTCATCACCTTCTTCAGAAGAACAACTGTTTCTCAGAGAGAAGAGAGACCCACCCCTTAAATGTTCTTAATATCAAATAATTGGAAAAGTGGCAGACTTTGTAGGTGAGGAGTATATTTGCCAATGGATCAATCTCTTTTTTCTATTCTAACTTGATGGTATTGTAAAAACCTACTGATGTTCTTGTGTCAGTCAGTTTAACCAAACCCTTTATATATTAAATACATATTATATTTATATTTATTTTTAATTTTATATTTGCATTTGCAGTGTCTAGCAAGACATTATGCACATGTTAGTTGTCAACAGGGGTTTGTGAGTGAATGAATGACTAATGTAAAAACAACTCAAACTTCATAATAGACTTTGAGTATTCTTGTAGGCAGTCAAATACTATTTTTTCTAGAGTATAATTTTTTGGAGAAGAGTATAGGAAGCTGAACTATAATGTGTACTTCATAAATTTATAGAAAACCTAAATTTCAAAAATAGTCCCCATCATGAAATAGATAAATCAGAAGAAACATAAAAAAGCAGAGAAATAATAAGGCAGCAAGAAAAACGAACGTTTTGGATTGGGAAATAAGGGTCAATTAAGTAACATATACTACATTTGGTTCACAACTCATAGTGATTTTATATACAAACTTATGCTATAAAAATATATGCATATATATATATATATATATATATATATATATATATATAAATATTTTTGAACAAGATGTGCAAAGCAAACCATACACAAAGTATGCACAAAGACTTTTGGTTAACAAAAGTCATACATACACACTAAATGCATACCCCAAAACTAGTCCAGAGATATTAATGTCAGACAAGAATGAGACCAAACAAGCAAATTTTGGATCAAGATCACTTTTGAGAGACAAGATTACATGCTTGACACAGTTCTATTCTCTATGATTCTACAAAGTGTTTCATTTGCAGTTATGAAATGATTTTCCATTTACAAAATAATAGAAAACTCTGAAATAACATTTTTCACTTTATTAAGCCACAGTGGAAAATTCAAAAGTGGGGAATTCACTTAAATATATTGAAACTCATTAGTTAATCTTCAGTTTCTTGTATAGCAATCATCTGCCATTTCTTGTATAGATTTAAATTGCATTGAAGCTCATAATTGCAACACTAACAAAAACCTTGTAATGTACAGTACAGATAGAATAATAACATGAGTTTACAGTATTAGCATCTTCCCTTACTCACCAATATTGTCATCATTTCTTTTTGTCAGTCTTGTAAATTTCTACTTAGTGTTTGTATACATTATATTTTTCATATTTCATTTCAAAATTATTATTAAGAAACAAAACTATAATAATTCATATGTATATGTATATATATATATATGTGTGTGTGTGTGTGTGTGTGTGTAACTAATTACTATGGAAATGCAATAGACTGAAATGCATTGACTGATGTAATTTGACCTGTGTCAAAGATGTTGAAAAAAATAGGATCATTTCTCATTTCTCCCTCTCAATACTTTTGAACTCTTGGTGTCAACTCTTGGCACCAGGTGTTCATGCAACAGGAGAATGTAGAATACCCATAGAGTGAGAACAGGAATTACGTCTCTTAGATTACATGTACTCCATTCTTAAGAACACATTTTTATATCTGAGATAAATATCCTTTTTATGTTCCTTGTGTTTCCTTTGGATAATTCTACTGTGATTACTATAACTGGTATTATTGTTATATGAGTCATTTAGGTTAATCTTCAATGCATTTTTAAAATCTCAGCTAAAGGGGCGCCTGGGTGGCTCAGTCGGTTAAGCATCCGACTTCAGCTCAGGTCACAATCTCGCGGTCCGTGAGTCCGAGCCCCACTTCGGGTCTGGGCTGATGGCTCAGAGCCTGGAGCCTGCTTCTGATTCTGTGTCTCCCTCTCTCTCTGCCCCTCCCCCGTTCATGCTCTGTCTCTCTCTGTCTCAAAAATAAATAAAAACAGTAAAATAAAATAAAATAAAATAAAATAAAATCTCAGCTAAAGATCCGAATTAACTGAGTAATATAGCATTAACCACCAATTACATTAGAATTTTTCTAAAACAAATTTCAGTAATTTCAATACATTATAATTTAATTTTTCTCTAAGGAAAATGGACTCATTATGCTATGGGTGGGCAAATATGTAGAAGTAGTAACATCAACACAGGAATATCACCACTTATAAAGTACAATTTTACATCATCTATTGTCTACTCTCTTTCCCAAACCCCATAAACAGGAAATTTGTTTCCTCACTAGACTGTCCTCAGGGTAACCTCATGCTCTTCTTTCAATATGACAGTGGGTTCCTCCAAGTAGGTTTTGTTATATAAAATGGAAGATACACATCACAAATAAATCTCTCTAGAAATGTAGCAAGTTGGATTACCATTCTGAGAACAAGGAGAAGGCAGGTAAAGAGCAAGAGTGTTCTGACCATGACTGAGAACTATTCTCTAGCTCGCCACCATTTCCTTGTATCATATGGGGTGATTCATACCTAACTTCAGCTGAACAGGAACAGTGATTCCTATTTGGTTAGGAAGATAAAAGATATTCATAACATCATGGAAATTTAGTTGCACTAAATTGTAACCTGAGAATTGGGGAAATAAACATTTTTAAGAAAACCCATCCTTTGACAACATTTATGCCTTCAAATGGGTGGATGGAATCAAACCTGTAATTCTCAAATAGAAATCAATTCAATTCATATACTCTCAAAGACTCTCCCTAATTTATCTCAGTACTAACAAAAACAACAAGAATTTTGTCAGTTCCACTTTTGTGCTTTCTTTAATACCTTAGTTTCTGAACAGCAAAAACAGTGAGTAGAATGCAATCTGGTCCAGGTGTTCAGGGTATGGGTCAAAAACATTATGATTCTACCATATATGTACATTCACAGCCTGAAAACTCTAAATCCCTTGATATCTGTACCATTGAACTGAATCTTTAGAGAAATATATGTGTTATTTATCCCAAAGGAATATTGCACAACATTGGAGATATAGGTTCTGGTATTGGAGTCAAGTAAGAGTGGAAGCGTGGAAGCTTTACATTTTCTTAAGTAAAATAAATCTTTAAATTGTTATTAATATCCATTTTACTTAAACATTGTGTAAATTAAGGTGTATAATATGATAATTTGGTACATTTATATGCCGTAATATGATGGTCAAGGTAACAATAATTAGCACCTATATGATGTTACATAATTATTCTTTCTTTTCACTGGTATAACAAAGTTGTAGTCCCTTAGCCAGTTTGTTAATTTTAAATATTGTAAATCAAGGGGAGAGAAAAAAGTAACAACTTAGGCTGCCATGATTCTGACATTATGTAAGTTTTACATTCGTACTGTCTATAAGGTCATATACAAATAAAATAATAATTTTACATGCATATACCTATATCTCTGTACTTGTGTGAGAAAAGTATTGGGTGGGGGATGGAAATGAAGGTAATTTCAATAAATATTAGCAATTTTAATATTTATTGAGAATTTTGTTTCTTTCTGTGAAAGATGTTAGGACCACAGTTGAAAGCACTTAAAATGTTTCAGAAAGTTTGATGTACTCTCGCATACATTCATGTCTTTTTTATTGGTTTATTTTCTTTTTTTCTAAGTGACGCTGATGATAAATATTATGGCGCTGTAGAAATTCATTCAAAGATCAGGCTTATTATGCATACATATTAAGTAAGAATATTTAGACACCCAAATTTTGAGATAATAATGATGATGGTGATGATAGCAACATATATGATTTTAGTTATTAATAATGTTAATTAGATAATAAGATTCATTCCTGTATATTTGTATTCATTGGAAAAAGAAAATTATTTTGGAGGAAGATAAATAGAACTCTCAAATTCCATAATTTAGGGGTAAATTTTGATTTCTCTTAATAAATATTTACTATACGTTTTGGAAAAAAGGTTTGGGTAATACAATATTAACATATAAGTTCTGCCATTTTCAATGGACATGTAATAAGCATTAACAGGATTATTCAGTAGTATTATGACTACATAAAAGTATATCACATGTACTTATACCATTCCTTTAACCATTTTCCACTTTTAATCATATTTAATTTTTTTATTTCACAAGCTATGTAACAACAAATATATATGGAGATGACACTTTTTGCACGGTTTTCGACTTTATAATTTTATTTTATTGAGGTAAAATTCACATATCATCTATTACCCATTTAAATCAATTAATGTGCATAATTAAGTGGCTTTTAGTACGTTTCCAATGCTGTGTTACCATCAGAAATATATAACTCCAGAAAGGATTCAGTCCCAAACAAAACCAGAAAACAAAACAAAACAAAACAAAACCTTCATAATCATTAATCAGTACTCCATTTTGACCCATCCTTCCAGTCCTGTGCAACAAATAATTTGCTTTCTAGTTCAATGGACTTACTTATTCTGGACATACCAAATAAATGGAATTTTGCATACATGTACAACTGGTAGCTTTTTGTGTCTGGCTTTTTTCACTCAGCACAGTGCTTACAAAGTTCAGCCATGTAACAGCATGGATGAGTACTTTATCCTATTTATGGATGAATAATAATGCCTTGTATGAATATGCCTCAACTTGTTTGTCTATTAGGCTGCTGATAGACATTTCCATTCTTTCCTTTTTTTTGGCTAATATTGCTATTATGAGCATTTGTGTATAAGTTATTGTTATAATATTAGTTGTCATTCATTTGGGTATATACTTAGAGGTTGAGCTGCTGAGTCATATGGTAATTGCGTTCAAATTTCTGAATAAATATCAAACTGCTTTCCACATCTCATGCATGATTTTATATTCTCACTAACAATGTATGAGGATTGTAATATTCACACAAAATCTCCAACACTGGCTAATTTAAAAAATTACAGCCATTTTAGGGGCACCTGGGTGGCTCAGTCACTTGAGCGTCCGACTTCAGCTCAGGTCATGATCTCAAGGTTGACAAGTTTGAGCCCAACGTTGGGCTCTGTGCTGACAGCTCAGAGCCTAGAGCCTGCTTCGGATCTGTGTCTCCCCGTCTCTCGGCCCCTCCCCACTCATGCTCTGTCTCTCTCTCAAAAATAAACTTAAAAAAATTACAGCCATTTTAGGGGATATATGGGGTCTATTGTGGTTTCATTTGAATTTGTCTAATGACAAACAAGATGAGCATGTCTTTATGTGCTTGATGGCAATTGCACATCTTCTTTAGAGAAATGTCTATTCAAGTACTTTTGTCCACTTAAAAATATATATGACACATTAGAAAGCAAAAGACAAATGGCAGTATCAGTATCAGTATCACTACTTACACCAATGCACGTCAATTAAACTCCAATTTAAAAAAGATTGGCAGATATCTGTTCTAACTACCTCAGTTACACATTATCTAGAAGTTTTAGCTAGGGAGGCCAGGTAAAAAAGTGAGATGCATATTCTATTCATCCCTCCCTTGGATTCCTTGAGATAATAAGCATCATTTTGTTCATCTGGAAATCATTCTTGACAACGAATGTTTCAAATGTAGTTATATTTTGAAGTTTCATTTTCACCAGATTTCTTATACTGAGTAGTTGCCAGATTATATGTTCCTTAGTTCTTTCTGCAATATGCAGTGTTTGAGAATATAATCGATGAATTAATATGAAAATTAAAAGTGAGCCTCATGGTCATGTTAGTTGCCCTTAGTGTTTAGCTTTAGAAACTTATACACGCCCTGTCTCATCTCCTTATTCTTGAGTGCATACACCATGGGGTTGAGGGCAGGAGGAATGGTGTTTTCAAGTACATTGAGAAGAACTGGGACAAGGGGAAGCGTGATTGCTTCACTATGGGTGATGGAAATGACAATGACAACTGTGTAGAAGAATAGGATTAGGATGAGGTGGGAAGTGCAGGTACTTAGGGCTTTGGAAGCAGCTTCTGCTGAGTTCAGCTTCAGCACTGAGTGTAGTATCAAAACATATGATAAAAAAATCAAAGCCACATCACTCCCCATCAGTGTCCATGCCAGAAGTAGCTGGTAGATGCTGTTAATTGTCCTGTCATCACAGGATAAGCTAGTGACTGCAAGATTAGAGCACAGGCAGTGCTCAATTTGGTTCTGTGAGCAGTAGTGTCTCTCAGCAGCCAACACAGGCACTGGGATGGTAGTTAGGGTATTTCGGAGGGCCATGAGCACAGTTGCTTTGACCACAAAAGATTCAGTGATTATTGCTGGATAGTGTAGTGGTTTACAAATGGCTACATATCTATCTATAGCCATGCAGACAAAGATACCTGATTCCATGCCCACAAAACAATGTATGACATACATCTGAGCAAAACACTCAGGGAGACTGATGGCCTTGGTGTTGAACCATAAAATAGCCAAAATTTTGGGCATGATGTTGGTAGCCAGTCCCATGTCTACCACAGCCAGGATCCCCAGGAAATAGTACATAGGCTGATGCAGTGTGGCCTCCTGATTGATGATGATCAGGATAAGGATGTTGGCAGTGAGAGCTAAGAGGTAGAGCAGAGCCAGGGGCAGGGAGAGCCAGTGCTGCCAGGTGTGAATGCCTGGGAATCCCATCAGAATGAACTCAGAGACCTGGAACTTAGAGATGTTGGAATCTCCGGGATGCTGGAACATCCTTCCCTAAGAAGGAAAGTATTCAGGGTCATTATTCTTTTATTTTAAATGTTTATGTATTTTTGAAAGAGAGAGAGACAGAGAGAGATAGAGACAGAGACAAGGAGAGAGTGAGAGAGAGAGAGAGAGGACAATTGAGGAAGAAGCAGAGAGGGAAACACAGAATCCAAAACAAGCTTCAAACTCCAAGCTGTCAGCACAGAGCCCAAGGGAGGATCAAACCCATGAACCACTAGGTCATGACCTAAGCCAAGTCGGACATTTAACTGACTGAGCCACCAGGGGCCCCAGGGTCATTATTTTTAATAACCTCTCTGATTACATTTGGAAAGAAGTTATCCATGTTTAAGATGTTGAAATTGAGGGTTCTTCATCTTCATTATTCTGATCCTACCACTAATATTTATGGACACTTCTGGTGAAATGAAAACTGTGATAGCACTTTCTATGTGTTAACTCAGTTAATCATCCTAAAAGTTCCATAAGACAGAACATATTACTTACACCATTCCATAATTGAAGAATTGCACAGTAGAATTTTCAGGACCTTGGTCATTATCTTCTGTCTGGTAAATCATGGAGCCTGAATAAGAGAAAAGTGATCTGATACCACAAGCTGGCCTCTTCACTTTGATTTTGCTATGGGGTTACTTTCTTTACAGACTGTTTGACTCATCCTTCCAGCTCTGGGCAACAAATAATTTGCAGGTATAGAATGAGAGTGCAGAATGAGAGTAGAGATGTTTAGGCATTGAGAGAGTACAGAATGAGAATAGAATGTTTAGGCATTAAGACATTTAGGTCATGGATCAGGTTATAGATTTTGAAAATTACTGCATTTACTCAGGTACATGGGATTTTTTGAGGTATTCATGAATATTATTTAGTTTTAATGAAAATGCATGGAGTAAATTAGTATACCCAATTTTTTTGTGAAGAAACAAATTTCCAAAATTTCTAATAACTTACCCAAATCCAAGTAACTAGAACAGAGAGAAATGTGTTTCAGGAATCTCAGTGCTCTTTAAATTTTTTTTTTCAACGTTTTTTATTTATTTTTGGGACAGAGAGAGACAGAGCATGAACGGGGGAGGGGCAGAGAGAGAGGGAGACACAGAATCGGACACAGGCTCCAGGCTCCGAGCCATCAGCCCAGAGCCTGACGCGGGGCTCGAACTCACGGACCGCGAGCTCGTGACCTGGCTGAAGTCGGACGCTTAACCGACTGCGCCACCCAGGCGCCCCTCAGTGCTCTTTAAATCCAATTGATTCAAGTTTTGAGTAACTTTCTCCTATTTCTACATACTTTTCCTCTTGGAGCCAAGTAGATCCTCTCACTGTAATGAGTAATACATGTTTTTGAGAATATGAGTTTGAGATAAGGGTTTTAAGTCATATTACTGAATTACTGTATATCTAAGCAATTCCTTAATTCAATAATTTCTTCATTAAGAGGTAAAAGTGAAACAGACTTTTGTGATGTACTTCTACCAAATATGTGCTATTTATTATTATTTCCCTTAAAACTGGACATATTAAGAACTTAATATAAAAACAGAATATTTGGAACATATTGTGGTTCAAATTATAGTATCTACAGAAGAGCAGTGTATAAATAGACATGACACATATATTCTTCCTCACCCAAGTAAACACATTCTGTTATATATATATCATAATGAAGAGTTGTATATTAAGAAGATATGTATTTATGTAAATATACCTATTCTGTTTTATATCTGTTATTTTCATAAGATATTACTTTCAATTTTTTAAATTTTTATAGCTTGCTCTTTTATCTTTAATTTTGGATCTATTTGTCAAATATCTTGGAATCTTTGAGCATGAATTCACAGTTAATAAAAAGTCTTTGAAGCTGATGTGAAACTCCAGGTGATGATTGAGTCTCAGCAATTGGTAGGATTTACTTTGGTCCTCTTGGGGACCTCTTTGCCCCATTGTTGACATCCTTAGTTATCAGTGTTTATAGGTCTTTACTCACTCTTTTTTTAGAAAAGAATCCACATGGTTAATTCCTGGAGGAATATGTGATGGACTTCCAGTGTTCTTGGACACTCTGGGCCTCACACTTAAATATGAATATTGAATTCAGCCCTTTCATTCCCCCTTGCCCACATCGCAGTGGATGCATCTGCATGTATAGTACATGTTAATGTTTCCTCCCAGAATGACCAGGCATCATAAGTTGATAATTAATGTTGTGTTGCATAGTGGATGAGTCAGAGATGTCAAGTTGTTCTTTATGCAGTTTTCCAACCTACATTTCTCTTTTACCATAATTCGTATAGGAGAATGAAAGATTAGATACTTCAAAAAGCAACACTTTTTGGAAGTAGCAAAGCAACATAAGGCAAACTAATAAGAATGCTCTTTGAATACTGTCCTGGTGTCATCACAGATCAGTCAAGACTAGAGGGATGATATGGTTTTCCACTCACAAATTAATAGAAAACCCTGAAGTAATATTTTCAATTTATTCATCCAAGGTGGAAAATGCAAAGTGGGGAATTCACTGAAATATGTTGCAACTCATTAGCTAATCCACAATATCTTGCATAGCGGTATTAATGTGCATTTAAGCTAATAATTGCAAGACTCTCAAAAGCCTTATAATTTGTATTATAGATAAAGGATAGTAGGAGTTTGCAATATTAAAATTTGATTTCTTACATGCTAAAATTGTCATCAAGTCTCTTTGTGAGGGCTGTAAATTTCTCCTTAGTATTTATAGATAATTATATTTCATGTTTCTTTTAAAAATTATTGAGGTACAAATCTGCAACAACTTATATCCATGTATATATACTATGTATTTGTACACCCATAACATTTGATTACTGCATATGTATGATAGATTTGAAATGTTTTATTTATTAGTATTTGATGAGTGTTACTAGTTGTCAAAATGTTGAAAATAGGATCATTCTTCATTTATTTCTCTGTTTTTTGAAGTCAATTCTTGACTCAATGCAAGAAAAGAAAGTAGAAAATGAGCAAAAGCATACAAACCCATAAATTGAGTTTAAGAAATCTGTCTCTGATATTACTTGTGCTCCATTCTTAAGAATATATTTCTTCTATGAGATAAATATTTATTTTCCATGTGTTTCCTTTTGATAGTTCTAGTGGTGATTACTCTAATGGTTTTAATATTACCTGAGAGATTTCAGTCCACCTTCAATACATTTGCCAAATTCTCAGTTAAAGCTCCAAGTTAATACCATATAATATAGCAATAACCACAAATCATAGCACATCTTTTCCATAACAATTTAAATGATTTCAATACATTATAACTTAATTTTTCTGCAAGGAAAATGTACAGGTATATTGAGGTAGTAGCATTAACACACAAATATAGCTGTTTATAAGGTAAACTTTTTTATCATCTATTGTCTGTTTTCATTTTCAAACTCCATAGACAATAAGCATGTTTCCTCACTGGATGGTCCTTATTTTACAACCCTGAGTGTTCTTTCAATATGACAGAGGTTTCCTCCAAGTAGATTTTGCTATCTAGAATGGAAGAAGCATAGTGACAAATAAATCTCTCTAGGAATGAAGCAAGTAAATTAGATTCTCATTCCAAGATAATGGGATGACAGGTGAAAAGCAAGAATGTTCTGACCATGACTGAAAACTAGTCTCTAGCTCTTCATTTCTTCTGGTCATGGGGATGATTCATATCTCACTTCTGCTACAACAGGGCCAGTGATTCCTGTTTGGTTAGGGAGATAACATACATATTCATAATCGCGAGGGAAAATTACACTGAATGGTACTCTGAGAATTGAGGAAATGAACATTGTAAAGAAAATCCAATCATTTATGGCATTAATGCCTTCAAATTGATGGATGGAACCAAACCTGTGTTTGTGAATTTATAATAATCAATTCATATATCCTCAAAGCCTGGCTCCTATTTATCTCAGTACTGACAAGTTTATTAAATCCTGTCACTAGTCTCACTTTTGATGTCCTTTAGTACCTTAGTTTCTCTGTAGAAGACAGATGAATGAAATCTGGTCCAAGTGTTGAGGTAAAAAACGTCCTGATGCTATGTATATGCGCAACCCTCCACCTCTAAATCTCTTGATGTCTGTACTACTGAATTGAATCTTTAAATAACAATGTTATGTCTCCCAAGGGTATATTGCACCATATTAGAGACACAGACGCTGGTATAAGAGTCAAACTAACCCTTACTGAAGTAGAAAAAGAGAAGCTTTACATTCTTACCACTTATGAGATGGTGCACAAATAAGAGAATAATTTAATATGCATGAATATTGGTGTACTTGTGTGTGAAGAATTATGCATGGGGGGTGAGAACGAGACAGGAAATTTTAATGAAAGTTAGTGATTTTAATATTCATTGAGAATTTCGTTTCTTTTAGTGTCAAGTTCTTCAGGACACAAGTTGAAAGCATTTAAATTTTTCACAAAGTTTCAATCACCATCACACACATTTATGTGTTCTTTAATTGTTTATTTCACCTTAAAGTGACAATGTTTATGATATTATGGCATTGTAGAAATTCAGGCTCAGGTTTATTACGCCTACATATTAGGACAAGAATATTTTGATGTTGCAATAAATAATAAAAATTTGAGATATTAATGGTGATAATAGCAATTATAAAATGTAATATCTGATTTTATTTTTATGACTTTTATTAGATAATGAGTAATGCTTATATATTTTTATTGACGGAAAAAACTAAAATGAGTTTGGAATAGATAAACAAAACTCATATCCTATAATGTAGAGGTAACTTCTAATACATTTCTTAATACACTTTTGCTATATATGTTTTTGAAGAAAGTTTGGATAATACCATATTAAAATAAATTCTGCCATTTTCAATTGACATTATATAAGAATCACATTCAAAATAGGATTATTCATTAATATTATGATTATATAACATTACATAATATGTATTTACATAATTTTTAAACCATTTCCTACTCTTAGACATACATATTTCTTTATTTTGCTGGAAATGATCAACAAATACATATGTAGAGAACATTTTTAGCACTTTTTTCATTTAATCTTTTCTTTTTGAGGGGCAAAACTCACATACCATAAAATTACCCAGTTAAACTGTTTGAAAATGTACAATTGGGTGGATTAAAGTACATTCTCAATGCTGTGCAAGTATTAGCACTTTATAATTCCAAAATATTTCTGTTAGCTCAGAAGAAAATTCCATAACCATTAGTCATTCCCTATTCTCCTGTCTCTCTTGCCCCTGACAATAACTAATACGCTCTCTGATTCAATAGATCACCTATTTTGGACATCCAATAACTGTAATCATGAAACATGTAACTTTTATGTTTAATTTTTTTCATGTAGCATAATGTTTTCAAAGTTCATCTCTATAATTGCATGTATCAGTATTTCATCCTTTTTATGGATAAATAGTAATGCCTTGTGGATGAATATGTCTCAGCCTGTTCATTCATTAGGCAGCTGATGGACATTTGGGTTCTTTTGATACTAAGGGTTTGAACTGATTAGTCATATGGTAGTTGTTTTCAACTTTTTGAGTAATTTTTGAACTGTCTTAACATCTCCTGTATGATTTTATATTCCCATCAGCAATGTGTGAGTACACCAATATTTCCACAAAATCTCTGACACTGACTAATTGAAAAGAATTAAAGCCATTTTTGTGAGAACAAACTGAGGGCTGATGGGGGGTGGGAGGGAGGGGAGGGTGGGTGATGGGTATTGAAGAGGGCGTCTTTTGGGATGAGCAATGGGTGTTGTATAGAAACCAATTTGACAATAAATTTCATATATTTAAAAAAATAAAGCCATTTTTGATCATATTATTTATTGTTTTGGTGTGAGTTATATAAGTTCTTTATACATTTTAGATATTACCCTGATTTATATATCATTTGAAAATATTTTTTCCCATTCAATAGGTTGCCTTTTTGTTTTGTTGATGGTTTTCTTTAGTCTGTGAAAGACTATTTTGGTTCATTTGTGGTTTTGTTTCACTTGCTTAAGAACATATCTAGAAAAAAGTTGCTAAGGCCAATGCCAAAGAAATTACTGCATATGTTTTCTTCTAGAAGTTTTATGATTTCAGGTCTCACAGTTAGGTCTTTAATCCATTTTAAGTTTATTGTGTGTAGGGTATAAGATAGTGGTCCAGTTTTATTCTTTTGCATGTAGCTGTCCAGTTTTCCAAACACCATCTTTTGAAGAGACTATATTTTCCCCATTGAATATTCTTGCCTTCTCTGTTATAGATTCATTGACCATATAAGCATGGGTTACATTCTGGGTTCTCTATTCTGTTCCATTGATCCCTGTGTCTATTTTTGTGCCAGTGCCATATTGTTTTGATTACTACAGCTTTGTAGCATATCTTGAAATTTGATACCTCCAGCTTTGTTCTGCCTTCTCAAAATTACTTTGTTAGCTTAGGTCTTTGTGGTTTCATACAAATTTTCGGATTATTTGTTCTAGTTCTGTGAAAAATGTTGGTATTTTGATAGGCATTGGATTGAATCTATAGATTGCTTTGGGTAGTATGGACATTTTAACAATATTGGTTCTTCCAAACTATATATAAGTATGGAATATCTTTCCATTTGCTTGTATCATCTTCAATTTCTTTCATCAGTGTCTTATAATTTTCAAAGTACAAGATACTAAAAAAAAACCTCTGGTGGGAATGCAAATTGGTACAGCCACTTGGGAAAACACTATGGTGGTTCCTCAAAAAATTAAAAATAGAATTACCATATAATTCAGTAATTCCACGTCTAAGTATTTGCTCAAAGAAAATGAAAACACAAATTCAAAAACATATGTATGCACCCCTGTGTCTTTTTGCCATAATATTTACAATAGCCAAGATATGGAAGCAACCCAAGTGTCCATAGATGAATGGAGAAAGAACATGTAGTATATATATACAATGAAATATTACTTGCCATAAAAAAGAATGAGCTCTTTCAATTTGCAACAACATGGAAGGACCTAGAGGGTATAATGTTAAGAGCAATGTCAGCCAGAGAAAAATAAATACCATATGATTTCACTTATATGTGGAATTTAAGAAACAAAACAAATGAACTAACAAAGAAAATGGAGACAAGCAAGCAAACAAAAATCCACTCTTAAATACTGAGAACAAATTGTTTGCCAGAGGAAGGTAAGGGAGGAGGGGATAGGGGAAATAGATAAAGGAGATTAAGAGTGCACTTATCGTGATGATAACTGAATAATGTTTTCAATCATTATATTGTACACCTGAGACTAATATAACACTGTATGTTAATTATACTTCAACAACAACAACAACAACAACAACAACAAAGAATTAAGGCCAATTTAGAGGATATAGTGCTATCTTGTGGTTTTGATTTGAATTCGTCTAATGACTAATGATGTTGAGCATTCCTTCATGTGCATGAAGGAAATTGCACATCTTCTTTACAGAAATGTCTATTCAAGTCCTTTGCTAATTTTAAAAGATATAAGACACATTAGAAAGCATATATACAAACAGCAGAAATTGGTACTATGTTATTACTAAGCAAATTAATATGCATGGACTAAACTCTTCCATTAAAAAGAAGAGACTGGCATATATCTGCCTTAGCCACCTCATTCAACATTGTCTAGAAGTTCTAGCCAGGGCAACTAGGTAGGAAAATGAGATGCATATTGCACTTGTCCCTTGGAATCCTTGAGA
This sequence comes from Neofelis nebulosa, assembly GCF_028018385.1. Classification (NCBI taxonomy): domain Eukaryota; kingdom Metazoa; phylum Chordata; class Mammalia; order Carnivora; family Felidae; genus Neofelis; species Neofelis nebulosa. The sequence continues at coordinate 62,470,188 of NC_080791.1, read as the reverse complement.
CAATCAGCATCATTGTGTTATGGCGAAAAACTTTTCTGACTACCAAGATTTCAAATATTAGTATCACCCCTTTTTGTGAAGTTTCACTTTCACCACAGTTTCCTTATACTAACTGAAAGTTGCCAGTGTACATGTTCCTTAGTTCTTCTGCCATGTGTAATGATTGGATAATATGATGGATAAATATGTGGGAGAATTATCTAAGTGAGCCCATTCTCAGGGTTAGTTCTCCTTGTCCATCTTCAGAACCTTATACAAGCCCTGCCTAAGCTCCCTGTTCTTGAGTGCATACACCATGGGGTTGAGGGCAGGAGGAATGACATTGTGTAATACATTGAGGAGAACTGGGACAAGGGGAAGCGTCATTGCTGCATTATGGGTGATGGAAATGACAACAATGACTGTGTAAAAGAACAAAATGAGGATGAGGTGGGAAGTGCAGGTACTTAGGGCTTTGGAAGCAGCTTCTGCTGAGTTCAGCTTTAGCACCGAGTGAAGTATCAAAGCATATGATAAAAAAATCAAAGCCAGGTCACTCCCCATCAGTGTCCATGCCAGAAGTAGCTGGTAGACGCTGTTGATTGTCCTGTCATCACAGGATAAGCTAGTGACTCCAAGGTTAGAGCACAGGCAGTGCTCAATTTGGTTCTGTGAGCAGTAGTGTCTCTGAGCAGCCAACACAGGCACTGGGATGGTAGCCAGGCTGTTTCTAAGTGCCATGAACACAGTTGCCTTGACCACAAAAGAATCAGTAACTATTGCTGGATAGCGTAGTGGTTTGCAAATGGCTATATATCTATCTATAGCCATACAGACAAAGATACCTGATTCCATGGCTACAAAACAATGTATGACATACATCTGAGCAAAACACTCAGGGAGACTGATGGCCTTGGCACTGAACCATAAGATGGCCAAAATCTTGGGCATGATGGTGGTAGCCAGTCCCATGTCTACAACAGCCAGGACACCTAGGAAAAAGTACATAGGCTGATGCAGTGTGGCCTCCTGATTGATGATGATCAGGATAAAGATGTTGGCAGTGAGAGCTAAGAGGTAGAGCAGAGCCAGGGGCAGGGAGAGCCAGTGCTGCCAGGTGTGAATGCCTGGGAATCCCATCAGAATGAACTCAGAGACCTGGAACTTAGAGATGTTGGAATCTCCAGGATGCTGGAACATCCTTCACTAAGGGAAGAAAACATTCAAAGTTACTGTACTTAATATCACAAACACTGTAAGTATTTGAAAAGGAGTTACCTGGGTTCATGAGATTAAAAGGGGTATTCATCTTCATTATTCTCATTTCAGTACTAACATTTGTGTGATATTATTACAAAACTGGAATGTTGGTAACACGTTTCAAATTAGGAGTCATTCAATCATCACAAATACTCTATAAAGAAAGTTGTAAGATTTCAACTCTCTGATAATTGAGGAATAGAACAGTATAGCAATAGGGTCTTGCTTATTATCTTCCATATTATGTCATGGAAGCTTGATAAAAAGAAAACCATCTCATGTCATAGCCTGGTCTTTAAGTTTGACTTTGCTGGTAGATTGCTTTCTTTGTAGACCAAATGCAAGTCTCAGAGTAGAGATTTCCATGCATGGAGTCTTCTCAGATGACAGATAAGGTTATAGAATATTATTTATATGTCATTAAAATATATGAGTTCATTTAGTATATTAATTTTATAAGCAGTAAAGTGCTGTCCAGTATGCTACTTACCTAAGTCCATGCAACTATAAATATGGGTTTTCAACATGGGTTGGAAATCTCAGTATTTTCAAGCCAGTTCTTTCTGGTTTTGTGTAACTTTCCCCTTTTGGACATAGTTTTGCTTCTTAAGTAGTCCAGACAGTCACATTATACTTAATAAAGCAGAAGTGAAAACAAAAACAAAACTGACAAACTAATGAGTATGGGATCAATATTTTATTCAGAAGTTCTGATAAGATCAAATTACTCTCTATATAAGACATTTCTTTGATATAGTATTTTACTAATATTTTGTATTTAAAATGAAAGGAGATTACATTGTGTGTTCTTTCAAAATGTGTGCTATTTATTTATTTCTTCTTAAGGATTGCATATATTAAGGATACAATATAAATAAAGAGTATTTAAAAATAACTGTGTCTTAAAATGATAGTATGTACAGAAAGGTAGTGTTAATATAGTCTTGGTGGATATATTCACCTAATCCAGATAATGGCATTTTATACTCCTTACAACATAATGAACTAATTAAATGAAATAAGATGTAACTATTAATTTTTAATTGTTAAGAAAACATAGCAATATTTTTAACAAATATGCTAAATTTCAAGTTAAGAATTAAAAATACTTGAGATCGAAATGAAGAGATAAATGTAATCAAAGTTTTTAAAATTTCAAACTGATGCTATAGTAGTTTAGATATATACTATATAGGTTAAAAGCTCTAGTGTTTATGGTTTGGCATTTTGACACCCAAACCCAAACAGTGAAATAGCTTTGGGCGTGCTATTTTGGGTACTGACAGTGAGATTCCTTCATCAGTTCAGAGCAATGGAATAATTTCAACTTCACTTAAAAGAACAAACAGAAAGACTGTTTCTAACTTCCCAAAGAAGGAGCAATAATGGGTGTCAGTGTCTAGTTCATTAAGTTAATATACATATCTCCCAAAGAAAGCAAAAGCAAGGGGTGGCTTAGTCGGTTAAGCATTTCACTTTGGCTCAGGTCATGATCTCACGGTTGATGAGCTCCAACCCTGCAACGGGCTCTATGCTGACAGCTCAGAACCTGGAGCCTGCTTCAGATTCTGTCTCCCTCTCTTTCTGCCCGCACCCCCCCTCCCCCGCTCGTGCTCTGTCTCTGTCTCTCTCTCTCAAAAAAAAAAAAATAATAAAAATTAATTTAAAAAAAAGAAAGCAAAGACATGGTATTTGTGTAATTTATATCATTTATAATGCCTGGCACTTAATATACACTCAGTACATATTTGTTATATGAAAGAATACTGGAGGAGGATTAAGCAGTTTATATGCCCATGATTCTTGAATTATTCATGAGGAGGTTTGAGCTGTTAACAGACATAGTGACATATTCACGTATGTTAAAAATGTAAAGGAATGATGTAAGGGAAAATGTAATGGAGAATGTTAAAAAATGTAAGGGAGAAGCAAATCAAAACAATATAGAGTTAGAAAAGAATAATGGATATTTTATCAAAACAAAAATAAAATAATGGATATTGGCATGAAAAAGACAATTCATATACATCGGTAAATACAATAATTATTAGAATACATTTGCAGATTACAGGAGGAATTTTCAAATTAATTTTTTTTTTAAAAACTTGTATTATTTCTAAGGGGCACTAAAAGTGCAAAGTTGGAAAGTAAATGTATAGAAAGAATCAAGTATTCTTAAAGCAATATAATAACATCAGTATCAGCTATTTTTAAAGCATTAATGGGGGCGCCTGGGTGGCGCAGTCGGTTAAGCGTCCGACTTCAGCCAGGTCACGATCTCGCGGTCCGTGAGTTCGAGCCCCGCGTCAGGCTCTGGGCTGATGGCTCGGAGCCTGGAGCCTGTTTCCGATTCTGTGTCTCCCTCTCTCTCTGCCCCTCCCCCGTTCATGCTCTGTCTCTCTCTGTCCCAAAAATAAATAAAAAACGTTGAAAAAAAAATAAAGCATTAATGGAGTTAAAAATAACAATTATGCAGTGATGTATGGGACAATTTATAGGATAATATAATATTTGTGACTCACCTGAATCTGAACACTGAACCATAACTTGTAAGAAATTCAAGTAGAAAATTACAAATTTAAAGTTAGGGTGAGAAATGTGAAAATATATTTCTTGAAACAAATATGTAAACAATAATTGGTAATGATATGTCTGATAACAGTATTAACAATTTTGTACCCAAGGGTTTAATTATAAACCTACATGCAAAAATTGGAGATTACAGACTATTTTAAGTACACAAGATACATCATGTTATGGGCCATAAGTGAGAAATAACAAAAAATTCTTATAGAGACAAAAGAATACATACATTTGGAAATATTTAGGAACAGTATGAACTTATAAATGTAACAAATATAATATAATAATAGAAATTGTAAAAAAGAAAGAATAGAAAAATAATGATGAACTTAAACCTTTGGGAATATGGTTAATACATTTGTAAATTTAATAAGCATTAATAAATCTGTAACTTCAAATGTATACAATAGAAAACAAAAAAGTGTCTATGAAGTGATAAAGTAATGATATAATACAAGGCATTACAGCAACTAATTTCAGATTAAACAAAGAAAACAATAAAAATAAGAGAGCAAAGTAGTGGAACTGGAAAAATGTAGTAAGAAGTCTCAAAAAATGAAAGCTATTATTTAAAGAGTGTCGTAAAATAGACACAATCTTAGGCATAGGGGAAGGGGAGGGGAAATATAGGCTTCCAGTTATGGAATGAATAAGTCACAGGGATGAAAAGCACACTACAGGAAATATATTCAGTGGTGTTGTAATCGTGTCATATGGTGACAGATGGTAGCTAGCTACACTTGTGTGAACACAGCATAACATAAAGACTTTCAAATCACTTTGTTGTACCCCTGAAACTAATGTAACATGTATGTTAACTATATTTTAATTAAAAATAGACACAATCTGGGTTACCGGGATGGTTCAGTCGGTTAAGCATCTGACTTCGGCTCAGGTCACAATCTTGTGGTTTATAAGTTCGAACTCTGCGTCAGGCTCTGTGCTGACAGTTCAGAGCCTGGAGCCTGCTTCGGATTCTGTGTCTCCCTCTCTCCCTCTCCCTAATTCTGCTTGTGCTCTCTCACTCTCAAAAATAAATAAAAACATTTAAAAAATAAACACAATCTAAGAACTTATTCAACAGAAAACAAAAACTCAAAGTTGAGACATAGCATTTGGAAAAATTGTTTTGAAATATTAAAGAATATAGTGGTATACTTTATGAATCAAAACTGGACATTCAGGAACTGTGCAATATTTTAAAGAGTGTAAAGCTTACTATGATTGACTGAATAGATAAATAAATTGAAACAGAAGTTGGAAATGTGTAAAATATCAGAATAATATGCCAAAGGATCTAATATTAACTCTTAAATTATATCTTAAAATTTACTTCTTAGAAGATATAATTGCTATCCTCTGCAGTTATTCAAGGAATTATAAAAAGAGGAAAACTTTCAAGCTGCTAGAATAAGACAATTTCAAACCGGAAAATACCTTGCAAAAAGAAATGTTTTAGGACTATTTTGATTATAAATTTCTAATATTTGCAAATCTAATTATGCAACATGTAAAATATATCTACCATACACAACCAGATATAGTTTATCATTAGAGATATATTATTTATAATTCATGACATTAAAACATATCATTTTAGAAATGTATGTACGGGGGCAGGCAATACATAGGATATCTCTGTACACCTTCTGCTCAATTTTCTTTTATTGTGGTGTAACCCAAATTGCATGAAATTTATTATCTTAACTATTTTTAAGTGTACAGTTCAATGACATTAAATACATTCCCATTGTGTGCAACTATCACCACCACCCGTTCCCATAATTCTTTTTATCTTGTAAAATTGATATTCTATAACTATTGAACATTCTCTCTTCCCTCAATCGCCTGGCCACCACCATTACCCTGTCTTTTTTTTTTGACTACTGAGTATCTCATATAAGTAGAATCAAACAGTATTTGTCTTTTTCTGACTGGTTTATTTCATTCAAAATAATGTCCCCAAGGTCAATCCATATTGTAGCCTATTGCAGAATTTCCTCCCTTTTTAAGGTTGAGTAATATTCCATCACACACACACACACACGCACACACACCACATTTTGTTTATTCATTCACTGGTTGATGGCCTCTTGGGTTGCTTCTATATTTTAGCTATTGTGCATAATTCTGCTATATACATGGATTTATAAATATGTCTGAGACCTTACTTTCAATTTGATTAAGTATATATCCAGAAGTGGAATTGCTGGATCATATGATAATTTTTTTTTTAATTTCTTTTTGACCCACTGCCTTCTGCTCAATTTTGCTTTGAACCTAGTTGGTCTAAAACATAAATGCTATTAATGTTTTTAAAAATTAAAGGAAAATAAATATGTGTCAGGTAGGTCAGAGAAGTATTTGATTTTATCTATTTATAATTTTAAAAATCAACTTCAACAACAGGTATTTAAAAAAGAACTTTTGTAATATGGTAAGTATTGTCTAACAAAGATCATTTATTTAATCAACAGGACAGAGATGCCCACTATCTCAGTTCACATTCATCAATACATTAGAGGTCCAAAGGCTAATGTGTTAGTAAAACACAAAATATTACTTTGAAGAAAAACTGAGTAATGTATTCTTTTTTTTTTTTTTGCATTTGCATTGACTTGGTGGGTTTAAGTTTTTATTTTAATTCCAGTTAGTGAACACACAGTGTAATGTGTTCTTACCGTGCATTATGTTTATTTATTTACTGACTTGTGCTAAAACTTAATATTTCTGGCCAGACATTTAAGAATAGCTGAGTGTCTTTTCAGTTACAGGGCTTCCTACTGAAAGCTACACACCCAAAATGTATTGTTCTTAGAGTTCAGAAAACCTTCAAATATTTTGAGTGAAATGTAGCTCTATGTGGCCCCAATGAACTTGAAAAATTACCTTAGCCTCTAGGATCCTCTCTTCTAACCATGAAATAAGATAATTCAGTTCTAGCTCCTGGGTTTGTATTAACAATTAAATTCTGTTAAAATCCTTGCAAAATAGAAGCAGAATTAATATTTATGTGGTCAGTTTAAATGAGGCCATTGGATGGCTCTTTCCTTACTCAGGACAGTAGCCATCAAGGCTTAATACCATGATTATTAGGAGACAGAAAGCTAAGAGAAACAGGAGTATAAATATGTTACAGAAACCCAAAGGAAAGTGATGACTTCTGATACAGCCAACTAAATCTTGAGTTTGGAAAATTTTCTGAAAAATCGTAAGATACATAACATCTAATAAAAGAAAATTGACAAAACAGTGAATATGATTCTAAACAATGTCAGTACTAATATACTATAATATTTTTTTTACGTATTACAGCATAGTGGTTATGGAAATTCCATCATTTTGTCCTATCAAGTTTGGTTAAATTTTCCAGGATTTATGTTAATTTGGCACCAAGTGATTTCATGATTTCTATAGAATCACTGGAGATTATTATACAGTTATGCTTATCACAGATGGGTCCTTCTTTTCTGTAGAAGACATCCCCATATCTCTGCAGAAGATGAAAAGATTGGCTTTGTCCCCAACTATGTACTTACTGTGGGTGTGCTGTATTTGACTTATCTTAAGTAATGGCCTTCAGGATAACCAGAGATGGGATACCAGTACTGAAGATGAACTTCAGGGTTTTATGATCAGTGGAGAGAAATTCAGTGGCCTGTTCTGTGGCGAGAAAGCCAATTCCCTAGGGCCAGTAAGTCCCAAGTCAGTCTGAAGTCAGTCAAATCCAGCAACGTAATTAGGAACAAGTATTGAAATCACATCATTTAGCCAACACCCTAATCTGGGTTTGATGCAGCTAAGCTTTTATTACATACAGGCATAAATGTATTTAAATATCTACATTTTAGCATAGCTTTCTCTTTAAAGGAAGCCTTTTGTAAGTTTTTTTTTTTCCTTCATGCAAGCCAGTATCAGAACTACTTTATCTATTTCACACAAAAAAATAGCAAACACTTGTCTAGTACTTCTTGCATGCCATAAGATATTCTAAACATGTTACATATATTAAAAAATTAATTCTCATAATACCTCCATGAAGTTCATTACTATTATTTGCCCACTGTATACATGAGTAAACTGATGTGCATAAATGTGAAGAAAGTGGCCTGTCGTCATACAGTTAGAATGTGGTGGAACTAAACTTGGAATCCAAGTGCTCACTACTTCCCATTCATCTTGTATACACAAAAAACAACCCCAACACTAGATTAAAATCTCTATTAGTCATTTTCACTTATTCTCAGGCGTATTCCAAATTCTATTTCTATATCAAAATGTTTCTTTAACCACGAGCATATTTCCCTTTTTTTTTTTTTAATTTTTTTTTCAACGTTTTTTATTTTTATTTTTGGGACAGAGAGAGACAGAGCATGAACGGGGGAGGGGCAGAGAGAGAGGGAGACAAAGAATCAGAAACAGGGTCCAGGCTCCCAGCCATCAGCCCAGAGCCCGACGCGGGGCTCGAACTCACCGACCGCGAGATCGTGACCTGGCTGAAGTCGGACGCTTAACCGACTGCGCCACCCAGGCGCCCCATATTTCCCTTCTTAACAAAACCAGCAGTACTAAATTTTAAGACATTGCCCCCTTTATCATCAGCGCATCCTCTTCATAGTTGTACAATTTCTGAGTACAAATGCTCATCTTATCCAAATCTGTGCCTTGAATATGGAGCCAGATATGTGATACTTTGTAGATTCTGACGTTATAGGTTTTCAAAAAAGTCCATGTGCTCTCGCAAAATTGAATATTCTATTGTTGTGATTATGTATAAAATCTAAGTATAGACGATCCATTCATTTACTTACAAAAGTACCCACATTTAATGAGTATTTAGAAACTTCAACCATGTTCAGACATTTTCATTTGCTGGAAATTTTAAGCAATGAACCAAAGATCTTGAGTTTGAAGAAATTATTGTCTATCAAAGGTGAAAGTCACATTATTAATATAGTATAATAATGTAATAACCTATATAACACAACACGATTAATATAGTATTATGTACATTTCTGTATTATAAAAGAGCATGTAGAAGCAAGCAATTATAGAAGCATCAATTATACATGTGATAAATAATAAAAAAGGCAGAATACATAAATTTTGAGGTGGACTTTGGAGGGTGAGCAGGAGCACTCCAAAAAGGTAAAAGAGAAAAGTAAGCATATTTCAAACACAAGGAATTGCGTATTCAGGAAGTAGGGTAAGATACACAGTGGTAATATGCAAGTTTGGTTAAGACACAGGGGAACTTTCAAATTAAGTTTCTGGGCAAGATGTTAGTTTTATTTTCTCGAGATTATATCAGTTAAGAGTTAAATTAAAAAAAAAAACCTAATAAGTATATAAGATAATGAGAAGAGTGCTCCATTTTAGAAGGTGTTCTACAAATAAACCAGAGGGTGAGAGGAGAGAAAGAAGAAGATAACATTTTCTGTAAATTAAACTGACTTCTTACCGAAGTCACAAGCACAGCCCGTTTTTCACCCCTCTCCACCAGTCCGCCTGTCATAGCGGAAGAGATTGCTCCTCTTCCGGCTATTGCCTCCAGATGTGCTCCTGGTCTCAGATACTTATCTCAGTATCTCAGATACTCACTTTTTATTGTTTATTTTTTGCCTTTGGGGTCTGCATTTCAATTTTTACTGCTTTCTCCTTCAAACATTTAAATATGTTTAATTCTCAATCATTAGGAAGAAACTAATAGTCTCATTTGCTTCATAGATAATATTTTTATAAGTGTTGTTGTTTTCTTCTTTTTGTACCTATTATTAATTCTACTGTAATACAGTTTCTTGTCATTAAACTTCCTTACTAACGAAATCCTCATAGAGACCGCAGCTAATGGTCTGTCGATATTCACACCCTTAGACCTATAAATTTGTACAGTCGCCTGTCTAATATCTTGGGCTTAGCTCTCTTGCTTTGGTCAATGGGACAATAGAAAACTAGATATAATTATAGGCTTGCAAAATGCATATACTTTTCACCTCCTCTCTTGGAACCTGACCAGTAACATGTTACAAATGAAGGAGCTTTCCAGCTTGAAAGGATTCATGACCCATGTGGTAGAAGTGAGTCTCAAATGAGGCTGTCCCCCAGTCAGTCTCAACTCATCCAGCCAGCTGACTGCTGGATACATGAACAAACCCAGCTAGGATCAGCAAGATAATTCTAACGTAAATTAACACAAGTCTCCAGGTGAGTCCTTGGCTCATGGACAAAACTAATTTTTTATTGTGTGCCTCTGAAGTTTTATGGTTGCTTGTTATACAATTTTACTGTGACAAACTATATTTGACTCAGTCCTTCATCAGGAAACACTGCCTTCTTGGGAAGGCAGTCAGTGGTTTCCCTGGGTGGCTCAGTCGGTTAGCAACCAACTACGGCTGAGATTATGATCTCGCAGTCTGTGAGTTTGAGCCCCATGTTGGGCTCTGTGCTAACAATTAGGAGCCTGGACCCTGTTTCTGATTCTGTGTCTCCCTCTCTCTCTTCCCCTACCCTACTCGTGTTCTGTCTCTCTCAAAAGTAAACAAACATTAAAAAAAAAGAAAGAAAGAAAACACTGCCTTCCTTTTACTCAGAGCTGTTATACACCAATAATTCTTTTCACATCCCTATTCATTCCTTCCAAGAAAGTTGGATGGTCTTTTATTCTAATGCCCACTCTTTAAGTATTATTGTTCTTCAGAATTTGGACTGAAGTTTCTTTTCCTAAATTCCCTTTTGATAATCTCATCAATGCATTTATTTCTTTATTCAACTAATATGTTTTGAATGTTGTGTGTATGCACATGCACCTGAGCCATGCCTATAGTTACTGTGCTGAATAAGAAGAACAATGTTCCTGCCCTCACGAACAATTTGGGTAGAGAAAAAAATCAATTTTAAAAAAGCATATAAATAAGAATTTTTATGGATCTCGATGATATAGTAACTGGAGAAACCCCTTTACTAACATTGGACCTTAAACCTGACACATATGAATAAAAAAGCCATGAATAACATGATTAACAAGTATGAACAAAGAAGAGATACAGAACCCTACAACAAAGAGAAAACACACATCTATTAATGAGACCACAAGATATGTACACATAAATAAACATATTTTGGGTTCCAATGTCTCAGTCCTCTCAAAATTTACATCAATAAAAATATTATCTGACTATAACAGAAGAAAACTAGAACTTAATAAGAGAGGACAGTTTGGCCAGAATCTAAAATATATGCTACTTAATATCTTGTAGGGAGAAAAAGAAATTTCATAAAAACAAATTATATTTAAAGAATTTCATGATAAAATGTGGATGACATATGTAAAAACTATATCCAAATAAGTTCTCTTTTTTTAATTTTTAACTTCTATCAAAAAGAAAAAAAACATTTTAACCATAACAAATCCAATATTTTATACAGAAATACAGATGAAGAACAAGTGAATTAAGTCAAAAACTAAAATAATCAGGACAGGACAGAATTTAATGCAATAAAAACAGGAAATAAAACTATAAAAAATATTGAAGATTAATGAAAAAAAACTTATTCTAAAAATATTATTAATATAGATACATTTCTTATATATCTGAGTGAGAGAAAAATTATAAATAAGATGCAAAAAAACCAAATTTGGGCCCTAAAAGTATAAGAACCAAATAGCATGCACTCTTTAAATACTTTTTACATTTTAAGCACTATATGCTAACATATTTGAAAACAAAAAATAACAGAAGAGAACTAAAAAATTAAACAGGGCAAAATTAAAGACAATTAATACCATATTCAAACCCTTTCAATCCACTCCATTCCCCCCAACAAGTAAATAATCCTGTAGGCCCAGATTGTTTCTGTTCACAGCAGAAGAGCAAATTTCAAGTGATAGATAATTTTTTAATTATGCAAAGTATACCAGAAAATGGTAAAATAAGAAAAGATATACAATTCATTTTGCCAAGCACTTACAATGTTAATTTCAAAGACATGTACTTTATAGAGATGATATGAAGAAACAAAATTATAGGCACAGTTTCTTCATTATTTATAACAAAAATTGTAAGTAAAAGATTAGTTAACCAATAATAGTGTATTAAAACTATGTAATAAACAAGAAATGTTTATCTCAGTGATACATAAGTGATTTGATGCAGCTAATTGATATACCTACCATATTAAAAAAGAAACAAAGATCATATAATTATCTTAATATTTATAGAAGTTATAGAAAGTGATTTTTATGGTTCTATACCAGTTTATCATAAAAACACTAAAAAAAAAAAAAAAGAAAACTTCCTGCCTTAACAAAAGATACATACAAACAACCCCAGCTTGTATCATATTCAACAGAGACTCCATGCTACTAACATCAAGAACTACTAATGAGTTTTCACATCAGCAAATACGAATAAGGTATTTTATCAATTTCAGTAAACTCAGTCATCTGGAACACATTTCTTGCAGTGTGATGTTTCATTTGTGACCTGTGGTAATAAAATAAACACTCTGTATGGAAAAAAAAAGAGCAAGGCAAAGATATCCTATGTCACCCCATGAAACTAGCGGTTGTAAAGAGTGTTCAGCAAAAGTGGAGAAAAACATGACATTTTTAATGCTTCTGATATTAAAAAATATATATATTTCAAAACAACAGGAATAAATAAATTAAACATATATTTTTGGGGGGGGAGGTAAATGAGAATTTATATGGGACCAAAGAATTGCAATTCAGGGAGCACAGATTCAGATAGAAACCCAAATAGTGTTCCTGCTTGTAGAGTAAAAGAAAGAGGTTTTTTATGGGGGAAAAAAAGGGAGCAAATACATGAATTGAAGAACAGAAAGAAAAGCTTTTCCAAGGGTGTGAACAAGTTAAGCTACTCTGGGGTATACACATACAATATTTCTGAGAGGTAATGTTCCATGAGATTACAGAATGACCTATTCAATTTACTTTGGAAGGCAATGATAAAATCACCAAAACTAATTCCAGGTGATGGTTAGAAAGACAAACTATAGGGAAAGTGGTTATGAGAAGAGAAAGTGAATGTTGACAATTTCTTTTATAGAAGGCTTGCTGTTACAGTGAGAAGTGAAAAGATGATACATGGAGAATAATTATATTTTGAGGGGTGGGGCAGATGTTTTGCAGGATTTTATAATGGGAGCAGTATAGGAAACTTGACATAATTAAATAAAACTTAATGAGTACCCATAAATTGAATCACTGGAAGAAATGTGTATTCTTGTTACTTGGAGAGGGAGAAATTAAATTAATGAATTTACTCTGCATTATTTTAATTGGCATTACTTCTGTGAAATTCATGTAAAATTACTACTTTTTGGTCTATCCACTAGTTATTAATTTGTAAGAATATGAAGATGAAAAACTGTGAATTTTATTTCACGAATTTCATTCTTGAATGGAAAGAAGACAAAATAAGTACCTTTTGTTCTTTCCTAATCCTGTGCTCATAAAATAATGCATACCGTTAGCCTTCTTAATTTGGCTAACAGGTATTTCCACCTCTCCACACTATTATTGAAGCTAATTTTGAAAAGAACTGCATATCCCACCAGTCTGTAAGGAAACAGTTTTGTTTGGGACACGCTAGGAGAGATGTGGTTAGGTGCCTAACTTATTTCCAAATTAAAAATGTAGAGGCTGAAACCGCATTAAACTAATGTCCTCATGAACATTTCATAGATTCTCTGTCAGGAAAACAACATTGAGAAAATAGAGGAATTTTGGTAATGATGACAAAAATACAGCAATTCATTTAAAATAGAGCAAATAAAGTAACAATATATTTTCAAACTGGAAATTCCAATCACTATTTTGAAATTGGACAAACTGGCATCTGGTTGTAGATGATTGCCTTCCATCAAACATCCATCAAAGCTGATTTCATGTCCCTCAGTTGTCTCATTATGTTTTTGTTTGTGGAAACCTGATTAATGATGAGACCAGTCCTTCACAGAGGAGATGAAAACACATAGAAAATGTTGTGGGCATGACAGTGATATTAGGATTCCGAAGACACTGAGTGAGAATGAGATACTCAACACTCTCCATTTTCTTGGCCCAAATGGTACTTTCAGGAAGGCATTATTAGATCCTGACAAAACAACCAACAGAAGTATTTCTTTTATTCTATTTCCTCCTGTAGACTCCCTTCCCTTTCTCTTCTCTTCCTTTTTTCCCCCCTTTGCTTCTCTTCTACTTCACTCCTCCTTCCTTCCCTTACAAATATCCCTTTCATATGCTGTGGGATTTGATGTCCTTAGAACTTGAAAAGATCCTTATGACACAGTCTCGTATCTGTTTGGTTTTCACTCCATAGACAATAGGGTTCATAGTGGGAGGCAGGAGCAGATAAATATTGGCCACAATGATGTGGCAAGATGGAGGAATTGTGTGGCCCCCAAAGCGGTGGGAAAAGAAACAGAAGAAGGCTGGACTGTAGGAGAAAACGATGGCACAGATGTGGGCAGTGCAGGTGCTGAAGGCCTTCTGCCGAGCATCTGCTGAGGAGAGGCTGACTACTGCCCGGAGGATCATGGTGTAGGAGATTGTTATGCACAGGATGTCAAAGCCCCCAATCAGGAGGGCAACCATCAGACCATAGATGACATTGACCTTGATATTTCCACAGGATAACTTGGCTACAGACATATGGTCACAGTAGGTATGGTGTAGTATATTCCCTCTACAGTAGGGTAGCCTCTTGATGATGAAAGTCAAAGGAATGACAAGCAGCACCACTCTCAGGAAAGTAGCAAGCCCAACCTTTGCAATGACAGGATTGGTAAGGATAGTTGAGTAGCGCAGAGGGTAGCAGATGGCCACATAACGGTCCAGCGCCATAAGCATGAGTACCCCAGATTCCATCCCTGTTGAGGTATAGATGAAGAACATCTGGACTAGGCATTCATTAAAGCTGATTTCCTTAAGGTGGAACCAGAAGATGCAGAGAGCTTTAGGGATTGTAGTAGTGCACATGACAAGATCCGTTAGGGAAAGCATAGCCAAGAAATAGTACATGGTCCTGTGCAGGGAGTCCTCATAGCGGATGAGGTAGAGGAGCCCACAATTCCCTACCACTGCCACAGCATACATGGAGCAGAATGGGAAGGAAATCCACATGTGCACATCCTCCAGTCCTGGGATCCCATTAAGAATGAATGAGGCTGGAGTCAGGTCTGTTTGGTTTAACATTAGCATGATCACGTTACTGTAATCATTAAACAGCTTATAGATTTTTGTGTGTTTCTGTTTTTTTTTTGTTTGCTGATCCTCCAAGATAGGGGAAAAATTCTTTTAAAAAAAGAGAGAAATTTTAGCCATACTTTCTCTCTCACTCTCCCTTTCTCTTTCTGTCAAGTGTGCATTTTAATATCAACCAAATATTGCCAACATGAGAGAATACTGAAACATAGTTCAAACCCAGAGTGTGTTTATCATTAATTCATTAATTTAATGATACATTCAAAATGAATATTTAGCACTCATTGGTTTCCAGATTTTGTGACATATATTGTGTCTTCACTATTTTGAAACAAAAAGGAATAGATTCAATATTCATAAATTCAATACTCAAATTTATAATGAATGATAATTATATTATGATCTTTCTCATGATGTTTTGTTAGCATATGTTATTTAAATGTTAATTACTATGCATATCTCCCTTTGAGTGTTTTCTTAGGGAGAAGTTCATCGATCATTTCTCCAATGAACTAACAGATATGGTAACAATGTTTTTGTTGTTGTCATTACCCTTATTGGGTTATATTTATGCTATACTAAATACCATTCCAAGAACTTCACAAATATTAACTCATTTAATCCTAACTACAAGTCCAGGATGTATTTTTATTAATCTGCACTTTACAGTTGAATGCATTGAGGCACTATTTAGATGATGCTTCTTCATGTCTGAGTTGCTGGCATGCAATATCAAATTCCTTTTGATAATACTTTATTGTCTACGGCCATACCACCCTGAATATGCCCAATCTCGTCTGATAATACTTTATTTTTCTTAGTATTTGATGTAGATATCTCAAAAAATTTAACTTATTTTCAGAATTGTAAAACATTTTACTATCATTGCTTGATAGTTAAACACTATCAATGTTAGTTCATCCCACACCATCTGTCTGTTTCTGGGAAGTCTTTGTCCTGCTTCACTGAAATAGTTTTTTTCTCAGTTAGACACATAATTCTCATCTAGAAATTCCTCTTCACCTACTGTTTGTGTCATATTGCTATTTGTAAATCTGATTTTTCTTCTTTCTATTTCCTGGACTGCATGAAAAACTTTTTTGGAAGAGTATCAATGTCTGAATATGGTTTAGTCTATTCATCATTTTGCTAGATTTAAAATTGGATTAAATGCTATTCCCCCTCACCCCCAGTTTTTCTAAAAACACTTCTATATGGATCTCCTAGCTTCTAGTGAGATATTAAGAGGTGCATTCCAGTTCTTGATCTTGTACATGAACTTTCCCGCTGGCATTTTTTAAAAATTATTTTTATGTTTTGGGGCCCTGAATTACTTAAGAACATATAAAATTTTTGTGCTTTGAAGTTAAATGGTGATGATAGAAGGGTATTGTGCTTGTGTATGTCTAATTGTCGAGGCATTTAATGGGGTTTCTGACAATGGAAATCTAAAACCTTTGACTTTTGAAATTTACTTAATTTCTAATAATTTATTCCCAATATTTTTTCCTGTTATTTTCTACACATTTTTTAGTCAGATATTGGTTCTTCTGAATTTATTCTTTTTTTTCTTTTTTTTTTTTCTTTTTTTGCTAATTAAAATTGTTCAGGCTGAATCTACTTAATCCACTTTCTAAAAGTGTTCTGGAAGTGTTATATAGCCCAAATATATTGTTTTGGTTGTTGTTGTATAATATTACAAATTTCCAACTTCCTATTTTTCTCTGATTAGTGTGAATGTATAAAAATTATATATATATATATATATATATATATATATACATAAACATATGTATACTTACATATATTAAAATTATATATGTATACAGATATATGCATATATATTTTACTTCTCATCTATTATTTCTGTAACCTTTAAGTTTAATAAATTATTTTTATAGCCTACTTCATTTTTTATCTTTCATTTTGGAAGTGTTTCTCAATTGTCTTAAATTTTGACTTAATTCACACTTAATATGGAGTCTTTAGAAAGCTGATTTGAAACTCCAGGTGATAATTGAGTGTCAGAAATTGGTAATATTTATTTTGAATCTTCTGTAAGGACCTCTTTGCTTCATTGTTGACATCCTTAGTTGTCATTGTTTATAGGTCTTTTCTCAGGGACTTGTAATATTTCTAAAAGAATCTGTCAATCTACTTCCTGGAATGAAAATTTTATTGTTTGCCAGCATTCTTGGAGTTGAATAGAAGGACACTGCAGATGTCACACTTAAATATGAATGTTGGATTAAACCCTCACATATTTTATAATGCTGCAGCCTTGGACTTCATCACACCTCACATATATGCATTGATAGGACTTGTTATTTTCTTCCCAGAATAAACTTCCGGTCATCCTAAAAGGATAGCTAACACTGCTTAGTATAGTGGATAAATCAGAGATATCAAGTTGTTCCTTATTCTGTTTTTCTACCTACACCCCTGTTTAATCTTTATTTATTCACACTGAATGATGAGAGATTAGGTACTGCAAAAAGGAACTTCCTTTTTTAGAAATAGCAAAGCAATCTAGGATGAGTATGTTATTGAGCGTTTTACCTCATTTGATTATTATAGATATAAGATAACCTTTATATATATAGATGATATAGATATAGATAGATATAGATATAGGTTTTTATTTAAACTCCAGGTAGTTAGCATATAACGTAATATTAGTTTGAGTAGAATTTAGTGATTCATCACTTACATACAATACCCAGTGCTCATCACAAGTACCCTCCGTAGTGCCCATCACCTGTTTAACTCATCCCCCCGGCCCCTTCCCCTCTGGTATCCATCTATAGTTAAGAGTCTGTTTCTTGGTTTTCCGTTCTCTTCCCCCCTACCATGTTCATCTGTTTTGTTTCTTAAATTCCACATATGAGTGAAATCATATTGTATTTGTCTTCCTCAGACTGACTTATTTCACTTATTTGACCAGTATATGTCAAATTATCACAAGCTGTTGAAAAATAAGATCACTACTTGTTTATTCATCTAATGCATTTGAACTGTAAACTCTTAATTCTATGTATACATGCAGTAGAAGCAAGTAGAAAATTTAGGGAAAGCACACATACCCATAAACTGGGAATAGGAATTATATCTCAGAGATCACTTGTGCTCTATTTTTAAGAACATATATCCTAAATATGAGGTAAATACCATATTTATGGCCCTTGTGTTTCCTTTTTATAACTCTAGTGTCAATGAATAAAACTAGCTTTATTATTACATGAGAAGTTAGGGTACTATCTTCTACACATTTGCAAAACTCTGAAAGATCCATCAAGTTTTTGCCAAGTAATGGTATTAACCACAAATTAAATTACTTCTCCCAAATAAATTTAACATTATTTTCATACATTATAACTTAATTTTTCTGAAAGGAAAATGGGCTCCTATTATGCTATAGATGGGCAGGTTATACTGAAGTAGTAACATCAACACAAGAATATTGCCACTTGTAAAGTACATTTTTATATCATCTGTTGCCTATTTTCATTCCCCAAACCCATAGATAATAAATTAATTCCCTCACTATACTTTTCTCAATTTAAATAAAACAAGTTTTTTTCTCAATATGATGGAGGGTTCCTCCAAATATGTTTTTCTATCTGGAATGGAAGAACCATAATTACAAGTAAATCTCTTTAAAAATGAAACAAGGAAATTAGGATCTCATTCTGAGAACAAGGGAAGGGCAGGTAAACAGCAAGAGTGTTCTGACCATGGATGAGAACTGTTCTCTTACTCTCTGCCATTTCTTCTTGTCATGGGGGTGATTCATACCTGAAGAGGACAAGTGATCCCTATTTGGTGAGGAAGATAACATAGATATTCATAATCGTGATGGAAAGTTACACTGAATTGCAACCTGAGAAATGGAGAAATAAACATTTTTCCAAGAAAACCTAATCTTTCACAACAGTTCTGCCTTCAGATGGGTAGATGGAATCAAACCTGTGTTTCTGAGAGTATAATAACCAATTGTTATATATGTAAAGACTCTCTCCTCTTTATTGTACTGCCTATAAAATAAAAAATCCTGTCTCTAGTCCCACTTTTGTATGTTCTTTAATACCTGGTTTCTGACAGCAAAGCAATAACCTGAATGCAGTCTGTTCCAGGTGTTCTGGATGTTGGTCACAAAACATCACTATTCTACAATATATGTACATGTATAGCCCTTAACCTCTAAATCCCTTGATGTCTATAATATTTAACTGAGCATTTAAAGAATTATTGCATTTTTCTCAAAGGGAGAAAATTATGTATATCTCCAGAGGATATTTTAGAACGTTAAAGACACAGGTGCAGGTGTCATGATCATGCTTAGCCCTTCGGGAGGATGAAAGACAGTGGAATATTTTCATGTTTACTAACTATATAATATTACACAAATAAGTGAATAATTTCATATGTTGTGTGTTTGTGAGTGTGTATATATGGGAGGAAACGAGAATAACATAAACTTTTAAAAATGAATATTAGTGATTTTAATATTTGTTGCAGAGCTGTTTCATTCTATGTAGAACCTTGTAGGACACAAGTTGAAACCACTTAAGAGGGGCGCCTGGGTGGCGCAGTCGGTTAAGCGTCTGACTTCAGCCAGGTCACGATCTCGCGGTCCGTGAGTTCGAGCCCCGCGTCAGGCTCTGGGCTGATGGCTTGGAGCCTGGAACCTGTTTCCGATTCTGTGTCTCCCTCTCTCTCTGCCCCTCCCCGGTTCATGCTTTGTCTCTCTCTGTCCCAAAAATAAATTAAAAAAAAAAAAACCACTTAAGATCAGAATGTTTCAGTCATTCACACATCCATCTACTTCTTTTATTTGTTTATATTTTCGTGTGTCTAATTGAATAGCATCATTGAAGATTTAGCACTCCCCAAGTCAGGCTAACAGCTATGAAAAAAGAATCAGAAACGATCTGCCCTAGGTTTTTTTTTTTAAATTTTTTAGTTTATTCATTTATTTGAGAGAAGGAGAAAGAGCGGGCAGGCAAAGGGCAGAGAGAGAGAGGGAGAGAGAGAATCCCAAGCAGACTCTGCGCTGTCAGCACAGAACCCGATCCAGGGCTTGAACCCACAACCCATGAAATCATGACCTAAGCCCAAACCAAGAGTCAGACACAACCGACTGAGCCACCCAGATGCCCCAGATCTGCCCTAGTTTTAAAGAAATTTACTTCCTCCTAACATAGATGATGAATATTATGGCATTGGAGAAAGTTCAGGCTTGTTATGCATACATATTATGTAAGGAATAATTAGACGCTGGAGAGGAACTAAGATGGCAGAATAGTAGGAAGACCCTATGCTTGCTTGCTTTATTCCTCAAACACAGCTAGATAAATATCAAATCATTCTCAATACCCAAGAAGTCAATCTGAGGACTGACAGAACAAACTGCACAACTAGACGGAAAGAAAAGGACACATCATGGAAGGTAGGATATGCACAGCTGTGATTTGGAGGAGAAACAGGTCATAGGTGTTGTAGAGGAGAGGAAGCCCTTGTCACAGAGAAAGGAAGAGAGAGAGAGAGAGAGGAAGAGAACCACACAGGGGATCACACAAGGAAAACTCTTCCCCCAAAGACATTGACTGGGAAAACTAGAGGGCCTGAGTTTCTTGAGATTTTACAACCAGTGGGACTCAAAGACTGGAGTTGTAGTGATCCATGGCATGGCTGGTGTGGAGTCCAGGGGACACTGCAGTGCTCCTGTAGAGAAGGATGCAGAAAGCCTGGGGGCAGATGGCATGATGTGAGGATCCCCTGGGACACATTGAGAGAGATGGTTTCCCCTTTTTTGGAGTACATTTGAGAGGGGTGGCATTGCCTCTCTGGGACAAAAGAGCTGACAGGTGCCATTACCCTCCCCTGCACCTCAGCATTGGAGCAACTAAGGTCAGCTAACCTGGACACTGGCTCTTTGCTGCAATTTACTCCAAACTCCACACACCTGTGCTTTTGTGCCACTGCCCTTCTTGGACAAACCTGCATCAGTCCCAGTGTGGCAAGACCCTCTCCAGAGGACCAGCACAATTCCCTACCATGCCAAGTCCGTAAAGTTTGGAATTTTAAAACTCAGCCAGCTTTCCTGGAATAGAACACAGGTGCATTATATTGCTAGGTGGACAGACAGCCTGGACACAGGGTAAAGGCAGGGATCTGAGTGATGCCTGGGACACACGAGGGGAGATTGTTCACTCTTCTGAGAGAGCTTCCAGGACAATGGCAGACATGAACTCCCTTCTCTGGGGACGAGGGAGGGAGCTGGTACCATTTCTTTCCCCTGTCCCTTAGGATAAACTAACTTCAGTAAGCAGCACAGTGCCAACATTGATGACCTGAACTGCTGAAACCAACTCTGCCACCCTGTGCTCTGCAGGTGCTTCTTTATTAGGGCAAGTGTACCTGAGAACCAGAGCAGTGGGCCCCTCCCCCAAAACACTAACACAGTCACCCTCCCCACTGCATTGCACCAAGTCTACTGATCATAGAGTGCTGCAAAGCTTTAGATCTAGGGGAATAGTATTGGGCCTCTATTAACAAGCAGACCAGAGCACACCTAGTTAAAACTCACCACGGAACAAGGTCAAAACACCCCACTGTAGGCAAGGAGAAACTCTGCAGAGGACTGACCTGAGAAAAAGAACAGCTAAAACAAAGCAGCAGAATGCACACAACATACACCAGAAACACTTCCTGAAGTGCCAGGCTCTAGACAGTATATGACCCCTTCTTGATAAAACCATTACTTTCAGGAGCAGGAAATATAACAATATAACAGAGACCTAGACAAAAGGCCAAAATGGAGGAATTCATCCCAAAAGAAGGAACAAAAAAAGGTCGCAGACAGGGATCTAATAAATCAATTATAAATAATATGCCTCACTAGGATTTAAAGCAACAATCATAAGGATACCAGCTAGGCTTGAGAAAACCAAAGGGAGTGCTTTACCTCAGAGATTTTTGAAAAAACCTAAAAACTCGTCAGGCCAAAATGAAAAATGCAATAACCAAGATTCAAACTGAATGGTTATAATGACCACAGGATGGAAGACACAGAGGAACAAATGAGTGATATGAAAGATTAAATTATGGAAAAGAGTGAAGCTTAAAAGAAGAGGGAAAGAAAAATATTAGATCGTGAATGTAGACGTAGGGTACTCATTTACTCCATAAAGTGTAATAACATTTGTATCATAGGAGTTCCAGGAGGAAGAAGAGAGGGAAAAGGGGACAGAAGTTTTATTTGAGGAAATTCTAGCTGAAAACTTGCCTAATCTGGGGAAATAGATATCCAAATCCAGGAGGCACAGAAAACTCCCATCAAAATAAGCAAAATCAGGCCCAGACCAAGACATATTGTAATGTGCAATATGCATATCTTAAATTTGCAAAATATAGAGATAAGAAAAAATCCTAAACACAGCAAGACAAAAGAAGTCCCTAGCTTGCCAGGGAAGAAAAATAAGGTTACCAGCAAATGTCTCACAGAAACTTGGCAGGCCAGAAGAGAGTGGCATGATTCAAAATACTGAATGGGAAAACTATGTAGCCAAGAATACTCTATCCAGCAAGGTTATTATTCAGGATAGAAGGAAAGATAAAGACTTTCCCAGATAAAGTTCATGAACACTAAACCAGCCCTGCAAAAAATATTAAATGGAACTCTTAGAATAGAAAAGAAAGACCAAAAGCAACACAGACTAGAAAGGAACAGAAACAATCTCCAGAAACAATGACTTTATGGGTAATACAATGGTACTAAATTCATATCAATAATCACTCCAAATGAAAATAGACTAAATGCTCCAATAAAAAGACATAGGTTGTCAGAATGGATTAAAAAAAAAAAAAACAAGACCCATCTATATGCTGCCTACAAGAAACTCTTTTCAGACCTAAAGACAGTTGCAGATTGAAAGTGAGGGGATGAAGAATGATTTATCATGAAAATGAACATCAAAAGAAAACCATAGTAGCCATACTTATACAAACTAGATTTTAAACCAAAGAATGTAACAAGAGATGAAGAAAGGCACTATATCATAATAAATGGATCAATCCACAAGAAGATCTAACAATTATAAATATTTATGCCCCAACTAGGAAGACTCAAATACGTAAAACAATGGATAACAAACATAAAGGAGCTTATTGATAACAACACAGTAACGGTAAGGAACTTTAACACCCTATTTATATCAATGAACATATCATATAAACAGAAAATCAACAAGGAAAGAATGGCTTTGAATGATACACTGGACTAGATGGACTTAACAGATATGTTCAGAACATTTCATCATAATGCAGCAGAGTACACATTCTTTTTTTTCTTTTGAGAGAGAGAGAGAGAGAGAGCTCATGAGAGGAGGAGGGGCAGAGACAGAGAGGGAGACACAGAATCTGAAACAGGCTCCATCCAGGCTCTGAGCTGTTAGCACTGAGCCCAACACGGGGTTCAAACTTGGGAATGGTGAGATCATGACCTGAGCCGAAGTCGGATGCTTAATCTACTGAGCCTCCCAGGCGCCTGGGTACACATTCTTTTTGAGTGCACATAGGACATTCTTAAGAATAGATCACAAACTAGGTCACAAATCAGGTCTCAACAAGTACAAAAAGATTGAGATCATACCATGCATATTTTCTGAACACAATGCTATGAAACTTCAAATAAACCACAAGAAAAATTGGAAAGACCACAAATACAGGGAGGTTAAAGAATATTCTACTAAAGAACGAATCAGTCAACCATGAAATTAAAGAAGAAATTAAAAAATACGTGGAAACAAATGATAATGAAAACAGGATGGTAAAAAACCTTTGAGATGCAGAAAAGCGTCATAAGAGGAAAGTTTATACAATACAGGCCTACTCTAAGAAGCAAGAAAAATCTCAAATATGCATCCTAACTTTACACCAAAAGGAGATATAAAAGGAAAAACGAATGATCCTAAAGTCAGCAGAAGATAGGAAATAATAAAGCTTAGAAGTGAAATAAATGATACAGAAACAAACAAAAAACAAAAACCAGTAAAACAGATCCATGAAACCAGGAAATGGTTCTTTGAAAGAATTAATAAAATTGGTAAACCCTTAGCCAGGTTTATCAAAAAGAAAAGAGAAAGTACCTAAATCAATAAAATCATGAATTAGAGAGGAGAGATCACAACCAATCCACAGAAATGCAAGTATAAGAGAATATTATGAAAAATTATATGCCAACAAATTGGGCATTCTGGAAGAAATGGATAAATTCCTAGAAACATATAAACTAGGAGAAGAGTTAAGATGGTGGAGCAGCATGGGCATCCTGAGCCCATCTCATCCCTGAAACGTAGCTAGATCAGAATCAAGCCGTTTTGAACACCTAGGAAATTGATGAGGATTAACTCAACAATCTGCATAACTTGAGCCACAGAACTTGGCAGGTATGTGGTGTGGAGAGGTGAACTGGAGGAGAGAAAAGCTGCAGAGCGGCAAAAGGTAGGGAGCTGTTTTCGGGGATAGAGGACAGAGAGAGAAAGAGAAAAAGAGAGAATGCAGCTCATCAGGATCCCTCAAAAACTCATTCCCCCTGAAAGTAGCTGGAGAGAAAGAGAGAAAGAATGAAAACATCCACAAGGGAGTGAACAAGAAATCGGTTCCCCAAAACCATTGATGGGGACAGGGATGTCCACTCTTATCACTGTTATATGAGATAGTGCTAGAAGTTAGCCTCAGCAATCATACAACAAAAAGAAATAAAAGGCATTCAGATCAGCAAGGAAGAAGTCAAACTTGCACTATTCACAGACAATGTAATACTCCATGTAGAAAATCTGAAGCCTCTGCCAAAAAAAAAATTCTAGAACTAGTACATGAATTCAGTAAAGTCTCAGGATACAAAATCAATACACAGAAATCTGTTGCATTTCTATACACCAAAAATGAAGAAATAACAGAAATCAAAATCAGAGAATCTATCCCATTTACAGTTGCACCAAAACCCATAAGATATCTAACCAAAGTAAATTACCTGTATCTGAAAGCTACAGAAAGTTTATGAAAGCAATTGAAAAGGATACAAAGAGAGTTCCGGAAGATGGCGGCGTAGGAGGACGCTGGGCTCACCGCGCGTCCTGCTGATCACTTAGATTCCACCTACACCTGCCTAAAGAACCCAGAAAACCGCCAGAGGATTAGCAGAACGGAGTCTCCGGAGCCAAGCGCAGACGAGAGGCCCACGGAAGAGGCTAGGAAGGGCGGCAAGGCGGTGCGCGCTCCACGGACTGGCGGGAGGGAGCCGGGGCGGAGGGGCGGCTCGCCGGCCAAGCAGAGCCCCCGAGTCGGGCTGGCAAAAGCGGAGGGGCCGGACGGACTGTGTTCCGACAGCAAGCGCGACTTAGCGTCTGGGAGGTCAGAAGTTAACAGCTCTGCTCAGAAAGCGGGAAGGCTGGAGGACAAAGGGAGGGAGAGCTGCTGAGCCCCCGGACGGCAGAGCTCAGCTTGGCGGGGAACAAAGGCGCTCGCCAGCGCCATCTCCCCCGCCCATCCCCCAGCCAAAATCCCAAAGAGAACCAGTTCCTGCCAGGGAACTTGCTCGCTCCGCGCAAACACCCAACTCTGTGCTTCTGCGGAGCCAAACCTCCGGCAGCGGATCTGACTCCCTCCCGCTGCCACAGGGCCCCTCCTGAAGTGGATCACCTAAGGAGAAGCGAGCTAAGCCTGCCCCTCCCGCCCCCGTGCACCTTGCCTACCCACCCCAGCTAATACGCCAGCTCCCCAGCACCACAAGCCTGGCAGTGTGCAAGTAGACCAGACGGGCCACACCACCCCACAGTGAATCCCGCCCCTAGGAGAGGGGAAGAGAAGGCACACACCAGTCTGACTGTGGCCCCAGCGGTGGGCTGGGGGCAGACATCAGGTCGGACTGCGGCCCCGCCCACCAACTCCAGTTATACACCACAGCACGGGGGAAGTGCCCTGCGGGTCCTCACCACTCCAGGGACTGTCCAAAATGACCAAACGGAAGAATTCCCCTCAGAAGAATCTCCAGGAAATAACAACAGCTAATGAACTGATCAAAAAGGATTTAAATAATATAACAGAAAGTGAATTTAGAATAATAGTCATAAAATTAATCGCTGGGCTTGAAAACAGTATACAGGACAGCAGAGAATCTCTTGCCACAGAGATCAAGGGACTAAGGAACAGTCACGAGGAGCTGAAAAACGCTTTAAATGAAATGCAAAACAAAATGGAAACCACGACGGCTCGGATTGAAGAGGCAGAGGAGAGAATAGGTGAACTAGAAGATAAAGTTATGGAGAAAGAGGAAGCTGAAAGAAAGAGAGATAAAAAAATCCAGGAGTATGAGGGGAAAATTAGAGAACTAAGTGATACACTAAAAAGAAATAATATACGCATAATTGGTATTCCAGAGGAGGAAGAGAGAGGGAAAGGTGCTGAAGGGGTACTTGAAGAAATTATAGCTGAGAACTTCCCTGAACTGGGGAAGGAAAAAGGCATTGAAATCCAAGAGGCACAGAGAACTCCCTTCAGACGTAACTTGAATCGATCTTCTGCACGACATATCATAGTGAAACTGGCAAAATACAAGGATAAAGAGAAAATTCTGAAAGCAGCAAGGGATAAACATGCCCTCACATATAAAGGGAGACCTATAAGACTCGTGACTGATCTCTCCTTTGAAACTTGGCAGGCCAGAAAGGCTTGGCACGATATCTTCAGTGTGCTAAACAGAAAAAATATGCAGCCGAGAATCCTTTATCCAGCAAGTCTGTCATTTAGAATAGAAGGAGAGATAAAGGTCTTCCCAAACAAACAAAAACTGAAGGAATTTGTCACCACGAAACCAGCCCTACAAGAGATCCTAAGGGGGATCCTGTGAGACAAAGTACCAGAGACATCACTACAAGCATAAAACATACAGACATCACAATGACTCTAAACCCGTATCTTTCTATAATAACACTGAATGTAAATGGATTAAATGCGCCAACCAAAAGACATAGGGTATCAGAATGGATAAAAAAACAAGACCCATCTATTTGCTGTCTACAAGAGACTCATTTTAGGTCTGAGGACACCTTTAGATTGAGAGTGAGGGGATGGAGAACTATTTATCATGCTACTGGAAGCCAAAAGAAAGCTGGAGTAGCCATACTTATATCAGACAAACTAGACTTTAAATTAAAGGCTGTAACAAGAGATGAAGAAGGGCATTATATAATAATTACAGGGTCTATCCATCAGGAAGAGCTAACAATTATAAATGTCTATGCGCCAAATACCGGAGCCCCCAGATATATAAAACAGTTACTCATAAACATAAGCAACCTTATTGATAAGAATGTGGTCATTGCAGGGGACTTTAACACACCACTTACAGAAATGGATAGATCATCTAGACACACAGTCAATAAAGAAACAAGGGCCCTGAATGATACATTGGATCAGATGGACTTGACAGATATATTTAGAACTCTGCATCCCAAAGCAACAGAATATACTTTCTTCTCGAGTGCACATGGAACATTCTCCAAGATAGATCATATACTGGGTCACAAAACAGCCCTTCATAAGTTTACAAGAATTGAAATTATACCATGCATACTTTCAGACCACAATGCTATGAAGCTTGAAATCAACCACAGGAAAAAGTCTGGAAAACCTCCAAAAGCATGGAGGTTAAAGAACACCCTACTAACGAATGAGTGGGTCAACCAGGCAATTAGAGAAGAAATTAAAAAATATATGGAAACAAACGAAAATGAAAATACGACAATCCAAACGCTTTGGGACGCAGCGAAGGCAGTCCTGAGAGGAAAATACATTGCAATCCAGGCCTATCTCAAGAAACAAGAAAAATCCCAAATACAAAATCTAACAGCACACCTAAAGGAAATAGAGGCAGAACAGCAAAGGGAGCCTAAACCCAGCAGAAGAAGAGAAATCATAAAGATCAGAGCAGAAATAAACAATATAGAATCTAAAAAAACTGTAGAGCAGATCAACGAAACCAAGAGTTGGTTTTTTGAAAAAATAAACAAAATTGACAAACCTCTAGCCAGGCTTCTCAAAAAGAAAAGGGAGATGACCCAAATAGATAAAATCATGAATGAAAATGGAATTATTACAACCAATCCCTCAGAGATACAAACAATTATCAGGGAATACTATGAAAAATTATATGCCAACAAATTGGACAACCTGGAAGAAATGGACAAATTCCTAAACACCCACACTCTTCCAAAACTCAATCAGGAGGAAATAGAAAGCTTGAACAGACCCATAACCAGCGAAGAAATTGAATCGGTTATCAAAAATCTCCCAACAAATAAGAGTCCAGGACCAGATGGCTTCCCAGGGGAGTTCTACCAGACGTTTAAAGCAGAGATAATACCTATCCTTCTCAAGCTATTCCAAGAAATAGAAAGGGAAGGAAAACTTCCAGACTCATTCTATGAAGCCAGTATTACTTTGATTCCTAAGCCAGACAGAGACCCAGTAAAGAAAGAGAACTACAGGCCAATATCCCTGATGAATATGGATGCAAAAATTCTCAATAAGATACTAGCAAATCGAATTCAACAGCATATAAAAAGAATTATTCACCATGATCAAGTGGGATTCATTCCTGGGATGCAGGGCTGGTTCAACATTCGCAAATCGATCAACGTGATACATCACATTAACAAAAAAAAAGAAAAGAACCATATGACCCTGTCAATCGATGCAGAAAAGGCCTTTGACAAAATCCAGCACCCTTTCTTAATAAAAACCCTTGAGAAAGTCGGGATAGAAGGAACATACTTAAAGATCATAAAAGCCATTTATGAAAAGCCCACAGCTAACATCATCCTCAATGGGGAAAAACTGAGAGCTTTTTCCCTGAGATCAGGAACACGACAGGGATGCCCACTCTCACCGCTGCTGTTTAATATAGTGCTGGAAGTTCTAGCATCAGCAATCAGACAACAAAAGGAAATCAAAGGCATCCAAATTGGCAAAGATGAAGTCAAGCTTTCGCTTTTTGCAGATGACATGATATTATACATGGAAAATCCGATAGACTCCACCAAAAGTCTGCTAGAACTGATACATGAATTCAGCAAAGTTGCCGGATACAAAATCAATGTACAGAAATCAGTTGCATTCTTATACACTAACAATGAAGCAACAGAAAGACAAATAAAGAAACTGATCCCATTCACAATTGCACCAAGAAGCATAAAATACCTAGGAATAAATCTAACCAAAGATGTAAAAGATCTGTATGCTGAAAACTATAGAAAGCTTATGCAGGTAATTGAAGAAGATATAAAGAAATGGAAAGACATTCCCTGCTCATGGATTGGAAGAATAAATATTGTCAAAATGTCAATACTACCCAAAGCTATCTACACATTCAATGCAATCCCAATCAAAATTGCACCAGCATTCTTCTCGAAACTAGAACAAGCAATCCTAAAATTCATATGGAACCACAAAAGGCCCCGAATAGCCAAAGTAATTTTGAAGAAGAAGACCAAAGCAGGAGGCATCACAATCCCAGACTTTAGCCTCTACTACAAAGCTGTCATCATCAAGACAGCATGGTATTGGCATAAAAACAGACACATAGACCAATGGAATCGAATAGAAACCCCAGAACTAGACCCACAAACGTATGGCCAACTCATTTTTGACAAAGCAGGAAAGAACATCCAATGGAAAAAAGACAGTCTCTTTAACAAATGGTGCTGGGAGAACTGGACAGCAACATGCAGAAGGTTGAAACTAGACCACTTTCTCACACCATTCACAAAAATAAACTCAAAATGGATAAAGGACCTGAATGTGAGACAGGAAACCATCAAAACCTTAGAGGAGAAAGCAGGAAAAGACCTCTCTGACCTCAGCCGTAGCAATCTCTTACTCGGCACATCCCCAAAGGCAAGGGAATTAAAAGCAAAAGTGAATTACTGGGACCTTATGAAGATAAAAAGCTTCTGCACAGCAAAGGAAACAACCAACAAAACTAAAAGGCAACCAACGGAATGGGAAAAGATATTTGCAAATGTCACATCGGACAAAGGGCTAGTATCCAAAATCTATAAAGAGCTCATCAAACTCCACACCCGAAAAACAAATAACCCAGTGAAGAAATGGGCAGAAAACATGAATAGACACTTCTCTAAAGAAGACATCCGGATGGCCAACAGGCACATGAAAAGATGTTCAACGTCGCTCCTCATCAGGGAAATACAAATCAAAACCACACTCAGATACCACCTCACGCCAGTCAGAGTGGCCAAAATGAAGAAATCAGGAGACTATAGATGCTGGAGAGGATGTGGAGAGACGGGAACCCTCTTGCACTGTTGGTGGGAATGCAAATTGGTGCAGCCGCTCTGGAAAGCAGTGTGGAGGTTCCTCAGAAAATTAAAAATAGACCTACCCTATGACCCAGCAATAGCACTGCTAGGAATTTATCCAAGGGATACAGGAGTACTGATGCCTAGGGGCACTTGTACCCCAATGTTTATAGCAGCACTCTCAACAATCGCCAAATTATGGAAAGAGCCTAAATGTCCATCAACTGATGAATGGATAAAGAAATTGTGGTTTATATACACAATGGAATACTACGTGGCAATGAGAAAGAATGAAATATGGCCTTTTGTAGCAACGTGGATGGAACTGGAGAGTTTGATGCTAAGTGAAATAAGCCATACAGAGAAAGACAGATACCATATGGTTTCACTCTTATGTGGATCCTGAGAAACGTAACAGAAACCCATGGGGGAGGGGAAGGGAAAAAAAAAAAAAAGAGGTTAGAGTGGGAGAGAGCCAAAGCATAAGAGACTGTTAAAAACTGAGAACAAACTGAGGGTTGATGGGGGGTGGGAGGGAGGGCAGGGTGGGTGATGGGTATTGAGGAGGGCACCTTTTGGGATGAGCACTGGGTGTTGTATGGAAACCAATTTGACAGTAAATTTCATATATTAAAAAATAAAAAATAAAAAATAAATAAATAAAAAAAATAAATAAATAAATAAATAAAAAAAAAAAGAAAAGGATACAAAGAAATAGAAAAACATTCCATTCTCATGGATTGGAAGAACAAATATTGTTAAGATGTCAATACTATCCAAAGCAATCTATATATTTAATGCAATCTCTATCAAAATACCACAAACATTTCTCACAGAGTTAGAACAAACAATCCCAAAATTTGTATCGAACCACACAAGACCTCGAATAGCCAAAGCAATCCTGAAAAAGAAAAGCAAAGTTGGAAGTGTCACAATTGTGGTCTTCAAGCTATATTACAAAGCTGTAATCATCAGGACAGTATGGTACTGGCAGAAAAACAGACACAGAGATCAATGGAACAGAATCAAAAATCCAGAAATGGGCCCACTACTACATGGTCAAATAATCTTGTACGAAGTAGAAAAGAATATCCAATGGAGAAAAGATGGTCTCTTCAACAAATGGTGTTGGGAAAACTGGACAGCAACATGCACAAGAATGAAACTGGACCACTTTCCTACACCATACACAAAAATACTTTCAACATGGATGAAAGACCTAAATGTGAGACAAGAAACCATCAAAATCATAGAACAGAACATAGGCAGCAACCTCTTTGATCTCAACTGCAGCAACATCTTACTAGATATGTCTCCAGATACAAGGAAAATAAAAGCAAGAATAAACTATTGGAACTTCATCAAGATAAAAAGCCTCTGCACAGTAGGGGAAACAATCAATAAAAATAAAGACAACATTCAGAATGGGAGCAGATATTTGCAAATGATATATCTGATAAAGTCTTAGTATCCAAAATGTATAAAGAACTTATCAAACTCAACACCCAAAAAACAAATAATCCAGTGAAGAAATGGACAGAAGACATGAATAGACATTTTTCCAAAGAAGACATCCAGATGGCTAACAGGCACATGAAAAGATGCTCAACATCACTTATCATCAGGGAAAGAGAAATCAAAACTAAACAAATCCAAACTAATCTGTAGTGACAGAAAGCAAATCAGTGGTTATGTGGGTCCAGGGTGAAAGGAGGCCTGAACTACAAGTGGGTATAAAAAAAATCTTTGAGGTAATAGAAATGTTTTGTATCTTGATTGTGGTGGTGGTTTCATGAGTATATACTGTGTCAAAACTCATCAAATTGCACACTTTAAATGAACACACTTTGTTGTCTATAAATCGTACTTAATAAAGTTGATTTTTGAGAAACTATGCCTGCATATTTTGATTGATTTTGAAAAATATAAATGTTTGGGAGGAGATAAACAGCATTCCTAAATTGTGTAATGTATTGTTAACTTATGATACTTTTATATATATCCTATATAAATATATACATATATAGCTCATGAGTGTGAATATACATATATATTCATATACATATATACATACATGTTAGCAATATGTGTTTTTGGCAAAAGTCTGGATTGTGACATATTAAAACATAAATTTGGCCACTTTAAATTTATATTGTATAATTAATACTTATAATAAGGATGATTTAGTGTTATTAGGATTGAATAAAAGTTCTTCATATATATTTATACAATTAATTTAACCACTTTCCTATTCTTAGACATGTAGATTCTTGTAATTTATAAGAAATAATATAAAAATGTATACACAGATACTATTTTTAATGCAATTCTTTAACTTCATTTGGGTTTTTAAATTTTTATTTCTGTATTCATGCATTTATTTTTTTATTTATGTAATTTTAAAGAGAGAGAGAGCAGGGGAGAGGGGCAAAGGGAGAGAGATAGAATCTTAAGCAGGCTCCATGTTCAGAGTGGAGCCCAACTTGGGGCTCGCTCCATGACCCTGGGATCATGACCTGAGCCAAAATCGAGTCAGACAACCCACTGAGCCACCCAGGCACCCCATTTGGTGTTTTTTAAAGTAGAGGTTAAATTCACAGAATATGCAGTTAACCCCTTAGTCATTTAAAACCATAGCTTTTAGTACATTCACAACGCAGTGCAAACATTACCGCTATATAATTCCAGAACATTTCCAGTACCTCAAAAAGAAATGCCCCTAACCATTAGTCATTCATAATCACCCCATCCCTCAGCCTCTGACAACTAAATTACCATGTATTTCTATAGACGTACTTATTCTAGATATTTCATGTAAATGGAATCATGCAATATATTTTTGTTTCTGTTTTTTTCCTCTCAGCATGTTTTCAAAATACATGTGTATTGCAGCTTGTACCAGTACCAGGAAATAACTAGTATTAGTGAAGATTTGGATAAAATGAGATCCTCAAACTTTGCTGGTAGGAATGTACTACTGTGAGAAACAGTCTGGTAGTTTTTCAAAAAGTAAAATATGGAAGTATGATATGGTCCAGCAATTCCTCTGCCAGGTATAGAGAATTGAAAACAGATGTTCTGAAAAAAAAAATGTGTACATAAATTTTCATAGCAACACTATAGCACAATAGCCAGATTGTATTAACAACCTAAATGCACATCAACTGTTAAATGGATAAATAAAATGTGGTATACATACAAAAAATATTATTCAACCTTGAAAAGGAAGGAAGTACTGATACATGCTAAAGCATGGATAAATTTTGACAACGTTATTCGAAGAAGTCAGAGACAAGTGGCCATGAATTGTATCATCCTATTTCTATGAAATACTCAGAATGGGCAAATTTATAGAACAAAAAGCAAATTAGTAGTTGTTAGGGCTGGGGAAAAGGTGTGAGAGAGGGAATAGGAGCAACTGATTAATGAGTACAGGGTTTCCTTTTGCAGTAATGGAAATGTTCTCGAACTACATAGTGGTGATAATTGTACAACATTGTTAATGTACTGCAGCCACTCAATTGTACACTTTAAAATTATCAAAACGGTCAATTTTATGTTGGAAGAACTTTGCCACTATTAAAAAGTAATACAGGGTCACCTGGGTGGTTCAGTCAGTTGAGCCCCCAACTCCTGATTTTGGCTCAGGTCATGATTCCAGGGTTGTGGGATTGAGCCATGCATTGAGCTCCATGCCGAGTGTGGAGAGTCTGCTTGGGATTCTCTCTCTCTCTCTCTCTCTCTCTCTCTCTCTCTGTCTCTCTCTCTCTCTCTCTCTCTCTTTCTCTCTCTCTCTCTCTCTCTCTGCCCCTCTCCCCCACTCACACTCTCTTCTCTCTAAAAAAAAAAGTAACATTGGGGTACCTGGGTGGCTCAGTGGGTTTGGCGTCTGACGTCGGCTCAGGTCATGATCTCGCGGTTCATGAGTTTAAGCCCCACATCGGGCTCTGTGCTGACATTTCAGAGCCTGGAGCCTGCTTGGAGTTCTGTGTCTCCCTCTCTCCCTGCCCCTCCCCCATTCATGATCTCTCTCTCTCTCTCTCTCTCTCTCTCTCTGTCAGAAAGAAATAAATATTAAAAATTTTTTTTAAGAAGGTAACACAAAATTCACTTAGTGAGATTCAGCTGTTTTTTCTAATTTCTAATTTCAGCTCTTCCTCTAATTTCTGAAAACCTCTGATTGGTAACGAGTTCTGAGAATGTTGATTCTTACAATTTTTCATTGCTTTTGCTAAGGACAGACGCTTTTGGAGTTTCAACTTTGCCATTTTGGTTCTCTTATCACTGTTTATTAGTTTTTGTGAGTAATTAAGTATTTATTTTTCTGGGACAAATGCCATTGATAAGTTTTATGGTGTCGTGTATTTAGCTTTTTAAGAAACTGCCTGGGGCGCCTGGGTGGCGCAGTCGGTTAAGCGTCCGACTTCAGCCAGGTCACGATCTCGCGGTCCGTGAGTTCGAGCCCCGCGTCAGGCTCTGGGCTGATGGCTCGGAGCCTGGAGCCTGTTTCCGACTCTGTGTCTCCCTCTCTCTCTGCCCCTCCCCTGTTCATGCTCTGTCTCTCTCTGTCCCAGAAATAAATAAAAAACGTTGAAAAAAATAAAAAATTAAAAAAAAAAAAAGAAACTGCCAAATGATTTTCCAGAGTGATTGTACCATTTGTAATTCCCACCAGCAATGTATAGCAGTGCATAAGTTATCCAGTTTCTGTGTATCCTTACTAGCTTTTGATTATTGTGATTTTTTTTTTTTATTTTAGCCATGGTCACAATTGTGTAGTGATATCCCATTATGATTTTAATTTTCATGTAACTAATGATTGACAATACTAAATATTCTTCTTACCTATTTTTCTTTTTTAATTTTATGTTTCTTTTTTAATTTTAATTTTAATTTTCTAATTTTAATGTTTATTCATTTATTTTGAGAAAGAGAGAGCATTAGTGAGCAGGGCAGAGACAGAGAGAGAGGAAGAGAGAAAATCCCAATCAGGCTCCACACTGTCAGTACAGAGCTTGATGTGGGGCACGAACCCAAAAACCGGGAGATCATTCATTACCTGAGCCGAAATCAAAAGTCACCTGACTGAAGGGTCAACTGACCAAGCCACCCGGGTGCCCCTATGTATCTATTTTTCAACTGTTTATCCTTTTCAGTGAAACATGTTTTTTGGCTATTTTATTCTAAATGATTGGGATTTTTTAAAGTGTTGAATACACACACATACACACACACACACACACACAAAGACTAGTCCTGTTTTCAGATATGTGTTTTATAAATATTTTTCCCAGACATAGCTTGTCTTACATACTTTTGCAGAGTAAATTTTTTATTTTTATAAAGACAAATTTATCAGTTTCTTTTTAAAGATTATTATTTTGATGTCAAGTCTATATTGCTTAGCTATAGACCCTGAAGATTTTGTCCATAGTTTAAAAACTGTTTTAGAGCTTTGCATTTTGGGGCACCTTGGTGGCTCAGTTGGTTGAGCATCTGGCTCTTAATCTCAACTCAGGTCATGAAACCAAGGTTCACGAGTTAGAGACCCACATCAGGCTCTGCACTGATGACACAGAGCCTGCTTTGGATTCTGTTTCTCCTTCTCTCTGCCCTACCCCCACTTGTGTTCGCTTTCTCAAAAAATAAATAAATAAACTTTAAGAAAAAGAACTTTACATTTTACATGAGCCACTTTCAGTTCATTTTTGCATATAGGTACTATTATAAGAGTTGGTTCAAGGTTTGGTATTTTTCTTTTGTTTGTGTGTTTTCTATTTCTGACTTCTCTGTTCTGTTGCATGGATCTATGTGTCTATCCTCTGCCAATACCACACTTTTTTAAATTTAAATTTTAGTTAGTTAGTTAACATACAGTGAATGTTGATATAATGGCTATATAATAAATCTTGAAATTGAGAAGAGTTTTTACTTTAATTATTTTTCAATTATTTTAGTTATTATTTTCATTTGACTTTCTCTCTATATTATATATGTACTAAATTATATATATATAATTATATACTTTAAAAATATATATTAATTATATTTAAATTTAGAATATTTAATATATATTTTTTTTTTTTTTTTTTTTTTTTTTTTTTTATTTTTTCGGGACAGAGAGAGACAGAGCATGAACGGGGGAGGCGCAGAGAGAGAGGGAGACACAGAATCGGAAACAGGCTCCAGGCTCCGAGCCATCAGCCCAGAGCCCGACGCGGGGCTCGAACTCACGGACCGCGAGATCGTGACCTGGCTGAAGTCGGACGCTTAACCGACTGCGCCACCCAGGCGCCCCTAATATATTTTTTAAATGTTTATTTTTGAGAGAGAGAGAGAGACAGAGCACTAGTGGTGGAGTGGCAGAGAGGGAGTCACAGAATCTCAAGCAGGCTCCAGCTCTAAGCTGTCAGCGCAGAGCCTGATGCAGGGCCTGAACTCATGAAGTGTGAGATCATGACCTGAGCCAAAGTCAAATGCTTAACTGACTGAGCCACCCAGGCACCCCTAAAATATTTAATATTTAAATATAAAATATATAATATTTAAATACAAATATATATATTTTTAATTTTTAATGTTTATTTATTTTTGAGAGAGACATACCACAAGCGGGAGAGAAGCAGAGAGAGAAGGAGACACAGAATCTGAAGCAGGCTCCAGGCTCTGAGCTTTCAGAACAGAGTCCAATGTGGGGCTCAAACCCATGAACCATGAGATCATGACCTAAGCTGTAGTCAGATGCTTAACTGACTGAGCCACCAGGTGCCCATCAAATATAATATATTTTAATATATGTATTAAATAATATATAATATATAATTACATGTTATATATTATATATATATAATTTAAAATAATCTTATTCAATATAAACAAAAAATCTTGATGAGCTTTTTGTAAGAATTGCATTAAACCTGTATCAGTTTGGAAAGAATTGATATCTTTACATCAATAAACAATAAACAAGGTATGCCTCTCCATTTATCTACTTTATCTTTTATCTCATCGAGTCCTCTAAAATTTTGTTACATTTACATCTAAGTATTTTCTTTTGTTCAGCATTTGTAAATATTATTGAATTTTTTATTTAATTTTTTATTGCTAGGTTATGAAGCTACAATTGATTTTTTGTGTGTGTTTATTTATTTGAAAGATAGAGAGATAGAGTGCAAGGAGGGGAAGGGCAGAGACAGGGAGAAGGCCCTGCATTGTCAGTTCAGAGCCAGATGTGGGGCTCAAACCCACAATCTGTGAGATCATGACCTGACCCAAAACCAAAAATCAGATTCTTAACCAACTGAGTCTAGGATATTTTTTTGTAGATTCCTTGGTAGTTTCTTTTTTTTTTTTTTTTCTTTTTATTAAAGGATAGTTGACACACATTGCTACGTTAGTTTCAGGTGTATAATACAGTGATTCAAGAAGTCTATATGTTATGATATGCTCACCACAAGTGTAAATATCATCTGCCACATTCCTCAGTAGTTTCTACATAGACAATCATAACATCTGCAAATAGGGACATTGTAATTTCCTGCTTTCTAATTTGTGGCCCTTTGTTTTCTTTTCTTGCCTTATTGCAGTGGCCAGCATTTCAATTAGTTTGTTGAATAATAGTGGTGAGACCAAATATCCTTGCTACGTTCCCAGTATTAGAAGAAAACTTTCCATTCTTTCATCATTAAGCATAATATTAGCTTTGGGAGATTCATAGATGATCTTTAGCATATTGAGGACATTTCACTCTTCTTATTGGAGGCATTTTTTTTTAGGAATAATGAATGAATATTGAGGACATCAGCATGATGGAAAAACAGAAAGCCCCAGACCTCATTCTCCTATAGGTAAACTGATTTAACAACAATATGCGGTCCAAAAAACCTCTAGAACTTCAGAAGCCGTTTAAGAAGTCACAACACCCCACAGAAGCCTAAAGCCAAGAACAGGTTCATTGAAATAAGTAAGAAATATTGTTTTATTTCTTTTTATTTTGTTATTTTTATTTTTTGTTTAGAGTTTTTAGTTAAATTCTAGTTAGTTAACATATAGTTTAACATTGGTTTCAGGTGTAGAATTTAGTGACTCATCACTTACATATAGCACCCAGTGCTCATTCCAACAAGTGCCCTCCTTAATGTCCAGCATCCATTTAGCCCATCCCCCACTCTCCTCCCCTCCGGAACCCTCAGATTGTTCTCTATAATTAACAGTCTCTTATAGTTTGCTTCCCGCTCTTTTTTTCCCCCCTTACCCTAAGTTCATCTGTTTTGTTCCTTAAATTCCACATGGGAGTGAAATTGTATGGTATTTGTCTTTCTCTGACTGATTTGTTCCACTTAGCATAACACACTGTAGCTCCATCCACATCATTGCAAATGGCAAGATTTCATTCTTTTCTGATGACTGAGTAATATTCCATTGTATATATATGTACTACATCTTTATCCATTCATCAGGTGATGGACATTTGGGCTCTTTCCATAATTTGTCTATTGTTGATAGCGCTGCTATAAGCATTGGGTGCATATGTCCCTTCAAATCAGTATTTTTGTCAGGTCTCTGAGTCAGGTGAGACAGAAACCAGTTTCTCTGGTGATTCCCTGAGAAGTTGGAACATTGGATGCATACTTTGCTTTTCTCTTTCTCTCTTATTTCTGTTGTTTAATTTCAATTATGTCAGCCTGTTCCCCAACCTGGAATCACTCACTGCAACTGGGGGGTTGGGAAGCTCACTGGCAGTTTTTTGTCTGGGAGAAAAAGAGAAGAGAAAAGTATGCATCCAATGATCCAACTTCTCAGGGGACAACTGGAGAAACATTTCTGTCTCACCTGATTCAGAAACCTGACAGCACCAGCATACTTTGGATGTCTGGGAGCAACTAAAAACAATATAGAACTCAGTTTCTTGTTCAGTTGAAGAGAAATTGTAATACTGTAGACATAAACTAGTACTACTCACCACAATCATGATAAATGTCTAGCTCGTGGCTTCCACCTTGGGAGGGAAAAATAGAATGGAATATATGCCCAATGGTCTGGTTTTCAGGGAGCTACCTAAGGGACTGTTTTTTTTTTTCTTTCCTGACTGGGAACACTGGCAGACTCGGGATACTTTGGATGTCTTTGGGGCCGCTGAAAATAAAAGAGAACTCTGTTATTCATTTTAGTGCCTGAGTATGTCCTACTAGTAGACTG
This sequence comes from Neofelis nebulosa, assembly GCF_028018385.1. NCBI lineage: Eukaryota > Metazoa > Chordata > Mammalia > Carnivora > Felidae > Neofelis > Neofelis nebulosa. The sequence continues at coordinate 62,430,561 of NC_080791.1, read as the reverse complement.
ATACCAGAGGAAGCAAGAAATTGCAAGTTCTTAAAAAGAAACCAGCCAACCTTTATAATTGAGAAATTACATACCCAAGCCCAAGAAAATGCATCCCCATAAAATGTTCAAAAGGCCATCAGAATTTCTAGTCATTCACTCGTATGAGGACTTTAAGAGACAAAACAGATGAACGTAAGGGAAGGGAAACAAAAATAATATAAAAACAGGGAGGGGACAAAACAGAAGAGACTCATAAATATGGAGAACAAACTGAGGGTTACAGGAGGGGTAGTGGGAGGGGGGATGGGCTAAATGGGTAAGAGACACTAAGGAATCTACTCCTGAAATCATTGTTGCACTATATGCTAACTAATTTGGGAGTAAATTTTTAAAAACTAAGAATAAATTTTTAAAAAATTAATTACTTAATTAAAAAAAAAGAATTTCTAGTCAGATGATCAGTGAAGACCTTTCACTATACAAAGAAAGTTCATGAAGACTAGGAAAAGTGGTTGCTTTTTCAAATGCGCAAATCACAACAACAACAACAACAACAAAAACAAAGCACAAGAACAAAATAAATCTTCAAAATCTGACCCTAAAGAAATGGAGATCTATGAATTACCTGACAAAGTATTCAAATTAATCATTGAAAATAAACTCAATGCACTACAAAAGAAGACAAACACAACCAAACAAAATCAGGAAAAATGTGAAAATACAATAATATCAACAAAAAGAAACTATAAAAAAGAACCACAAAATATTGTAGAGTTGAAGAATACAATAATACAATTTAAAAACTCTATTACAAAGCATAAACATCAGTTTTGATCAATCAGAGAAAAGAAAGTGATCCCGAAGACAGGTCATTTGCTGTTATTAAGCCAGAAAAAAAAAAAAAAAAGAAAAAGCAATAGGAAAAAAAGTAAGGAAAACCTCAGATATTTATAGGGAATAAGCAAGATAATCAGGGAGTCCTAGCAGGAGAAGAGGGAGAAAAAGGGATAGTGAGTTTGTTTGAAGAAATAATGGCCAAAATTTCCCAAATCTGAGGAAGAAAAAAAAAACCTCTAATTTCAAGAAGCTTAAAGGACTCCAACTAAGATAAACCCAAAAGGGTCCAAAGACACATTACAAACAAATTTCCAGAAACCACGACAAAGAGAAAATCTTAAAAGTGGCAAGAGAATCCATCATGTTCAAGTGAGCTTCCATAAAATTATCAGTGATTTTCAGCAGAAATGTTATAGATCATAAAGGAGTCAGATGATATATCCAAAGTGCTGAAAGGAAAAAAAAAACTGCTATCCGAGAATACTACCTGGCAAAGCTCTTTCAAAAATGAAATAGTAATAAAGACCTTCACAGATAAATGAAAGCTAAAGAAGTTCATCAATACTAGATCTATCTTGCTAAGAATTGCTACAGGAACCCGAAGTTAAAAGGACACTAGACAGCAACATGAAATTATATGAAAATATAAAGCTCTTTGGTAAAGCATAGATAAATACAGAATCCTGTAATACTGTAGTAGCAGCACATAAATTACTTTTAATTCCAGTCTAGAATTTAAAAGATAAAAGCACAAAAAATAACTATGAGACTGTGCTAATGGTACAAAATATAAAATAATGTAATCTGTGACATCAGTAACAGAAATTGGGGGTAGGAAAGATGTATAAGAGTAACATTTGAATAGATTATTATAACAATATGTAATTTTATGCAGTCCCCACAATAGCCTCAAAGAAAATATCTATATAAGGTGCACAACAGAAATAGGAAAGAAATCAAAACATGCCACAACAAAGAAATTAATGAGACACAAAGAAAGGAAATAAGAGAGGAAAAGAACTAATTAAGGGACAAACAGAAAATAATTAACAAAATAAAAATACTAAGTCCTTTCTACCATTAATACTTTAAATGTAAATGGATTAAATAAACATAATGACAAGACATGCAGTAATTGAATAGATTAAAAATGCAAGATCCAACTATATGCTGTACACAAAAGACTTTAGATATAAAGATATAAACAGGTTGAAGGGAAAAGGATGGGGAAAGATACTTTTGCAAGTGGTAACCAAAAGAGAGCAATGAAGTCCATACTTGTATCTGACAAAATAAACTTTAAGTAAAACTGTCATAAGAGACAAAGAAGGATGTTAGATGATGATAACAGGGTCAAATAATCAGAAGGATCTAACATTTCTGCCATTTTGTAGGTCCTGAAAATATTTTTAGAAGTCCATTTTTATTTATGTATAGCATTTTTACAGTGTATCTCTTTGCATAGATTCTTTAATGGTTATTCCACATTTTATATTTATATACATAGCATCTCAGCCTCCTGATGTCCTCATTTGACCAGTTCAAATGAAGTATAAAAACTTTACCTCCCTTTAAATTCTTTTGCCCCCCTGAAAAAAACTGTTAGAGAGGGAGGGAGCCAACCCATAAGAGACTCTTAAAAACTGAGAATAAACTGAGAGTAGATGGGGGGTATGAGGGAGGGGAAAGTGGGTGATGGGCATTGAGGAGGGCACCTGTTGGGATGAGTACTGGGCGTTGTATGGAAACCAATCTGACAATAAATTTCATATTAAATAAATAAATAAATAAATAAATAATAAATTCATTTGCCCAATATCATTTGTAATTACCATAAACATTTCTTTAACATAAATTTAGAACCATATCAACAAGGTTATAATTTCCCTCCAATAGTCTAACATAATTTAGAAATTGAAGATGAGAATAAAAGATTACTGTATTTATCTTTTTTTCCCCCTTACTATGTGCTTTCTTCTTTCCAGATCTCAAGGTTTCTTCTTTTATGTAATTACTAGACATTGGCCATTTAGGAGTTTTCTATAGGAGACATAGTCAGATAACTAACTTATTTCTGAATTACAGTCCAGAGGTTGAAATCTCATCAGACTAATGACATCATAGTATATTTACTAGTTTCTCCATCAGGAGGACAATACCGAGAAAATAGAGAAATTTTGGTAATGATGAGAAAAACATATCATATATTTTCCAGAGGAAAGTAACAAATGTCATTCAAACTAGAAATTCCAATCACTATTTGAAAACAAGACAAAATGGCACCTGTCAGCAGAATATCTCTATGATTTATTCATTTCTTTTGATAATTTACTCAGCTTCCCATTGTTTTTTGTTCACGGGAACTTGGGTTAATGATGAGACTACTTCTTCACTGGGGTGAGAAGGTGAAAAATTCAGAGTGTGCAGGGCCACATCAGTGACTTTGGGATTCTGAAAACATTTACTGTCCTTCTCAGGTCCTACCTTGGTCAAAAACAAAATAGTAATCTTAAAAAGGCATCTTTAGACCATGACTAAACAGCCAACAGAGTATTGTTTTCCTTCCCCTTAACCTCTTCTATGAAAAATATCCCCTCTATGTGCTGTAGGATTTGATTTTCTTTGAACCTGAAAAGATCCTTATGACACAGTCTCGTATCTGCTTGGTTTTCACTCCATAGACAATAGGGTTCATAGTGGGAGGCAGGAGCAGATAAATATTGGCCACAATGATGTGGCAAGATGGAGGAATTGTGTGGCTCCCAAAACGATTAAAAAAGAAGCAGAAGAAGGCTGGACTGTAGGAGAAAACAATGGCACAGATGTGGGCAGTGCAGGTGCTGAAGGCCTTCTGCCGAGCATCTGCTGAGGAGAGGCTCACCACTGCCCGGAGGATCATGGTGTAGGAGACTGTGATGCACAGGATGTCAAAGCCCCCAATCAGGAAGGCAGCCACCAGACCATATATAACATTGGCCTTGATATTTCCACAGGATAACTTTGCTACCGATAGCTGGTCACAATAGGTATGGTGTATTATATTACCCTTGCAATAGGGTAGTCTCTTGGTGAGGAAAATCAAGGGAATGATGAGGAACACCGCTCTCAGGAAAGTAGCAAGCCCAACCTTTGCAATGACAGGATTGGTGAGGATAGTTGAATAGCGCAGAGGGTAACAGATGGCCACGTAGCGATCCAGGGCCATAAGCATGAGCACCCCAGACTCCATCCCTGTGAAGGTATGGATGAAGAACATCTGGACTAGGCATTCTTCAAATCTAATTTCCTTGAGATGACACCAGAAGATGCTGAGAGCTTTAGGGATTGTACTAGAGCACATGACAAGGTCAGTAAGGGAAAGCATTGCCAAAAAATAATACATGGATCTATGCAGGGAGTCCTCATAGTAGATGAGGTAGAGGAGTCCACAATTCCCTACCATTGCCACAGCATACATGGAGCAGAATGGGAAGGAAATCCACATGTGCATGTCCTCCAGTCCTGGGATCCCATTAAGAATGAATGAGGCTGGTGTCACATCTGTTTGGTTCAGAATTATCATAATTAGGCTGGTATGATCATTAAGATGTTTGTAAGGTTGTAATTTGATTTTTGTTTTGTTTTGTTTTTTGACCCTCCAAGATTTGGAAAAAATAGAAAAAAAAAAAATCTTAGTTGTGCTCTCTGTCTCTTCTCTCTGTTAAATATTGTATTTTAATAACAAGAAAACAAACATTTGGAATGTCAGGAACTGTTTATTTAAACATTGTCTAAACTCGTTTAAGCCATTGTTAATTCATTAATTTATCAGTTCATTGAAAGTACATACTTAACACCCACTATGCATCAGGTTTTATCACAGATATTGCATCTACATTACTTTAAAACAAAAGGATATAGATACAATCCCTCTAAACTTATAATCAAGTGTAATTGTGTTACACTCATGATCTATGTCATTATGATCTTTCTGATTGATATCTGATATAATATCTCATTTGAATGTTAATTACTATACCCCCTCCAGTTTAGGTATTTTCTTAAAGTAGAACTCATTGAATACCTTACCAGTAACACAACGGATATGATTAAGGTGCATTGTTATTCTTTCTTTTATATTTTATTGTTTTATTTTTAATAATAATTTATATTTATGCCTACTATGTAGCAGGTAAAGTTCTAAGAAGTTTATAAATATATTAACTCATTTTATCCTCATTAAAAGCCTAGAATGCATTTTTATTAATCTGCACGTTATTATTAAGTAAATAGTGGGTCTTTGTGGATGAGGTTTCTAAGGTCTGAATTTCAAAGACATTCTCAATCCCCTAGCTTAAGGTATAGATAGTAAGAGGACCACTGATACTTTTTTACATGAACTATTCTTTTGCTTTTCTTCATTTATTTGTTTTTTGGTTCTGAAATATTTAAGAACATTTTTAAACTTCTATGCTTTCAAATTCAGTGGTAGAAGTTATGATGATAGAGATGTCTGTGTGCATGTCTTTTATTGTGCAGGCACTTATTGGGCTTTTTGTGTCTGGAAATCTGCAACCTTTGGTTTTGGAAATTTTCTTGCATTAATTTTTGATATTATCTTCACAACCACATCCTTGTTATTTTACTACTGTTACTTTTAGTTAGATCTTCTGGGCTTATTCTCTTTTCTTTTTTCTCTCTTAAAACATTTATATTGGGGCACCTGGGTGGCTCAGTAGGTTAAACATCCAACTTCAGGTCAGGTCATGATTTCACAGATTGTGGGTTTGAGCCCCACATCTGGCTCTATCCTGACAGCACAGAGCCTAGAGCCTGCTGCAGATTCTGTGTCTCCCTCTCTCTCTCTGTCCCTCCCTCACTCCTGTTCGGCTCTCTCCTTCAAAAATTAAAAAAAAATTAATGTTTATATTGGATATATTTTTATAATCCATTTTCTACAAAAATTCCTGAACTCTATATCCCAAATATCTTGGCATTGTTTGTTGTTGTCTAATATTACAAATTTCCAATATCACATTTTCTTCTGAATCTTGCGTATCTGGTGGTAATAAATATGTATTTGAAGGTATACACATTACATATAATTTCCATATCATTTAAGTTTCAATTATTTATTTTTATATAGCTTTTTTACATTGGAGAAGTTTCTCACATATCTGGTAAATTTTGAATATTAAATCATACTGAAGAAAGAGGCTATAGAGGGGAGCACAGGTGACTGGCTCAGTTGGCTGAGTGTGGGCCTCTTGATTTCAGCTCAGGTCATGATTGCACAACTCATGAGATCAAGCCCTGCATCAGGCTCTGCACTGACAGCACAGAGCCTGCTTGGGATTTTCTTTCTCCGTCTCTTTTTGTCCTTCTCTGCCTCAAAATAAATAAATAAACATTAAAAAAGGGAAGGAATGAGAATGAAGTTAACTTTGAGGCATATCAGAAGAGCTGCTAAGAGGATTGGACAAATGCTTTTAAACATGAAGTGTGGTTAGGTTTATGACAGGCCAGATGGGCAGAGCAGTGTTCTCTCTTGTGCTTATAATTTCCTACTCAAGCCATACTGATATTTTTAGCTACATGATTTTGCAATCTTCTCTCCTTTTTGTGTTCTCCCATAACAGCCTCTAGTATAACACATTCCAGGAAGATTCAGCTCTCTCTTGGACAGTTCAGAAAGCCAACCTCTAAAGCCTCTTAATACAGTGTAATTAGCAAAGTACCAGGCTTACAGTAAGGAATGGATATGTTGATGGAATCAATGTCTTTCACTATTTCAATATCATGGTATTATAAAAATCTTATTCTATTCTTGAATCATCCACAATTTAATAAAACCTTCACATTAAGACAGATTGTATTTTACTCCTGCAGTCTATAGCAAGACGCTCAGTACATATTAAATGTCAATAATTTTGGAATAAATGAGCAGATTAATGAATTAATGAATCATAGTCTGTACTTGATTTTAAGCATTATTAAATTAAATGCTGTAATATAAATATTATTACTTGGAAAACAGAAAGGAACTACCAGAGGAAAAAAGCTCATAAATCACCAGAAACCATTAAGTTTAAATGAAATAGAGAAAACAAAGGAAATCCCAAGGAAGCAGGAAAAAATAATGTCCTAAGTAAAATATAAATATATTGGTTTGAAAAACAAAGATCAACTATTTGAACTACGCTACGAATTAGTCCTAATTCAGAGTGATTTTTAAAAACAACATTGTATAGTTTTGAAGAAGAGGTATATCGGAAAGTAGACCGCACACAAAGTATGCACAGTTTTTGCTTTTTTGTTTGTTTGTTTGTTTGTTTTGTAAACATGAAACATACCAAGAAACAAAATATACCAAAAAATTTTGGATAAAATATTACTTTGAGAAAATGCAGAAACAAAAACAAGAAAATATTGAGTCAATATCACTTTCGAGTAAAATAAAAGGCTTGACACGGGGAAATTAAAGCTGGTACACCAAAGTGTGTCACCCACCTCTAGCTTTGGCAAAGTTTTTCCACAACCAAACATTGTACAGTACTGAAATAATTCTGTGGTTCACTCTGTTAGTACACAGAAGTTTTAAAATGAGACACTGAAAAATAAATAAGTGAAAAATAAAATGAGACACTTTAATTATATCACAGCTTATTAGCTCAACCTCCACTTCTCATTTCAGTGTGATTCGTTTGGCCTTCAAGCAGGCTAACAAAAGCCTTACAATTTGCATTTTGGAAAAAGGAAAACTGTGGGTTCACAATGTAAGTGTTGTGTTTCCACGAGTAACAAACTGCTATCAAGTTTCATTCTATCAGGCTTGTAAATGTGTACTTTACGCTTGAATAAAAAATATTTTTATGATTATTTTCACAGCTATCATGAAAGGATATTTTTTAAAGTATAAAATTCTTATGTATGTATGTAAATGCATGTATGTTTATCCATATATGCGCATGTTTACCATTAAAATAAAATAGATATTGAAATTTATTTTTTATAAATACGTGGCTAGGGTGTAATAAATTGTCATAAGTTGTTGAAAAAATAATATCACTACTCATTCCTCCTTAATACATTCAAATGTCAACTCTTAACTCTATGCAACAGAAGGAGATGCATTTAGGAAAAGTATCGGTACATGTAATTTAAAAATAGGCAATATATTTTGGAGATTACTTTTGCTGTGTTCTAGAGACTATCTTTCCTAAATATGAAGTAAATATCCTGCTTACATCTTGTGCTTTCTTTCTATAGATGTATCTTTAATTACTAAAAGTGACTTTCATGTTACACAATAATTTTAGGTCCCATGTTTAATATATTTGCAAAACTGTCAGAGATCCACACTTATACACAGGTAGTATACTATTAACCACAAAGTAAGTAAGGAAATGTCCAAAACAGGTTTAAAATGATTTCGATATATCATAATCCAATTTTTCTAGCAAGGAAAATTAACTAATACTATGTCGTGGGTGTGGACAGGTATATTGGAAGAGTAACACAAGCACATATATGTTATTTTTAAAGTACAACTTTGATATCAACTTTTATCTATTACCATTCCCAAACCCCATACACAATAAATTTGCTCTCTCGTTATGATAGTGGGTCCCTCTCAGCAAGTGTTATCTAAAATGGATGAAATTCAGTCTCAACTAAGTGTCGCTAGATAATTAACAAGAAAAATTAGATTCTCTTTCTGAGAACAAGGGGAGGGCAGGTAAGAAGCAAGAGTGTTCTCACCATGACTGAGAACTCTTCTCTAGATGTCCCCCATTTCTTCTTGCCATAAGCATGATTCATACCTGACTTCCACTACAACAGAAACAATGATTCCTATTTGGTTATGGAAATGGCCTAGATATTCATAATCATGATGCAAAGTTATGCTGAATTGCAATCTGAGCATTGGGTAAACATTTTCTAACCTCCCAGCCTCCCACAACACTCTTGCCTGCAAACATGATGAATGGACTCAAATCTGTATTTCTGAGAATATCATAAACAATTCATATGCATTCAAAACCTCTACTTTATCTTTCTGCCTCAAAAACAATAATAAATCCTCTAGTCCCACTTTTATGTTCCTTTAATACCTTAGGTTCTAAAGAACAGACAGTGAGCTGAATGCAATCTGGTCCAGGTGTTCAGGATCGTAGTCAAAAAACATATGATATATATACGTGCACAGCATTCAATTTCTGAATCCCATGGTATCTGTACTAGTGAAATGGGTATTTAAGAAAAATGTCCTATCTATCCTAAAGGGATACTTCAAAACATTAGAGACACAGGTGTTTGTGTGGCAATCAAGCTAACCTTTATGAGAGGAGGAAAAGAATGGATGGTTTCCATTCTTACTGTATATGATGATACTGAATAAGTGAATTTTTCATGTGCATGTATGTTTGTGCACACCCATGTATTTAATGGAGAGGAATTAAAATGAGCACAAGTTTTAATAAAAGTGAGTTATTTTAATACTACTGCAGTGGTCTTTCTTTTTGTATGAGGTCTTGTAGGATACATGGTAAAAGCACTTAGCACAGAATGTTTGTCACTCACATATCCATCCGTTTATTTCATTCACTTATTCGTTAATGTCTCTAATTAAATGACATCATTGAGTATTTAGACATCCCCAAGTCAGAGTAGTAGGTCTTAAAAAGGGGTCAAACAACACGAACCTTGGAAATTTTATGTTAGATCAAAGATTTCAGAGACAGATAGCCACATATTGTGTTATTCCCTTTATATGAAATATTAAGAATAGGCAAATCCATAGAATAGAAAGTAAATTTTTGGATACCAGCGGTATGGGGAAGGAGGTGGCTGCTTAAAATGTATAGGCTTTTTTGGGGAGATGACTAAAATATTCTGGAATTAGTGGTGATGGTTGCACAACACTAGGAATGTACTAAAAACCACTGAATTGTACCTTTAACATAATTAAAATGGTAAATTTTGCATTATGTGACTTTTACCACAATTTTTAAAAAAGTCACAAAGCTTTCTTAGATTCTTCTACTTTTTAAGCTTAATATATTATTATTAATTTTGGGGCACAGTGTAGTTTTAAAGAGTTTAGCATAAATCTATTCCCACAGGCTTCTACAGATAAGTTTACAAACATTTGTATCTTAATGAATGATGATGTTACTTGAAAGACACATTATACCCAACGTAGGTTCAGTGAGTTAAAAACAGGCTATTCCCATATGCTTCAACACATAAGTTTATATACACTTAGACCTTAATGAAAAAAGATGCTGGTTGAAAGATGGTTTATACACAGTATAGTTTAATGAGTTAAGCATATAGCTATTCCCATATACTTCTAACATATGTGTGCAAATGCTTTATTTTTTATTTCTTTTTAATTTTTTTAATTTGAATACAGTTGACACACAATGTTACATTAGTCTCAGGTGTACAACATAGTGATTCAACATCTCTATACATTATGCTATGCTCACCACAGATGTAGTTACCCTCTGTCACCATACATCACTTACAATATCATTGACTGTATTCCCTATGTTGTACCATTTACTCCCTATGTTGTCCCATGACTTACTCATTCCATAACTAGAAGCCTGTATCTCCCACTCTCCTTTACCCATTTGGTCCATCCTCCCACCTTCCTACATTCTAGCAACTACCAATTTCTTTTCTGTATTTACGGGTCTGATTCTGCTTTTTGTTTGTTTATTCATTTGTTTTGTTTTGTTTTGTTTTGTTTTGTTTTAAGATTCCACACACGAGTGAAATCATATGTATTTGCCTTTCTCAGTCTGATTTATTTTACTTACCATAATACTGCCTAGATCCATCCATATGTCTCAAATGGCAAGACTTCATCCTTTTTATGGCTGCATATCTTATTGTGTATATATACCACATCTTTATCTATTCACCTGTCAATGGGCACTGAGATTGCTTCTATATTTTGGCTATTGTAAATAATGCTCCAATAAACAGAGGAATGCATATACCTTTTCAAATTAGTGTTTCTGTTTTCATTGGATAAATACCTAGAAATGGAATTAATGGATCATATGATATTTTTATTTTTAATATTTTGAGGAAATTCCATACTGTTTTGCACAGTGGCCGAGCTATTTTTTTTATTAAGCATTCCCCTAATTGCTGAAAACTTTTAATTAGCATCAAGAAGGTGAGAAAGTTGATTTTGACAGGGTTTTTTTTTTTTTTGTAGTTTATCCATTGCTTGTATTAGGGACAAACTTTTAATATTGTCATTTTGCCATTTTCATTCATGTCGCTCACAGTTTACTGCTTTTTTGTGTGTGAACCCAAGTATTTCTCTGGGATAAATGCTCAGGAGTGTAACTGCTAAGTTGTATGATAGCCCCAGTACTGTTTTTAAGACACTGTCAAAATGTTTTCCAGAATAGCTGTCCTTTTTTATATTGCTATAAAATACCATCACTGTATTTGTGATTCTGTTTTTCCATATTCTTAGCAGAATTTCATGTTTTTAGTATGCTTTATTTTATCTTATGTCATGGTTGTATAGTGATATTCTATTCCAATTTTAATTTTTATTTGTATATGGCTAATGATATTGAACATTTTTTTATATGTCTATTTGCCATTTGTATATCCATATCAATGAAATGTCTGGGCTTTTTTGTTTTTTGCTTTTTTTGTCTTTTCTAATTGGATTTTTTTTACCATTGAGTGTGTGTGTGTGTGTGTGTGTGTGTGTTGGATATGTCCTGAAAGTATTTTTCACAGTCTGTAGCTTGTCTTTTCATCCTCTTAGTAGGGTCTTTTTGCAGAGCAAAATTAAAAAAAAAAATTCTAATGTGGTTTAATTTTCATTTATTTTTTTTCTATTTTGAGTTGTGTTTTGGTGTCAAGTCTAAGAATTCTGCCTAGTCCTGGATCTTAAAGTTTTATCCCATAGTTTTTTTAAATGTTTTAGAGCTTCAAATTTTACATTTAAGTTTATAATGCATTATTTTGAGTTAATTTGTGTATAAGGTATAATCAAGGTACAATCTTGATTTAGGTCAAGAGTGTTTTGGTTTTGTTTGCCTATCAATGCCTAATTCTTCTAACAGACGTTTTTTGAAAGGCCACATTTCCTTTATGGATTTCTTTTGTTTATTTGTCAAAAATCATTTGGGCATATTTGTGGGGTTCTATTTCTAGGTACTCTATACTGTTCCATTGATCTATGTTCTATGATCTGCTAATACCACAGTCTTGATTATTGTAGCTATGTAAGTCTTGAAATTACAAAGACTACTTCCTCATTTCATTATATATTTTCAATTTTTTTAAGCTACTATCATTCCTTTGATATTCCAAATAAATTTTAGAAAACAATTGTCTATATCAACAGAAAATCTTGCTTGGATTTTCATAGGAATTGCATCACACCTGTGTATCACTTTAGGAAAAACTGGTATCTTCTCATCCGTGAACATTTTTTGTCTCTTCATTTAATTGGATTTTTAAAAATTTATTTTATTGGCAATGTATAGTTTTATTAGTATATATTAATTATTATATTATCATAATATATCTTATTATAATATATAAAGATAATTACCATTCAACCTTCTACTTCTATAAGCTTAATTACATTAAAATGCCTATTTAAAATGGAATCATAAAACATTTGTTTTATGTCCTTGTGTGGTTGACTTATTTCACTTAGTGTAATATATTCAAGGGCCATCCATGATATAGCATGTGACAGCTTCCTTGTGTTTATGCCTGAATAATATTACACTATATGTATATACTATATTTCTTTACCTATTCATCTATTCATGGGCCTTTAGGTTACTTGTATATCTTAGATGTTGTGAGTAATGCTGCAGTGAACATGAGAGTACATATATCTCATTGAGATCTTATTTTCAGTCCTTTTGGGTAAATTCTCAGAAGTGAGATTTTTGGATTATATGGTAATTCTATTTTTAACTTCTTGAGAATTTCTATACTGTTTTTTATTGTGGCTGAACAAATTTGCATTCCCTCTGGCAGTGGGCATGGGTTCTAATTTTTCCACATCCTCACCAACAACTTTTTGTTTGATTTATTCTATAATTGACATCTTATTAGGATGTGAGATGATATCTCATTTTGGACTTGATTTGCATTTCTCTAATGATTAATGATATCGAGCATCTTTTCCTACCTGTTGGCCATTTAGTACATCTTCTTTTTAAATAGGAGTGAAGAAAATCATACAATGTGTCATGCTTCTGAAGTAAAATAATGGAAATGTTTCAAGATATCAGAAATACAGAATTTCATTTCATATTCCTAAGTCATACAGTTATATGAGCCCAGAGAGAGGCCTATTTAATTTCTTAAAATGGAAGCCACGGGTGAAATTGCAAAAGCAATTTCAGGTGATGGATGTGATGACCAAAAGGCAAATTAGTGGGAAAATTATTTCAAGTTGAGAAAGTAAAAGGAAAGAAGATGACAACTTGTTCTTTGACTAGGTCTTCAAGATGGCATGACCCCAGGTTGATCTGAGCACTGGACCTAGGAAATTGTAGGCTCCTCATGCTCTTCCCTGTCTTTGGACTGTGCATTGTACTTGCCTTACCCACACCAGAAGCTCCCTTAAAGACATAGCCTCAATATGTAGCAATATGTTGTTGAGACTATCTGGATGGTATATGTGACTGAACCCAGTTAAGGTTTCCATATAAACTCTTAAGATTCTGGCAGGCAGGTGTGGAGAGCTACTCATCTTGCAACCACCCAAGACAAGACTTGTGTGTATGATACCTTCTTATTAACCCTGTTGCCTACCAATCTGGAGTGGTCTGCCTCTCTCTTCAGTCTCTCTTTGCCCTCTGTTTACAAAAGCCACTTTATAACCAACACTTGTTGGTTATAACAAGTTGGTTACAACTTTTGAAATCAAGGTAAGCAAAGAAATAGGGTAAAAAAATGGAAGATGGTTATATATTAGGGGGTGGTGTGGTCTGTAAGATTTTAAAAAGTGATATTGTATCTCATTATGGTTTTGGTTTGTATTTCCCTGATGATGAGTGATGTTGAGCATTTTTTCATGTGTCGCTTGGCCATCTGGATGTCTTCCTTGGAGAAGTGTCTATTCATGTCTTTCGCCCATTTCTTCATTGGGTTATTTGGTTTTTGGGTGTTGAGTTTGATAAGTTCTTTATATATTTTTGATACTAACCCTTTATCTGATATGTCATTTGCAAATATCTTCTCCCATTCTGTCAGTTGCCTTTTAGTTTTGCTGATTGTTTCCATCGCTGTGCAGAAGCTTTATATTTTGATGAGGTCCCAGTAGTTCATTTTTGCTTTTGTTTCCCTTGCCTCTAACTAATTCAGATGTAAATTTTATAAAATAAAAAATTAAAAAAAATTTAATAAAAAATAAAAGAAAAAGAAAAAAATAAAATGTGAAATTGTAAAAGACTAATTAAATAATTAAATGCAATTTGATTGGTATAGTTACCAAAATTGGGCAGAGACAATATGTATTCTTTTAAGTTGAACAAAAAGATATAAGAATAATAATTCAGTTTATTCTATATCCCTTAAATAATTGGCTTAGATCATGAGACATTAATATAAAAACACCATTTCCACCAGTCTAATGAACCAGACTTGTTCATTAATTTAAAAGAATCTTGAATATTAGACAGAGATATTTCATTGTATTTATTAGATTCACAATTACAGATAAGAGGAAACAAGTTGATTTTGACCCCCTCTCATGCTGTTCTTATGAAAAATTATATTGTTTGTTACATTTGGTTAGAGAGATCTATCTACTCCAACCTCCAGATTGTGTGCTTTCAAAAGTCCCGTTGAAGAAAACTGCATCACAGATTAGTCTGTAGTGAAATAATGTGCCTGTCCTAGCTAGGAGAGATCTATGCAGCCACATTCTCTCAGATGCCCAGGGACTTAAAATTTATTACCTTAATGACTCCATACAAAGGATACTTTATAACTTCTCCTTCAGAAAGAAGTCATTGAAAAAACATATTAAGCAGTGATTAAAAATATATAGCACATATTTTCCAGGGAAAAGCAACAACTGGCTCTCAACCTAGAAATCATAATAGGTATTCAGAATCAGAATCACCTACTTCTACTTTATTATTTATTTATTTATTTATTTATTATTTTAAAATATAATTTATTGTCAAATTACTTCTACTTTATTTTTTAATGAAATGGGCTAATCAGGCTTTGCTCAAGGATAGGTATTAATTATTAGATTCATACTTCACAAGGCTGAGAAGGAAAAAAATTCATGGAAATCTCAGTTGGCAGGCCAGTTGAGATTCTCAAAACATCTATTTAGAAATGCACCAATCAACAAGCTCCGTTTCCATGACCAAAATAGTACTTCCCAAAACATTTTACACCTCTTGACTAAACAGGAGCTCCTCTCTGTCATGAAAAATGTATTTTTTTTTTGGTAACTGTCCTTTATATGCTGTGGGATTTGATGTCCTTAGAGCCTGAAAAGATCCTTATGACACAGTCGCGTATCTGCTTGGTTTTCACTCCATAGACAATAGGGTTCATAGTGGGAGGCAGGAGCAGATAAATATTGGCCACAATGATGTGGCAAGATGGAGGAATTGTGTGGCCCCCAAAGCGGTGGGAAAAGAAGGAGAAGAAGGCTGGACTGTAGGAGAAAACAATGGCACAGATGTGGGCAGTGCAGGTGCTGAAGGCCTTCTGCCGAGCATCTGCTGAGGAGAGGCTCACCACTGCCCGGAGGATCATGGTGTAGGAGACTGTGATGCACAAGATATCAAAGCCCCCAATCAGGAGGGCAACCATCAGACCATAGATGACATTGACCTTGATATTTCCACAGGATAACTTGGCTACAGACATGTGGTCACAGTAGGTGTGAGGAATTATATTCCCTCTGCAGTAGGGCAGGCGCTTGGTAAGGAAAGTGAAGGGAATGATGAGGAACACCCCTCTCAAGAAAGTAGCAAGCCCAACCTTTGCAATGACAGGATTGGTGAGGATAGTTGAATAGCGCAGAGGGTAGCAGATGGCCACATAACGGTCCAGGGCCATAAGCATGAGCACCCCAGACTCCATCCCTGTGAAGGTGTGGACAAAGAACATCTGTACCAGACATTCATCAAAGCCAATTTCTTTGAGATGACACCAGAAGATGCTGAGAGCTTTAGGGATTGTACTAGAGCACATGACAATATCAGTTAGGGAAAGCATAGCTAAAAAGTAATACATGGGCCTGTGCAGGGAGTCCTCTAAGTGGATGAGGTAGAGGAGCCCACAATTCCCTACCATTGCCACAGCATACATGGAGCAGAATGGGAAAGAAATCCACAGGTGCATGTCTTCCAGTCCTGGGACTCCATTAAGAATGAATGAGGCTGGAGTCCAGTTTGTTTTATTCAGCATTAGCATGATCAATTAGGCTTAACATTCATGTGTGTTTTCCTAGAGTAGGCAAAAAAGAGAAGAAAAATATAGCTTATATATACTGCCTCCCTCTCACCTCAACATTTTAAAATTCCATAGTGCATTTTAATGATCAGTCAAAATTTCTAAGGTCCAAGGATTAGTTTTTATTGTCTATTTGTTTTGCATTGATTAAGTCATCTGTTCATCTAACAATTTCTTATTAAGCAACTCAAGTTCTCATCACCGACACTGAATCTTCATTATTTTTAAAATATTTCCATCCTCATAGATTTATAATTGAGTATAACTCTGTTAATGACTTCTCTAAAGAAATTTTTGTTAGAATACCTTACTTACCATTAATAACTATATGCATCTCCCTATTTTTTCCTAACTTTTCCCCATTTTTTCCTAACTTTAGCAATGGGACACATTTCAGTTGGGTTCTAGTGGGAGACAACATAAATGGAAATTTAATATTTCTAATCACACATCAAATTCATTTCTCATCCAAGAGAAAAATTAATTAATCCAAATTCCCTACTTACAATTAAACTTCATTTTCAAGTTAACTAAATATTTGGGGTAGATAAATGGCATCTCCTTCTTTCATTAATCTCTTCATTTCTCATAAATATTTACTGAGCTCTTACAATGTGATCCTGTGGAGAATAAGACACAATTTCATCCTTTAAAGAATTGAGAGTTTAATGGAGAGACCAAGTGCACAGAAATAATCACAGTAAATGTAATAATTACAGTAAACATAAAAAACTGAAATAGAAGTATGTACATTGTCTTAAATAAGCAGTATGTTATTAAAATGGATGTGTGTTTTGTTGGTGGGGTGTTCGGAGGAGGGATTGGTGATTGTCAAGAAGGACCATGTTGAAGAGAAGGCGTTTGGTATGTATTTTGAAGGAAAACAAGTTGTAAGGGAGATACATTTGTAAAAGAAATTCCAGAGGAAATAGTCAATAAGTACAAGTATAGAAATCAAAACAAACACATAAAGAAATCAATAAAAAGAAATCAAAACGATCAAGTCTATGAGAATTCACTTGTATGAAAGTAACAAATGATAACCTGGACATTTGCCCAGGAGCTAGATCATAAAGAATCTTGTAATGATAATACCTAATTCCTTGATAATGGAAAGTAAATACTAAAGAACTCACAAGAATCCAAAGGGTCAGGAATTTACTCCAAGGTGCTTTAAAAACTTATTAAGCAACGAGAAAATC
The DNA here is from genome assembly GCF_028018385.1 of Neofelis nebulosa. Lineage (NCBI taxonomy): Eukaryota > Metazoa > Chordata > Mammalia > Carnivora > Felidae > Neofelis > Neofelis nebulosa. The sequence continues at coordinate 62,413,066 of NC_080791.1, read as the reverse complement.
AGAATCTTCCTCCTACCCCTCATGGGAATACTCTCTACCTCTACCACCACCACCCCATCCCCAGCAATGAGGGCAGAAGAAGGATATGAAAAACTTTGAGATATTGTGGTCTTTGCTCAATAGGTCAGCAAAATAAGAATTAATGGAAGATTGAAGCTGATTAAACTTGCAGGTAATCATTTATCTAGCAGATCCACAAACAAGCAATTTATGTAAAATTTCTGTTTCCTGAAAGGAAAGGACCTCTGGCCAAAGTTGCCAAACAACCTGATTGGTTTTCTTTAATCACCTTCCCAGTAACCCTATAATAACTAGAAATAGGAAAAGGTGCATATGATTTTCCATAGAAAATTGTCAACTAATATGGTAGAAATTTCACCAATTTATTAGGCAGAACACCTGGACCCCAGAGCTGATTTTTGTAATTCACTTAATCTCCTTGAGGTGTTTTTGATCTTTCAATGTCTCTAAGATCATGTCAGTACAATAAAAGTAGGGTCTTGGTGAAATACATGGATTTTAACCCCATCTTTCCAATTCCTAAAAGTATACATGTGGACAATTTATGTAACTTCCTTACAAATATATTACCTATCCTTTTAAATACTGATAAAATATTATTGTAAGAAATACAGAGTCCAGAAACCAAATACTGAAACACACATTAAGCCACCTAGTTAATGACAGAGGAAACAGATTAAGAACAAAAATGGCATTTTCAAGGGTCATCTGGCTAGCTCAGTCGGTAGAGGTTGAGAGTCTTGATCTCAGAGTCGAGAGTTCAAGCCCCAAGGTGGCACTAGAACTTACTTTAAAAAAAGGTATTTTCAGTATTATATTTTCAATATTATTGAGTCAATGGATGTGTGTTGAGAGAAAAAAGAAACACACCTTGTTCCCTAAATCATGTCATACACAAAAACAGGTTTAGAAAAATATAACAGCTAAATGTGAAATGTAAAATACACATCCTCTTTGGTATTTGGAGTATGGAAAAATTTGAAAACAACACAGCTGACCACTGCCAGCATGAAGCCTGCTTGGGATTTTCTCTTTCTCTCTCTCTGCCCCTCCCTCTCTTTCTCAAAACAAATAAATAAACATTTAAAGAAATATGTACCAGTAAATTGAAAACTGAAAATATTTTTATGGGATTACAATTGCACTTTTTGGAAAGATGTATTTTTAAAAAATACTAGATAAGCATTCCTTTGATAAGCATTCCTTTTATACTCCTCAATCTCCTTTTTATCTGTACAGCTGTAGTCACTAAAACTGGCTTTATACTCACACAATAACTAGTTCCCATTTTCAATATATTTGCAAAACTCTTCAAGATCCAAATTAAATACTTAAGTATTAACTACAAATTTAAGCAGCTTTATTATTCAATCAAAATAATTTGATACAACCGAATTCAGTTTCTTCCACAAGGAAATTTGACTTATATTATGCTGGCTTATAGACAGGATTACTGGAATAGTAATATTAATACATGACTATCACCAAACTTATAAAATGTAGTTGATATTACCTGTAGTATATCCTCATTCTTCAACCCTATAGGTAAGAAAATTTGTTTTTATATCCATGTTTTTCTTTTCATATGAGAGTTGTTTGCTCCATGTGGCTTTTACTACCCGGACACAATGGAATAAAGTCATAGCTCAGTCTCACTAGAAAATAATAAAAGAAAATTGCACTCTGATTTTGAGAAACAGGGGCAGGACAGGTAAGAAGCAGGAGCAATCTGGTCATTGATCTAATGGTGGAGAACTATTTTCTAACTCTTCTTCCATTTCTCATTGTCATGAGAGTGATTCATGCCCAACTTCCACCACCACTGAAATAAAGATTCCTATTTATATAGAGATATAACACAGAAAATCATAATCACAATAGCATTATGCTGAATCTTAATGCCATAGTTTGAAAAATACATATTTAATAAAAACACCCAATCCCACACAATATTTCTGCATTCAAATTGTGTGAATGAAATCAAAGATTTATTTCTGGAAAAATAATAAGCAGTTGATATATACACAAACCCTTCTCCACTTTATCTTACTGACAATCAGAAAGACAGAAACAAATACAGACAGGAAGAAAAAAAGAAAGAAAGACAAAAAGAAAGAAAGAAAGAAAGAGGAAAGAAAGAAAGAAAGAAAGAAAGAAAGAAAGAAAGAAAGAAAGAAATCTTGTCACTAGCCCCTCTTTTGTATGTCTTAAATACCTTAGTTCCTGGATAGCAAAACAGTGGGCTGAATGCGGTCTAGTCCAGGTATTTAAGATCTTGTTAAAATAAATCGCAATCCTAGAATGACTGTGCATGTGCAGCAGCCTATCTTCAACTTCCTTGATATCTGTACTATTGAACCAAGACTTTAAAGGAAAATGTGTGTTATGTGTCCCAAGGGACCATGTCAGAGTATTGGAGACACAAGTGTTGGTGTGGGGATCAAGCTATCCTCTGCGGGAGGAAGAAAAAGAGCTATAACTTTCCATTCTTAGTGCCCAAATATTGATACATAAATAAGTGAATAATCTCATATGTGTGTGTTTGTGTGTTAGCATGTATGTACAGGAAGGTAGAGACTGAAAATGAGCACAAGTTATTTTTACATAAAACTAGGACTTGATATTTATCACACATTTATATTTTCTTTTCCCCCTTCATTGTCCTATGGAAAAATAGATCAAAAGCACTTAAGCAGAGAAGTTTTTCATTCACACACTAATTCATTTTATAATTTCTTCTTTTATTCATGTATTATTTCATCTTTCCTTTTGATGGCTGTTTATTGAAAACTTTCTATTTTCTAAGCTATGGTAGGAAATATGTAAACATGATCCCTGGTTTGTTTTTTGTTTGTTTCAAGATTTTATTTAAAATCTGGTTAGTTAACATATAGTGTAATATTGGCTTCAGGAATAGAATTTACTGATTCATCACTTACATATAAGTGATGGCCCCTGGTTTAAAAGCTTACTTTTAAGGGAGACAAATGATGACTGTTATGGCAATATAAAAAAGAAAGTCACTGAAAGATTAGGCTTATTACACCCACATATTGAGTTAGGAAAATTAGATCAATATAAAACCCTGAAATAATCATGACGGTAGTGATAATTTTTAAAAACATAACTAGTTTTAATTTTTTATCTATTTAAAATAGATAAAAGTAATACCAGCATACATTGAATAATTTGGCAAAATCGAAAGGTGTTTTAAAGGAGATCAAAAAGCACTTATAGTTCTACAACCTAGATGAATCTGGTATATTTTTATCCTGATTTTAAAACTACATATATGTAAATGTATTGATATGCATGTATTATGTATGTTTTAACAAAAAAAATGATGATAATATACTATAACATAGGCTGGTATTTTTTATAATATTATATAATTAGTCATTCCAAAATTGAGTTATTTTGATTGAATAAAAGGTCATCCAACAAAACTAAAAGGCAACCACAGAATAAGAGAAGATATTTGCAAATGATGTAACTGATAAGGGTTAGTATCCAAAGTCTATAAAGGACTTTTCAAACTCAACCCCCAAAAAACAAATAATCCAGTAAAAAAATGGGAAGAATTGGGGTTTCTGGTGGTGTTCTCTGGTCCTTTCCAGTCTTTGTTGCTTTTGGTCTTTTTTTATATTGTTTTGTCTTTTCTCCCATCACAGAGTCCCTCTTAAAATTTGTAGCAGGACTGGTTTAGTGGTCATGAACTCTTTTAGTTTCTGTTTGTCTGGGAAACTCTGATCTTTCCTTCTATTTTGAATGATGGCCTTGCTGGATAAAGAATTCTTGGCTGCAGATTTTTCTGATCCAGCACGTTGAATATATCCTGCCACTCCTACATCTTAAGTTTTTGTGGACACATCTGCTGATAATCTGATCTGTCTTCCCTTATAGGGTAAGGACTTTTTTTTCTCTTGTTGTTTTCATGATTTCTTTCCTTGTCTGTGTATTTTGTGAATTTGACTATAATATCCCTTGTTGATGGTTGGTTTTTGTTGAATCTAATGGGAGTTCTCTGAACTTCTTGGATTTTGATGTCTGTGTCCTTCCCCAGATTAGGACATTTTTTCCACTATAATTTGCTCATATAAACCTTCCTCCCTTTTTTTTCTCTCTTCATCTTCTGGGACTCCTATGATTCAGATACTATGCCTTTTTGTAGGTAAGTGAGTTCTCTAAGTCTTGTATCATGCTCTTTTATTTTTTTTCCCTCTTTTTTTTCTGCTTCATTATTCTTCATAATTTTGTCTTCTATATTTCTCACTCACTGCTCTGCTTCATCCATCCTTGCCATCATGGCATACATTTGAGATTGCATCTCGGTATAGCATTTTTAATTCTTTTAACTCTGTAGAAAGAGATTTAATGCTTTTTTCAACTGTAGCTAGTATTCTTATTATCATGGTTCTAAATTCTAATTCACACATTTTGCTTACATCTGTGTTGATTAAGCTGCTGGCTGTCATTTGTTCCTGTTCTTTCTTTTGGAGTGAATTCCTTAATTTTGTAGGAAGAAAAAATTAACAAAATAAAAAAATACAATTAAAAAATTAAAAATAGGGCACCTGGGTGGCTCAGTTGGTTGGGTATCCGACTTTAGCTCAGGTCATGATCTCATGGTTTGTGGGTTCAGGCCCCACAAGGGCTGTTCTGACAGCTCAGAGCCTGGAGCCTGCTTCAGGTTCTGTGTCTCCCTCTCTCTCTGCCCTTGCCCTGCTCATGCTCTGTCTCTCTATCTCAAAAATAAAATAAACATTAAAAAAATAAAAACAAACCACAACATCAAATAAAGGAAGCTACATCCTAGTAGCGTTTTGATTTTCTTGTTGAAAGAAGCTTGATAGAATAGAGAAAAAGGGGAAAGAGAAGGAAGAAAGGAAAAAAAGTAAGAAAAAATTTTTAATTAAAAAATTGTATAATAAAATAGAATAAAATGGGGCTCCTGGGTGGCTCAGTTGATTAAGCAACCAACTTCGGCTCAGGTCACAATCTTGCAGTTTGTGAGTTTGAGCCCCATGTCAGGTTCTGTGCTGACAGCTCGGAGCCTGGAGCCTACTTCAGATTCTATTTCTCCCCCTCTCTCTCTACTCCTCCCCTGCTCACACTCTGTGTCTCTCTCTCAATAATAAATAAATGTTTAAAAAATAGAATAAAATGAAATAAAGAAAATGAAATGGAATAAAAAATTCGAAAAATAAAAATAAAGTAAAAAATAATAAAAAAATAAAATTTAAAAAAGAAAATAAAAATAAAATTTTCTATTTCTGTATCCAAGAAAAAGAAAAGAAAGGGAAAAAACAATTTAAACCAAAACAGAAGCAAAAAAAAAAAAACCCAAGAAAACAAATGAACCAGCAAACAGAATGAAATCTAAATAAAGTTAAATTCAGTTTCCCCTAGAATTGAAACTATGAAGCTCTCTATAGTTCATATATCAAGCAGGTGGAGGGATTTGTGCTTGTTTTCTGGATGTCTTGGAGGGCACAGTTGGATGGAGCTTGGATAAACAGCTCTGTTCTCCACTAGATGGTGCTGCTTAGCTTCCTGGGATAGATCATTGTGGTGCACATGCCCATGCATGTGCACGTGCGTGCATGTGTACATGGGAAAGGTGGAAGTGGCTTCTCCCAGCTCCCTAGTCTCTGGCATGGGAACTTCCTGCTCTCATCAACCCACCATAAAGCAGCCCTTCTTTGTGTCAGGACTCCATCCACTCCCCAACTCTATCCTATTCCTGTCCAAGCCATCTGCCTACCAGGTGGCACCTCCAGAGTTTTATCTCAGATGGTGTTGTGTTTCAAAACTCCATACTTCAGAGACCCCTGCAGCTTAGACCCATGCTGGTTCTCCGGGGGAGGGTCTTGCTGAGCAATGTCTTGTGCTGTTGCCCAGTGGTAGAGGGTCAGAGATTATGGCATAGCACAACACACAGTCGGTGCCTGGTTTCACCGCACTCTGGCTTCTTCGTCCCAATACCAGCAAACCTGGCTGCTTTCAGGGGTCCCCTGGGACTTTTGCCTGTGGGGAGGCCATATGGCCTCAACCAAATGCACTCCAAGCAGGAAAACCACTCCTCCCTTCATGGCAAGTGGACCCCTCACACCACACAAACTGGAACCTGAGGATTCACCCTACTTCCTCACCAGAGCACTGCCAGACACTGAATTCTAAAACTTCAGACTCTGCACTCCTTTCTCCCCATCAGTGGCTTTGGGGAACAGATCTCTTGTTCAATCACCTGCAAGTGTTTTCACTTGTTCTCTTTCTTTCTCTCCAACTACTTTCAGGGAGTGTTTTTCCTACACTCTCCTGATGCAGCACACTCTCCCCCATTCTCTGTCCTCTCTTCCCCAAAACACCTCCCTACCTCTGTGGCTTTTCTCTCCCTCAGTTCACCTCTCCACACCACGCACTTCCAAGCTCTGTGGCTCAAGTTATGCAGATTTTTGTGCTATCCTCAGATCAATTTCCTAGGTGTACAAAATTGTTTTGTGTGAATCTAGGTAACTTTCAGGGATGAAACAACCTGAGGGTCTCCATGCTTCTCTGTCATCTTAACCGTAAAGAAAGTAGTTTTATGAGTCCTCTGGAAATTGGGTATTTTTTTCTATCAGCATTTAAATGAAAATAAATAAATTCAAGTTTATGTGGGAAGCCAGAATTTACTTTTAATATTTAACTGTAAGGTGAGTGACAGTATATGGTATGGAATAGAACTATTAACATGTGGTAGGCCTGTGCCCCAAACTAATCCTCAATTTTTATGAGATAATCCATAAAATATGCCAGCTACTTAATGATACTCTAATCATAGGATCAGTGGAAACAAGCCCAGATCATAATGAGATTCATAACATATTAAGGCAAGCCTTATTTTTGCTCTTCATTGGTTTTAGCATCATGGAAAAGAGAAGAATATTTCCAGGGAAAGGTTTTTCACTGGGATAAATATCCTGCACCTGCCTGTTGCCTTACAGACTTCTTTATTTCTATCTGTAGATCTGCTTCTCACTTCCTCATGCTGCCTACATCCTATTAGTCATGGCAGAGGAGTAGTTGCAGTAGATGTGGTGGTGGTTTAAGTAAAGCTCATGAGTCATTCAGAGTCTCAGCAAGAGACAAAAGGTACACACAAATGAGAGTCTCAGGAGAATTAAATGAAGTTGCCATTAACTGCCTTGTAGTTGAGGTGAAGGAAACAAAAATGGATGTTGAAAAAAATAGTGGAGACCAACATAATGACTTGATTGTGTTCTTGTCCAACATAACGGAGAGAAGATTTTAAAAATATTCTTGGGTAAAACCATACAAGCTATAGCTATTGCAGATGGGCTATGTGGCGAATGCTTCATTGGCACATCCAGCCAGAACCCCAATGTCAAAGTGGGCTAGGAGAAGAATAAATAACTGAAACTCTCTTCTTGCACTCGAATCTCCTGCCAGTGATTCCCATTGGTACAACCTAAACTGGTGCTGGGAAAAAAGGAGCCCAGGTTACACAGTACATGAGCTTAAGACCTTTAGGGTATAGAACACTGCAGAAAGGGTGGATAGAGATCTGGAAAGGCAAATGGAACAAAAGATAGATTCTTGTGTGCATCTATATTTCTCTTTCTCTCACTCTCTCTCTGTCTCTCATTCTCTCTCTGTCTCTGTCTCTGTCTGTCTCTGTCTGTCTGTCTCTCTCTCCTCCTCATATCTGGCTACTCATCTATATCCTTTGAGTTATGTTTATCCAGGTTTGGTCATATGGCCCTGTTCTATCCCAAGCCGCATCATACACTGATTGGGCTTTGCTCATCTGAAGTATTTTCTATTCCTCCCTCTGCAGGCACATTATTGGAATGACACTTGTTCACACAGACAGACGTTGCTCCTAAGGAATGGTTATCAATAAACAAACATGATCTATAGCTCAAGTTATAGATCATTTATTTCTTTGGTTGTGTGTGAGTGTGCTTTTGTTATTATATTACATTTTAATTTAGGAGAGAGATATAAATATTATATTCTAGTTTTTATTCCATTTGATTGTTTTGGTAGAAAGTCTTTCCTATTCTCAAATTTATCCAGCTCTTATCAATATTTTGGAGCTACTGTGAATATTTTTTTGTTCTTGTTGTTTTCAGATGGTATTACAATGTGAAAAAGACATCTCAAAGGCATTCACTTTTCCCATCATATTTGAAATTAGCTGAAGTTCATGTACATCATGGAGAAGGTCTCTGGTGCCTTGTTTTCTTTTCTAAGCTCAAACAAAACACCTTTTGGAAGCCTGCCCTAAGTTCTTTAGTCCTAAGTGCATAAACCATAGGGTTGAGGGAAGGGGGGATGATGTTGTGCAGCACATTGAGTAGAACTGGAACCAAAGGGGCCTTAGTTTCTGCCAGTTGAGTTACTGAAATCACTACAACAACAGTGTAGAAGAAGAGGATAAGGATCAGATGGGAGCTACAAGTGCTCAGAGCTTTGGAGGCAGCTTCAGCAGAATTCAGTTTAAGTACAGAGCGCAGAATCAAAATGTATGACAATATTATAAGACCTAGGTCACTCCCCATTCCAAGCCATGCCAGAACCAATTGGCAGATGCTGTTTGGCCTCCAGTCATCACAAGCCAGGCTGGTGACCCCAAGGTTAGAGCACAGGCAGTGCTCAATCTCGTTCCTGGAACAATAATTACGCTGGGCTGCTAGCACTGGCACTGGAATGACAAACAGGCCATTTCTTAGTACCATGAACACAGTAGCTCTTAAGATTAAGGCCTTGGTGACGATTGATGGGTAGTGAAGAGGGTGACAAATAGCTATGTATCTATCAAAAGCCATGCAGAGGAAGATACCAGACTCCATGCCCACAAAGCAGTGAATGGCATAGATCTGAGCAAAACACTCAGGAAGGCTGATGACCTTGGCATCAAACCAGAAGATGGCCAGGATCTTGGGCATGATGGTGGTGGCCAGGCCCATGTCCACCACAGAGAGGATGCCTAGGAAAGAGTACATAGGCTGCTGAAGAGCAGGGTCCTGGCAGATGGTGATGAGGATGAGGATATTAGCACCAATTGCTGAGAGGTAGAGTAGTGCCAATGGTAAGGAGAGCCAGTGTTGCCAGCTGTGAATGCCTGGGAGTCCCATCAGGATGAACTCAGACACCTGGAACTTGGAGCTATTAGAGCCTTTCAGAGATGCAGACATTGTTTCCTAAGAGGAAAAAAAAGATGGGTTTCAATGTTGCTTTCTTTGAGCCATATTATCATCAAACATTATTTTTAACCTATCTCCACATAGCATAGTTGGTGCTGTAACCAAATGAACTCTGTTGTACATCCCTTACTGTAATTTAAGATAAAGTACCATGAAGTTCCGGGGTTTTTATAGTAGAAATTAAACTTATAAGGAGCAATTATCACGGCTGACTATTGAGGGACAATTCAGCATGCATCTCAAATCTCTATTTGCCTTATCCTTATTTCTTTCAATTCAGGACCATCACAGCATTAAGGAGGGCACTGTTGGGATGAGCACTGGAGGTTATATGTAAGTAATGAATAACTAAATTCTACTCATGAAACCATAATTACACTATGTTAACTAATCTGGATTTAAATAAAATTAAAGAAAAGAGAAGAAAAGAAAAAAAAAGAAAAGGAAGGAAAGGAAAGGAAAAGAAAAGGAAAAAGAAAAGAAAAGAAAAGAAGAGAAGAGAAGAGAAGAGAAGAGAAAAGAAAAGAAAAGAAAAGGAAAGGAAAGAAAAGAAAAAGAAAAGAAAATGGGACCATCACATGAATAAGATTCTAGTTTTTTTTCTTTTGAACTGTCTTCATCTCTTCAGAAATTTTGTGGAATCAAGTGGATGTATGTTTTCTTCATAATGTCTCAATACTGCTTCAGATTTTTATTAACTGACAACAAGGAGACTTTTTAAATGCAGAATTATCGAAGATGGAATTTTGTAGTTTCACCATTCCTAGTTGTTACAGATGTCCATTAAGGTTTTATATAGCCTCCACAAATTTTATGTCACAGACTTTAAGGATTTTCAAACATAAGTATGATGCAAATTAGAACAGAAATAACTTTTTTTAATATTCGACTTTATATCGACTTCTAAGAAGATCACAAAAGACTAGCTTGAAAAATTAAGTGATCATGACTGAATTTGTTGATTTAAGGAGTGACTTAATAGAGACAAATCTTAGAAATTTGTTTCTAGTTTAGTCCTAGAGAATCTACAAAGGCATATAAATACAGGAATTAGACACAGGTAGTATGATAATTTTGATTTTATTAACAAACAAGAATTACTTGCCCATATATTGAAGAAACTGTCATTGTATATTCAGATTCATCATGGTCGAAACTAGACTCATCTTTCTTCCCGCTGGTGTTTTTCATGTACTTTTTATTCTATTCAGGATCCCAACCAGCCAAGCCTGAAAATAACAAACCAGCCTTTTCTTTTGGCCAGCAATTGCTCCCTTCTCCTGTGGTTTCTTCCTCTTACTTCATCATGCAGCCCGTCTCCTGAGTGTTGCTGCTTCTGAGTCTTACCTGCTCACTCGTGCCTCATGCTTCCTTCCTTTGCTCAGCCATCTGAAATTCCTAGAACTGGTGTTCTCTTGCTTAGAATGATCCATGCCCTCACCCTTTCTTTCAAATAGTTTAAATTCCTTCTAGCACATAAGGCAGTTATGGATTTATTTTTGATATAATTACTTTTAAATATAGAAAAACAAATCTGAAGAAATATTAAAATTCTCTCATATTATCACCAACCAAAGAAGGTTCATGTTAACAACTAGATGCATTTTTTTTTCAGAAATGTCTTGCCTCCTGTCTAGATAAACATGTACCGCTTAATTATGGGGAAATCATCCTTCTTTAACGGTAATGTAATTTGGTGAACACGAAAATTATCTGTACGTATTCGCAGCAGATTTTAACCAAACAGACACAAAGAGGCTTGGAGGTGAAACTAGTTTGACTCTGGACTTTTAGGTCAGAACTCCTGAGGAGTTCAACTTCACAGCTCCATCTCGAGAACTTGGACGTGTGTGACCCACTTGACTGTATGGGGTCTGGTATTTTTGTCAAATACTCACTTATTATTATATATCATCATATCAAAGGCACAGCCTTGTATCTTTGATGTTTTCTCTTCGTTGATATTAGTGTGATACCGTTAAGAGAAGGAGCAGATTTGAGTTCACAGAAAAGAAATAAGTGTTTTCCATTTTTTTTAGCACTTAAAGGTTGGCAAGACATGGAGTGTGATCCTGCTACGTAAAACAGTTAATATATTCATCCTGAAGACAATCTAGCAGTTGTTTTAAAAATGAGGTCACTTCTAAATCACCACACAAACCCTATCTTCTCTAATTCTAGCCCTAATCCCTTTGAAAAGCTTCTCCAAGCCTTTATTTCCTCCTAGGATGGAGAAAAGAGTAAATCCCTTGTACAAAATATTGCCAAAACAACATAAGAAAAGATTAAGGATGAGCCATTGGAATAAACTTAAAAACATTTTTTTAAAAAAGGGGTACCAGGATGGCTCAGTCGGTTAAGCATCTGACTCTTGGTTTCAGCTCAGGTCATGATCTCATGGTTTCATGAGTTCAAACCCCCCCATTGGGTTCTGTGCTGGCAGCATATATCCTGCTTGAGATTCTCTCACTTCCTCTCTCTCTGTCCCCACCCCACCCCACCCCCCAACAAGATATCTTTGTCTCTCTCATAATAAATAAATAAGTTTAAAAATAAGTTGTTTTTTTTTTTAAAAAGGGATGCTCCATTGGATGCTCTGGGGTTTTGCCAGTGTGAGCATGCCAAGGTTTTAGTACTTAACTGTGGTCAGGGGCAGAGACTCATAGTCTGAAGTCCAGACAATGGCAGTTTTTCACTGGGAAAGGTTTCCTACTTGGAGCCTGCTTGAGATTCTCTCTGTCCCTTTTCTTTGTCCCTACCCCATCATTCTCTCTCTCTCTCTCTCCATCCTCAAAATAAATAAATAAACATTAAAAAATGATTAAGATATTACTGGGATGCCTGGGTGGCTCAGTTGGTTAAGCATCCTACTCTTGATTTCGACTCAGGTTATGATCTCATGGTTCATGAGATCGAGCCCTGTGTTGGGATCTGTGTTGACAGTGCAGAGCTTGCTCGGGATTCTCTCTCTCTACTCATCTCCCACTTGTGCACTCTCTCTCTTAGAAACTAATACACATTTAAAAAATGAATAATAGATGGATAAATGACTGCACAAATAAATACACAAATAACATTTACACTTGAATTTTATAATTAGTAACTATAATCTAAGTATTATTACTTGCAAGGCATAAAAGTAACTACTATAGGAAAAGCAATAAAGAACAACATACTGAAGACTATTAGGAAAGACAAATAAATAAAGCATTCCCATGATAAACTACGGAAATAAAGGAAATACAAAGAATGTGCAAAGAAAAAAAAGATGACAAAAGTGGAAGAGACATATTGGTTTGTCAGTAAATATAAATTATTTGAACTACCCATTAATTTAATTATAACTCTAATTAACTTTAAAACTTATATATGCATTACCAAAAAAGTGTATCAGAATGAAAGCTATACACAAAAATTTAAAATCTGTATTCTTTTTAGGTAAACAAGATACCAAAGAATTGGGGAGAATAAATTAATGTCAGGAAAAGAGAATTCAAAGCAAAACATGTTGGTCAATATCACTTTGGGAAAATAGAAATCTTGACAGTGTGTAATTAAAGTTAATTGTATCAGATTATTTCATTTCCAGGTTTGATAAGGTTTCTTTACAACCCACACCATAAAAACAATTAAATTCACTTTCTCAGTTTATTAATACAAAGGGAAAGTTTTAAAATGAGGGCTTCTCAAATTTACACTTAAATCATATGTCAGCTTGTTAAAGTGACTTTCAATTTTCTGTTTAAGAGAAATGTTTTGTTCATCATTTTAAATTTTAGCTTTGGAATTTCAAGGAATGTATTAATTTTCATTTGTATAAAAACCACAAATACAACCTTTGCAATTAGAAAAAATGTTTCTCTGAAGAACAGAACTGCCAAGAAGCTTTTATCTTTAGACTTAATAAATTCATAATTTATATTTATAGGTAACATTATATACTCTAAGTTTTGTTACACATATGTCATTAAGAAAAATATAAATTTAATTTTTTAATGTTTATTTTTTTTTTGAGAGAGAGTGAGACAGAGTGTGAGTAGGGGAGCGGCAGAGAGAGAGGGAGACACAGAATCTGAAGCAGGCTCCAGGCTCTGAGCTGTCAGCACAGAGCCCAACACCAGGCTCAAAACCAGGTACCATGAGATCATGACCTGAGCCAAATTCAGACACTTAACCACTTGAGTCACCCAGATGCCCCAAGAAAAATATAAATTTAAAACAAATTATACACACACAGTTACACTTGTAATCAAAAAAAGATTTATAAAATTATCTTTGAATAACTTATTAAAATTGAGTATAAACTAGTCTATAAGGATCACTATTCTTTTCTCCCTCTATCCCATTTTAATACATTGGACAATCTCTCTTGAATGATTGAACTGTGATGTTCAGTCATTGGTTACTATACTTGTATTATAAATAGCAGGTGCACAATGCAATATTACAGCTTTTGAAGTTAGAGTCTCATAACAAGAGTGAACGATACTAGTTCAGTGTCTTGATTTCTACCCAGAAAGAACTGCTTGGGTTGGAGAAAAAGTTACTATGTTTTTTTATCCAAGTGTATTTCCTTACATCTATTGCATTTTAACTATATATCTGTGTATAAGAGGCAGGTAGAGAAAACAAGAAAAACATAAGTACCACTAGGTCTATCTGGCTGGCTCAGTAGGTAGAGCGTCCAACCTTTGATATCAGCTCAAGTCCTAAACCCTCAGTCCTGAGGTCAGGCTGGGAGAGAGGGTCTGCACTGATGGCTGATTGCTCACAGCATGGAGGCTGGTTGGGATTTTCTCTCCCTGCCTCTCTCTCTCTCTCTCTCTCTCTCTCTCTCGGTCCCTCAAAATAAATAAATATTTTAAAAACTCATAAGTACCACTAAATTGAAAACTAAAAATATTTTTCTGGGATTACAAACGCACTCTTTGGAAGGATGTATTTTATAAAAAATGCTAAACATTCTCTTTACACTCCTCAATTTCCTTTTTATCTGCATAGCTTTAGTCACTAAAACTGGCTTTATGCTTACACAATAATTTGGGTCCCAACTTCAACATATTTGCAAAACTCTCCAAGATCTAAGTTAAAGAACTAAGTATTAACTACACATTTAAGCAGTTTTCTTTTCTCAAAACAAATTTAAAAAATTTTTGATGCATCAGAATTCAATTTCTTCCACAAGGACATTTGACTTATATTATGCTGGCCTGTAGACAGGGTTACTGGAATAGTAATATTAACACATGACTATCACCAAACTTACAAAATGCAGTTTTGATATCACCTGCTGTCTGATTCTTCAACCCTAGGTAAGAAAATTTGTTTTTCCACGAGACCATCTTTAATTCTTTACATCCATGTTTTTCTTTGCCTATGAGGGTGTGGCAAAGGCACACCCATGTGCTTTTTGCTACCCAAAAACAATGAAGTAAAGCCATAGCTCAGTCTCTCTAGAAAATAATAAAGGAAAATTGCCCTCTGATTTTGAGGAACAGGGGCAGGACAGGTAAGAAGCCGGAGTGATCGGGTCATTGATCTAATGGTGGAGAACTGTTTTCTAACTGTTCTTCCATTTCTCCTTGTCATGAGAGTGATTCATGTCCAACTTCCACGACCACTGACATAAAGATTCCTATTTAGATAGAGATGTAACATAGATGATCATAATCACAATAGTTGTACTGAATTTTAATGCCATATTTGGAAAAACACATATTTAATAAAAACACTCAAATCTACACAATATTTCTGCATTCAAATTATGTGAATGAAATTGAAGATTTATTTCTGGAAAAATAATAAGCAATTGATATATACCCAAACCCCTCTCTGCCTTATCTTACTGCCTATTGAGAAAAAAAGGAAAGAAAGAAAGAAAGAGAAAGAAAATTCTGTCACTAGCCCCTCTTTTGTATGTCTTAAATACCTTAGTTCCTGGATAGCAAAACAGTGGGCTGAATGCAGTCTAGTCCAGGTATTTAGGATCTTGTTAAAAAAATCACAATCCTAGAATGACTGTGCATGTGCAGCAGCCAATCTTCAACTTCCTTGATATCTGTACTATTGAACCAAGACTTTAAAGGAAAATGTGTGTCATGTGTCCCAAGGGACCATGTCAGAGTATTGGAGACACAAGTGTTGGTGTGGGGATCAAGCTAAACCTCTGCGGGAGGAAGAAAAACAGCTATAACTATCCATTCTTAGTGCCCAAATAGTTATACATAAATAAGTGGATAATTTCATATGTGTGTGTTTGTGTGTTAGCATATATGTACAGGAAAGTAGAGAATGAAATTGAACCCAAGTTATTTTTTTAATTTATTTTTTAATGTTTATTCTTGCCAGAGAGGGAGACAGAGCACAAGTGGGGGAGGGTCAGAGAGTGGGAGACAGAATCTGAAGCAGGCTCCAGGCTCTGATCTGTCAGCCCAGAGCCCAACGCAGGGCTCTAACTCATGAACTGTGAAATAATCACCTGAGCTGAAGTCAAAGCTTAGCCAACTGAACCACCCAGGCGCCCCAAACACAAGTTATTTTTAATTAAAACTAGGACTCGATATTCAGCACACATTTATGTTTCCTTTTTCTCCCCTGTCCAATGGAAAAATAGATCAAAAGCACTTAAGCAGAGAAGTTTTTTTCTCATTCACACACAAATTCTTTTTTCTAATTTCTTCTTTTATTCGTGTATTATTTCATCCTTCCATTTGATGGCTATTTATTTAAAACTTTCTACTCTCTAAGCTATGCTAAGAAAGATGTAAACATGGTCCCTAGTTTAGTTTTATTTTTGTTTCAAGATTTTATTTAAACTCTAGTTAGTTAACACATAGTGTAATATTGGTTTCAAGAGTAGATTTTAAGAGAAGAAAAGATGACAATTATGGCAATCTAAAAAATACGGGGAACAAAAGTTTACACTTATTTCACGTATATATTAAGTTAGGAAAAAAAATAGATCAATATAAAACCCTGAAATAATCATGATGATAGCAATAATTTTTTGAAAAATTACTGATTTTAATTTTTTTATCTGTTTAAAATAGGAAAAAAAGTAATACCGACATACATTAAAAACCTGAGAAAAAAGAATGGAGATCAAAAAGCACTTATAGTTCTCCAATTCAGAAGGAATCTGTTATATTTTTATCCTGATTTTAGAATTACATATATGTAAATGTGTTGATATGCATGTATTATATATGTTTTAACAAAAATGATGATAATGTACTGCAACATATACTGATATTTTCATCTAATATTATATAATTAATCATTCCAAAATAGGGTTATTATGATTGAATAAAACATCATTCAATGAAACTAAAGGCAAAGAATGGATTCAAAGAAAATATTTGCAAATGACATATTGGATAAAGGGTTTGTATCCAATGTCTGTAATGAACTTATGAAACTCAGCACCCATAAAACAAATAATCCAGTGAAGAAATAGGCAGAAGAGATGAATAGGCACTTTTCTAAAGAAGACATCCATATGACCAACAGACACATGAAAAGATGCTCAACATCACTCCTCATCAGGGAAATACAAATCAAAACCACAAAGATACCACTTCACAGCTGTCAGAATGGCTAAAATGAACAACTCAGGAAACAACAGCTGTTGGTAAAGATGTGGAGAAAGGAGAACCCTTTTGCACTGCTGGTGGAAATGCAAACTGGTGCAGCCACTGTGGAAAACAGCATGGAGCTTTCTCAAAAAATTAAAAGTAGAACTACCCTACAGCCCAGCAATTGCACTACTATGTATTTAGTAGAATACAAAAATGCTGATTCGAAGGGGCATATGCACCCCAATGTTTATAGCACCCCTATCAACAATAGAAAATTAATGGAAATAGACCAAATGTCCATCAACTGATGAATGGGTAAAGATGAGGTGGTATACTACTCAGCGATGAAAAAGAATGAAATATTGCCATTTGGAACAACATGGATGGAACCAGGGTATTTATGCTAGCCAAATAAATCAGTCAGAGAAAGACAAATATCATATGAATTTACTCATATATGGAATTTAAGAAACAAAACAGATGAACACAGGGGAAGGGAAGGACAAATAAGATAAAAACAGAGAGGGAGCAAACCATCAGAGACTCTTAAATACAGAGAACAAACTGAGGGTTACTAGAGGGGAAGTGGGTAGGGGATGGGCTAAATGGGTGATGGGTATTAAGGAGGGCACTTGTTGGGATGAGCACTGGGTGTTATATGTAAGTGATGAATCGCTGGGTTCTACTTTGGAAGCCAAGACTGTGCTGTATGCTAACTAACTTGAATTTAATTAAAAAATAAACAAATAAATGAACTGTGAGATCATGACCTGAGCCCAAATCAAGAGCCAGATCCTTAACCGAATGAGCTATCCAGATGCCCCTTTTCCTATGCTCTCATGTCTTATGTTCTGGTTTCCTCGATCAAGCACCCTTAAATTCCAATATCTTGACTCCTGTTAAGATGTACTATCTTTCCCTTGCAACTCACTCATAGTATAGTCACAACGAGATTTAACCTTAGTTACCAGCTTGGAAACCGTGAGAGGGTAATAACCGTACCAGGAGACACACATCTTCATTGAGGTGTCTTCATTCACCTTCCCACATTAAGGTAGCACTAGCTCTTACAAATAAAGGGGTAGACCAAACTCTTTAACGATTCAGAGATATGCAGAGCCAAATCCTCAATGGGCATCCATCCAGAATCCACATCCCATTTTTCAGAATCCCAGGTTTTCCAGACCAAGAACAAGTCCTTAGTATAAGATACCTGTCTTGCTGAGCAACAAATGACTATTGACTTTTGCAATTCCATTTTCAAGGCCAAAATTACTCCTCGGCTATGTTCTTTTTTTTTTTTTTTAATATTTTTTAAAGTTTATTCATTTTTTTGAGAGAAAGAACACAAGCAGGGAGGAACACAGAGAGAGGGAGAGAGAAAGGATCTCAAGCAAGGTCTGCACTGTCAGCACAGAGCCCAATGTCAGGCTCAAACTCACAAATTGTGAGATCATGACTTTAGCCAAAATCAGGAGTTGGACGCTGAACTACTTGAGCCACCCAGGCACCCCAGCTGTGTTCTTTTTAATTCAGGGTATAAGTATCTGCAAACACTTTGAAATCTATCACACTCAAATTTACCCTCTGTTAACTGTCTTTGTCTTCTCATCATTGCTTAACACGGTCTTCAACTTCTACAATAATAATAAATGGGGTGGGATGGGACAGATTACTTACACTTTTCACAAAAGAGGAGCAAAAAGGTGCCACTAAACATGTAAATAGGCACCAACTTCTCTAGTCATTAGGAAAATGAATGGAAATTGAGTCTTTCATGACATAGCAATACATATCAAACTAAATCACTGAGATGAAAAAAGACTAATAATACCAAGCATTGGTGAAAACATGGAATAACTGTGGGTAGGAGTGTAGATTTAAATTATTTTTGGCCTATCTGCTAATGACGAATATATGTATGACCATCAGGTCCATTCCTAACAAAAATGCATACATAGTTTTATGAAAACACATCCATAAGAATGTTCTTTGTAGCATAATTGTAATATATTAGTAATCTAAAACTGGAAAATGCCTAAATGCCCATTATTGCTAGAATGGGTAAATAAAACCCCACAATGAAATTCTAGATAACAATGAGAATAAATAATCTACAACCACCTGCACATATGGCGAATGTAGAGAGCTCTTGTGAAGTGCTGTGAATATTCTTTTTCCATATATAGTCAACAGGTATGTGAATTCCAGGTTGTTAGGATTCCTCAAACTGCAATTGTGAAATTGTACCTGTATATTATAATTTATCAAGAACAAAATGAAATACATTGCTGAGAAAATGAAGGAGATAGTATGGTAAAACATACTACAACATTTCAAGTACTCAATACCTATATTTGTATATTCTTTCAGACTGCAATTTTGGCATGTTTTCAAAAGTAAATGCCATGGAAAGCAACCGAGTTTGCAACTAAACAAATTCTCTTCTATGTGCCATCAGAGGAAATGTTAATTCTACCCTCCATCAAAAAAATTTGACTATTTTAAGATCATCAAATAGGGGAAATAGTCACATGGAAATTCTGCATCATGTATGATGCCAAGAGAGGACAGATGAGATTTGCCAAAGATAACATGATTGGAATAGCAAGGAAACACAAGTTGGACATGTGATGAGCATGGTCTTCAAGGGCCTCTTCTCATGTCGTTGCAATTTTAAGGTTATACTTGGTGGCATAGGAGCACGTGGGTATTCAGGCTCATCTCAGGAGAAGCTTCTAAGAGAAAAGGACAAGTACTCTTAGACCTGAAGCATTAATAGGATTCTGAAGGATTGAAACGAAAATGACAGTGTTGCCTCTTGTTGCTATTTGCTATTTCCTACTCACATCTCACTGATACCCTTGGTTTTGGGACACAAGGTCCTCTGTCCTTTTGTTGCTCCCTGCCGGTCCCCCTCCAATGTAGGTAATTCCTATTCATTCTTCAAGGAAAACCTTCGGAAAGACTCAAATGTCCCTTGGATGTGATAATACTGACACACCCTCTAAATAATCTTTAAATAATGTAGTTACAAAGGCAGCCATGATTAGAGGTAAGGAATTGATTTGTTTGAAGAATTATTCTTTCATTTTATTTACCTCATGATACTATAAAAATCAATATAAATGTAGAAATTTCCAAAATTCAATGAAACTTGATATTGAGGGCATTTTGTATTTATAATTACATCCTCAGTGTCTAGCAAACCATATGGAACATATAAGATACTCAATACATTTTTTAAAATAAATAATAGATGGAGGTGCACTGGGTGGCTCAAATGGTTAAGTGAGTGACTCTTGAATTCAGCTCAGGTCAAGATCTCATGGTTGTGAGATCGAGTCCCACCATCAGTCTCTGCACTGAGCATGGAGCCTGCTTGGGATTCTCTCTTTCCCTCTCGCTCTCTCTCTCTCTGCCCCTCCTCCATTCATTCTCTCTGTCTCTCTCTCCCTGTCTCGAAATAAATAAATAAACATAAATTAAAAGATTCAGATATTACTGGGGTGCATGCGTAACTCAGTTAAGCATCCTACTCCCGATTTTGACTCAGGTCATGATCTCATGGTTCATGAGACCGAGCTCCTCATGGGCAGTGTAGAGCCTGCTTGGGATTCTCTCTCTCCTTCTCTTTCTGCCCCTTCCCCACTCTCTGTCTCTTAAAATAAAGACATAAACATTAAAAAATAACTAATAGTTGGATAAATAAATAAATAAACAAATGATATTTTATTCTTGAATTTTATAACTGGTAAATTATCATCAAAATATTATTACTTGGTAGGCATAAAAAACTATTACAGGAAAAAGCAATACAAGACATCTTCCTCAAGATTATTAGAATAGATAAATGAATAAAGAATTCCAATGATAGGTCGGAGGGAAGATGGCGGCGGCGTAGGAGGACGCTGGGCTCACCGCGCGTCCTGCTGATCACTTAGATTCCACCTACACCTGCCTAAAGAACCCAGAAAACCTCCAGAGGATTAGCAGAACAGAGTCTCCAGAGCCAAGCGCAGAGGAGAGGCCCACGGAAGAGGGTAGGAAGGGCGGCGAGGCGGTGCGCACTCCAAGTACTGGCGGGAGGGAGCCGGGGCGGAGGGGCAGCTCGCCGGCCAAGCAGAGCCCCCGAGGCAGGCTGGCAAAAGCGGAGGGGCCGGACGGACTGTGTTCCGACAGCAAGCGCGACTTAGCCTCTGGGAGGTCATAAGTTAACAGCTCTGCTCAGAAAGCGGGAAGGCTGGAGGACAAAGGGAGGGAGAGCTGCTGAGCCCCCGGACGGCAGAGCTCAGCTTGGCGGGGAACAAAGGCGCTCGCCAGCACCATCTCCCCCACCCATCCCCCAGCCAAAATCCCAAAGGGAACCAGTTCCTGCCAGGGAACTTGCTCCCTCCGGGCAAACACCCAACTCTGTGCTTCTGCGGAATCAAACCTCCGGCAGCGGATCTGACTCCCTCCCACTGCCACAGGGCCCCTCCTGAAGTGGATCACCTAAAGAGAAGTGAGCTAAGCCTGCCCCTCCTGCCCCCGTGCACCTTGCCTACCCACCCCAGCTAATATGCCAGATCCCCAGCACCACAAGCCTGCCAGTGTGCAAGTAGTCCAGAAGGGCCACGCCATCCCACAGTGAATCCTGCCCCTAGGAGAGGGGAAGAGAAGGCACACACCAGTCTGACTGTGGCCCCAGCGGTGGGCTGGGGGCAGACATCAGGTCGGACTGCGGCCCCGCCCACCAACTCCAGTTATACACCACAGCACAGGGGAAGTGCCCTGCAGGTCCTCCCCACTCCAGGGACTATCCAAAATGACCAAACGGAAGAACTCCCCTCAGAAGAATCTCCAGGAAATAACAACAGCTAATGAACCGATCAAAAAGGCTTTAAATAATATAACAGAAAGTGAATTTGGAATAATAGTCATAAAATTAATCACTGGGCTTGAAAACAGTATACAGGACAGCAGAGAATCTCTTGCCACAGAGATCAAGGGACTAAGGAACAGTCACGAGGAGCTGAAAAGCGCTTTAAACGAAATGCAAAACAAAATGGAAACGACCACAGCTCGGATTGAAGAGGCAGAGGGGAGAATAGGTGAACTAGAAGATAAAGTTATGGAAAAAGAGGAAGCTGAGAGAAAGAGAGATAAAAAAATCCAGGAGTATGAGAGGAAAATTAGAGAACTAAGTGATACACTAAAAAGAAATAATATACGCATAATTGGTATCCCAGAGGAGGAAGAGAGAGGGAAAGGTGCTGAAGGGGTACTTTAAGAAATTATAGCTGAGAACTTCCCTGAACTGGGGAAGGAGAAAGGCATTGAAATCCAAGAGGCACAGAGAACTCCCTTCAGACGTAACTTGAATCGATCTTCTGCACGACATATCATAGTGAAATTGGCAAAATACAAGGATAAAGAGAAAATTCTGAAAGCAGCAAGGGATAAACATGCCCTCACATACAAAGGGAGACCTATAAGACTCGTGACTGATCTCTCTTTTGAAACTTGGCAGGCCAGAAAGGCTTGGCACGATATCTTCAGTGTGCTAAACAGAAAAAATATGCAGCTGACAATCCTTTATCCAGCAAGTCTGTCATTTAGAATAGAAGGAGAGATAAAGGTCTTCTCAAACAAACAAAAACTGAAGGAATTTGTCACCACTAAACCAGCCCTACAAGAGATCCTAAGGGGGAACCTGTGAGACAAAGTACCAGAAACATCACTACAAGCATAAAACATACAGACAACACAATGACTCTAAACCCGTATCTTTCTATAATAACACTGAATGTAAATGGATTAAATGTGCCAACCAAAAGACATAGGGTATCAGAATGGATAAAAAAACAAGACCCATCTATTTGCCGTCTACAAGAGACTCATTTTAGATCTGAGGACACCTTTAGATTGAGAGTGAGGGGATGGAGAACTATTTATCATGCTAGTGGAAGCCAAAAGAAAGCTGGAGTAGCCATACTTATATCAGACAAACTAGACTTTAAATTAAAGGCTGTAACAAGAGATGAAGAAGGGCATTATATAATAATTACAGGGTCTATCCATCAGGAAGAGCTAACAATTATAAATGTCTATGCGCCGAATACCGGAGCCCCCAAATATATAAAACAATTACTCATAAACATAAGCAACCTTATTGATAAGAATGTGGTAATTGCAGGGGACTATAACACCCCACTTACAGAAATGGATAGATCATCTAGACACACAGTCAATAAAGAAACAAGGGTCCTGAATGATACATTGGATCAGATGGACTTGACAGATATATTTAGAACTCTGCATCCCAAAGCAACAGAATATACTTTCTTCTCGAGTGCACATGGAACATTCTCCAAGATAGATCATATACTGGGTCACAAAACAGCCCTTCATAAGTTTACAAGAATTGAAATTATACCATGCATACTTTCAGACCACAATGCTATGAAGCTTGAAATCAACCACGGGAAAAAGTATGGAAAACCTCCAAAAGCTTGGAGGTTAAAGAACACCCTACTAAAGAATGAGTGGGTCAACCAGGCAATTAGAGAAGAAATTAAAAAATATATGGAAACAAACGAAAATGAAAATACGACAATCCAAATGCTTTGGGACGCAGCGAAGGCAGTCCTGAGAGGAAAATACATTGCAATCCAGGCCTATCTCAAGAAACAAGAAAAATCCCAAATACAAAATCTAACATCACACCTAAAGGAAATAGAAGCAGAACAGCAAAGGCAGCCTAAACCCAGCAGAAGAAGAGAAATCATAAAGATCAGAGCAGAAACAAACAATATAGAATCTAAAAAAACGGTAGAGCAGATCAACGAAACCAAGAGTTGGTTTTTTGAAAAAATAAACAAAATTGACAAACCTCTAGCCAGGCTTCTCAAAAAGAAAAGGGAGATGACCCAAATAGATAAAATCATGAATGAAAATGGAATGATTACAACCAATCCCTCAGAGATACAAACAATTATCAGGGAATACTATGAAAAATTATATGCCAACAAATTGGACAACCTGGAAGAAATGGACAAATTCCTAAACACCCACACTCTTCCAAAACTCAATCAGGAGGAAATAGAAAGCTTGAACAGACCCATAACCAGCGAAGAAATTGAATCGGTTATCAAAAATCTCCCAACAAATAAGAGTCCAGGACCAGATGGCTTCCCAGGGGAGTTCTACCAGACATTTAAAGCAGAGATAATACCTATCCTTCTCAAGCTATTCCAAGAAATAGAAGGGAAGGAAAACTTCCAGACTCATTCTATGAAGCCAGTATTACTTTGATTCCTAAACCAGACAGAGACCCAGTAAAAAAAGAGAACTAGAGGCCAATATCCCTGATGAATATGGATGCAAAAATTCTCAATAAGATACTAACAAATCGAATTCAACGGCATATAAAAAGAATTATTCACCATGATCAAGTGGGATTCATTCCTGGGATACAGGGCTGGTTCAACATTCGCAAATCGATCAACGTGATACATCACATTAACAAAAAAAAAGAGAAGAACCATATGATCCTGTCAATCGATGCAGAAAAGGCCTTTGACAAAATCCAGCACCCTTTCTTAATAAAAACCCTTGAGGGGCGCCTGGGTGGTGCAGTCGGTTAAGCGTCCGACTTCAGCCAGGTCACGATCTCGCGGTCTGTGAGTTTGAGCCCCGCGTCAGGCTCTGGGCTGATGGCTCGGAGCCTGGAGCCTGTTTCCGATTCTGTGTCTCCCTCTCTCTCTGCCCCTCCCCCGTTCATGCTCTGTCTCTCTCTGTCCCAAAAAAAATAAAAAATAAAAAATAAAAAAAATAAAAACCCTTGAGAAAGTCGGGATAGAAGGAACATACTTAAAGATCATAAAAGCCATTTATGAAAAGCCCACAGCTAACATCATCCTCAATGGGGAAAAACTGAGAGCTTTTTTCCGGAGATCAGGAACACAACAGGGATGCCCACTCTCAATGCTGTTGTTTAACATAGTGCTGGAAGTTCTAGCGTCAGCAATCAGACAACAAAAGGAAATCAAAGGCATCAAAATTGGCAAAGATGAAGTCAAGCTTTCGCTTTTTGCAGATGACATGATATTATACATGGAAAATCCGATAGACTCCACCAAAAGTCTGCTAGAACTGATACATGAATTCAGCAAAGTTGCCGGATACAAAATCAATGTACAGAAATCAGTTGCATTCTTATACACTAACAATGAAGCAACAGAAAGACAAATAAAGAAACTGATCCCATTCACAATTGCACCAAGAAGCATAAAATACCTAGGAATAAATCTAACCAAAGATGTAAAAGATCTGTATGCTGAAAACTATAGAAAGCTTATGCAGGTAATTGAAGAAGATATAAAGAAATGGAAAGACATTCCCTGCTCATGGATTGGAAGAATAAATATTGTCAAAATGTCAATACTACCCAAAGCTATCTACACATTCAATGCAATCCCAATCAAAATTGCACCAGCATTCTTCTCGAAACTAGAACAAGCAATCCTAAAATTCATATGGAACCACAAAAGGCCCCGAATAGCCAAAGTAATTTTGAAGAAGAAGACCAAAGCAGGAGGCATCACAATCCCAGA
Source organism: Neofelis nebulosa (assembly GCF_028018385.1). NCBI lineage: Eukaryota > Metazoa > Chordata > Mammalia > Carnivora > Felidae > Neofelis > Neofelis nebulosa. The sequence goes on along the minus strand of NC_080791.1, from coordinate 62,387,659 downwards.
CTTTAGCCTCTACTACAAAGCTGTCATCATCAAGACAGCACAAAACAGACACATAGACCAACGGAATAAAATAGAAACCCCAGAACTAGACCCACAAACGTATGGCCAACTCATCTTTGACAAAGCAGGAAAGAACATCCAATGGAAAAAAGACAGTCTCTTTAACAAATGGTGCTGGGAGAACTGGACAGCAACATGCAGAAGGTTGAAACTAGACCACTTTCTCACACCATTCACAAAAATAAACTCAAAATGGATAAAGGACCTGAATGTGAGACAGGAAACCATCAAAACCTTAGAGGAGAAAGCAGGAAAAGACCTCTCTGACCTCAGCCGTAGCAATCTCTTACTCGACACATCCCCAAAGGCAAGGGAATTAAAAGCAAAAGTGAATTACTGGGACCTTATGAAGATAAAAAGCTTCTGCACAGCAAAGGAAACAACCGACAAAACTAAAAGGCAACCAACGGAATGGGAAAAGATATTTGCAAATGACATATCGGACAAAGGGCTAGTATCCAAAATCTATAAAGAGCTCACCAAACTCCACACCCGAAAAACAAATAACCCAGTGAAGAAATGGGCAGAAAACATGAATAGACACTTCTCTAAAGAAGACATCCGGATGGCCAACAGGCACATGAAAAGATGTTCAACGTCGCTCCTTATCAGGGAAATACAAATCAAAACCACACTCAGATATCACCTCACGCCAGTCAGAGTGGCCGAAATGAACAAATCAGGAGTCTATAGATGCTGGAGAGGATGTGGAGAAAAGGGAACCCTCTTGCACTGTTGGTGGGAATGCAAATTGGTGCAGCCGCTCTGGAAAGCAGTGTGGAGGTTCCTCAAAAAATTAAAAATAGACCTACCCTATGACCCAGCAATAGCACTGCTAGGAATTTATCCAAGGGATACAGGAGTACTGATGCATAGGGGCACTTGTACCCCAATGTTTATAGCAGCACTCTCAACAATCGCCAAATTATGGAAAGAGCCTAAATGTCCATCAACTGATGAATGGATAAAGAAATTGTGGTTTATATACACAATGGAATACTACGTGGCAATGAGAAAAAATGAAATGTGGACTTTTGTAGCAACGTGGATGGAACTGGAGAGTGTGATGCTAAGTGAAATAAGCCATACAGAGAAAGATAGATACCATATGGTTTCACTCTTATGTGGATCCTGAGAAACGTAACAGAAACCCATGGGGGAGGGGAAGGAAAAAAAAAAAAGAGATTAGAGTGGGAGAGAGCCAAAGCATAAGAGACTGTTAAAAACTGAGAACAAACTGAGGGTTGATGGGGGGTGGGAGGGAGGGCAGGGTGGGTGATGGGTATTGAGGAGGGCACCTTTTGGGATGAGCACTGGGTGTTGCATGGAAACCAATTTGACAGTAAATTTCATATATTAAAAAACAAATAAAAAAAAAGAATTCCAATGATAAAGTAGGTAAAGAAAATACAAAGAAAGTGCAAAGAAACAGTAAGATGACAAAAGTGGAACAAATATATTGATTTGTCAGGAAATATAAATTATATAAACTGCACATTAATTTAAATATAATTCTAATTAAGTTTTAATATTATATATGTGGAACAAAAGATATATCAGAATGAAAACTATATACAAAAGTTTAAAAACTGCCACACACACACACACACACACACACACATTTATTTTAGGTAAACAGAATACCAAACAATTGGGGAGAATATATTAAGATCAGAAAAAGAGAATTCTAACAAAACTCTTAGGTCAAGATCACTCTGGGGAAATAAAAAGCTTGATAGTGTGTACTAAGCTAATTGTGTCATACTGTTTCATTTCCAGCTTTGATAAGGTGTCTTTACAACACAAACCATAAAAACAATTATTCACTTTCTCAGTTTATTAATACAAAAGGAAAGTTTTAAAATGAGAGTTTCTCAAATTTACACTTAAATCATATGGCAACTAGCTAAAATGACTTTGCCATTTTCTGTTTAAAGTAAATGGTTTATTCATAATTTAAAATTTTAGCTTTGGAATTTCAAGGAGCGTATTAATGTTCAGTGTGTATAAAAGCATCAAATATGACCTTAGAATAGAAAAAATGTTTTTCATTGAAAGCCAGAATTGCCAATAGGCTTTTATCTTTAGACTTACTAAATCTATCTGTATCTTTTGGGTTCTGTTTATCGAAGTCTGGTCATCTTGCTTATTCCATCTCAAGCGCCATCATAGACTGATTTGGCTTTGTTCATCTGAAGTATATTCTATTCCTCCCTCTGTAGACACTGGAATGACACTTGTTCAGTCAGACAGACATTGTTCCCAAGGTACAGCTATCTATAAACAAGCATGATCTGTAACTCATGTCCCAATCACTTATTTCTTGGTTGTGTTTTTTTTATGTTAATTTTTATTTACAGGGAGAGATATAAATCATAAATTCTAGTTTTTATTCATTTGGTTTGGTAGAAAATACTTCTCCTCCAATATATTCAGCTCTTGTCAATATTTTGGAGCTAATTGGAATGTTTTTGTTGTTGTTGTTTCCAGATGCTTATACAATGTGAAAAAGATATCTCAAAGGCAATTCACTTCCCCCTTCATATTTGAAATTCTACTATCCGTCTTAGAAGGAGCTGAAGTTCATGTACATCATGGAGAAGGTCTCTGGTGCCTTGTTTTCTTTTCTAAGCTCAAACAAAACACCTTTTGGAAGCCTGCCCTAAGTTCTTTAGTCCTAAGTGCATAAACCATAGGGTTGAGGGAAGGGGGGATGATGTTGTGCAGCACATTGAGTAGAACTGGAACCAAAGGGGCCTTAGTTTCTGCCAGTTGAGTTACTGAAATCACTACAACAACAGTGTAGAAGAAGAGGATAAGGATCAGATGGGAGCTACAAGTGCTCAGAGCTTTGGAGGCAGCTTCAGCAGAATTCAGTTTAAGTACAGAGCGCAGAATCAAAATGTATGACAATATTATAAGACCTAGGTCACTCCCCATTCCAAGCCATGCCAGAACCAATTGGCAGATGCTGTTTGGCCTCCAGTCGTCACAAGCCAGGCTGGTGACCCCAAGGTTAGAGCACAGGCAGTGCTCAATCTCATTCCTGGAACAATAATTACGCTGGGCTGCTAGCACTGGCACTGGAAGGGAAAGAAAACCGTTTCTTAGTACCATGAACACAGTAGCTCTTAAGATTAAGGCCTTGGTGACGATTGATGGGTAGTGAAGAGGGTGACAAATAGCTATGTATCTATCAAATCCATGCAGAGGAAGATACCAGACTCCATGCCCACAAAGCAGTGAATGGCATAGATCTGAGCAAAACACTCAGGAAGGCTGATGACCTTGGCATCAAACCAGAAGATGGCCAGGATCTTGGGCATGATGGTGGTGGCCAGGCCCATGTCCACCACAGAGAGGATGCCTAGGAAAGAGTACATAGGCTGCTGAAGAGCAGGGTCCTGGCAGATGGTGACGAGGATGAGGATATTAGCACCAATTGCTGAGAGGTAGAGTAGTGCCAATGGTAAGGAGAGCCAGTGTTGCCAGCTGTGAATGCCTGGGAGTCCCATCAGGATGAACTCAGACACCTGGAACTTGGAGCTATTAGGGCCTTTCAGAGATGCAGACATTGTTTCCTAAGAGAAAAAAAAAGATGGGTTTCAATGTTGCTTTCTTTGAGCCATATTATCATCAAACATTATTTTTAACCTATCTCCACATAGCATAGTTGGTGCTGTAACCAAATGAACTCTGTTGTACATCCCTTACTGTAATTTAAGATAAAGTACCATGAAGTTCTGGGGTTTTTATAGTAGAAAGTAAATTTGTAAGGAGCAATTATCACAGTTGACTATTGAGGGACAGTGCAGCATGTGTCTCACATCTCCATTTGCTTATCCTCAGTTATCTCAATTTGGGACCATCACATACATAGGATTCTACTTTTTTTTCTTTTTGAATTTTCTTTATTTCCTCAGAAATTTTGTGGAATCAAGTGGATGTGTTTGTTTTCTTCATATTTGTCTCAATATTACTTCAGGTTTTTATTAATTAACAACACGGAAAATTTTTTAAAATACAAAAATATGGAGACGAAATTTTCTAGCTGTACTATTCAGGGTTGTTATAGAAGTCCATTTATGTTTTATATAGCCTCCACAAATTTTATACCACAGACTATAAAGATTTTCACGCGTAAGTATGGTGCAAATTGGAAGAGAAATAACTTTAAAAATTTTTTTAATGTTTATTTATTATTTTGAGAAAGACAGACAGAGTGTGAGCAGGGAAGGGGCAGAGAGAGAGTGAGACAGAGAATCCGAAGAAGGCTCCAGACTCTGAACTGTCAGCACAGAGTCCAATGCTGGGCCCGAACTCACTAACCGCAAGATCCTGACCTGAGCTGAAGTTGGATGCTTAACCGACTGAGACACCCAGGCACCCCTAACTATTTTTTTTAATATTCTGATTTGTATGGACTTCTGAAAAATTCAGAAAAGGATAGCTTGGAAAGTTAAATTGATCATGACTGAATTTGTTGATTTAAGGAGTGACTTAATAGAGACAAACCATAGATTTTTTTTCTAGTGTAGTCCTAAAGAATCTATAAAGGCATATAGATACAAGAGTTAGGCACTGGTAGTAAGATGATTTTGATTTTATTAACAAACAAGAATTACTTGCCCATATGTTGAAGAAACTGCCATTGTATATTCAGATTCATGTTCAAAACTAGACTCATCTTTCTTCAGAAGCTGGTGTTTTTCATGTACTTTTTATTCTGTTCAGGAGCCCAACCAGCCAAGCCTGAAAATAACAAGCAAGCCTTTCCTTTTGGCCAACAATTGCTCCCTTGTCCTGTGGTTTCTTCCCCTACTTCATCATGCAGACTTTCTCCTCAGCAATGCTACTTCTGAGTCTTACCTGGCCACTTGTGCCTCTACTCATGCTTCCTTCTTTTGCTCAGCCATCTGATCTTCCTAAAACTGGTATTCCCTTGCTTAGAATGATCCATGCCTTCACCCTTTCTTTCAAATAGTTTAAATTCTTTTATAGCACATAAGGCAGTTGTGGATTTATTCTTCATATAATTACCTTTAAATATAGAAAGACATATCTGAAAGAAATTAAAATTCTCTCGTGTTAACACCAACAAGAGAAGATCATGTCAGCAACTAGATGTATTTTTTCTTCAGAAATGTCTTGCCACCTGTAAGTTTGGGTAAACATGTACCCCTTAATCTTGGGGAAAATCTTCCTTCTTTAACAGTAACGTAACTTGGTGAACACTAAAATCATCTACATGTGTTCACAGCAAATTTTAACCAAACAAACACAAAAGAGGCTTGAAGATGAAGCTACTTTGACTCTGGACTTTTAGATCAGAACTCCTGAGGAGTTCAGCTTCATAGCTCCATCTTGAGAACTTGGACGTGTGACCCACTTGACTGTATGGGGCCTGGTATTTTTGCCAAATATTTATTATTATATATCCTCATATCAAAGACACAGCCTTGTATCTTTGATGTTTTCTCCTGATAGATATTAGTGTGATACAGTTAAGAGAAGGAGCGGATTTGAGTTTACAGAAAGGAAATAAGTGTTTTCAATTTCTTTTAGCACTTAAAGCTTAGCAGGACATGGAGTGTGATCCTGGTACATAAGACAGTTAATATATTCATCTTGAAGACAATCTAGCAGTTGTTTTATAAATGAGATCACTTCTAGATCATCACACAAACCTTGTATTCTCTAATTCTAGCCTTAATCCCTTTGAACAGCTTCTCTAAGCCTTTATTTCCTCATAGCACAGAAGAAAGAGTTGATCTCTTGTGCAAAACAACATAAGAAAAGGTTAAGGATCAGCCTCCATTGGATGCTCTTGGATTTAGCCAATGTGACCATGCCAAGGTTTTAGTACTTAACTGTGGTTAGGAGCAGAGTCTCACAGTCTGAGGTCCTGGCAATGGCAGGGGTTTCCTACCCGGAAAGAAGACACAACTCTTTGAGAATGAAGCTTTCACATGAGGTGAGGATGTGTTTTCAGCTCACACATGGCATAGAAATTATGAGATTCTGGATTTTATGGGGAGTAGTAAACAGCTCAGTGATCTAAAGATAATAGATTTCCCTTGGAGACATGAAGAGAGAACAGCCCATAGAGAAAGCAGAATTCCTAAGATATTAAATCCCAAAAGGTTGGAAGGGAGATTGATTCAGAGACACACTTCCTATCGATGTAAACTGAGAACTTACATAAGCAGAAAAATGTCTTCATTTATGAAATCAAAATAGCCTATACAAAGTGGGCAACTTTATTAGTGTTTAAATTGTTCTTAAGTACAAAATTTCAGGGGATTTTAAATTCTGTGGTTATGTTGTTATGCTTAAAAAATAAACTGTTGAAAGAGAAAGTATTTATTCACCCCATATATATCTATTGAGTTCCTACTGTGTTTACAAAATATGGCAGGCATAAAATCGTCAATAAAACTGCCATGGTCCCTGTTCTCATGGAAACAGTGGCCTAGTTGGGGCAAGGGGGTAAAACACTAAGTAAAGAATCTAACAAATCTACCTATAGACTGGGAGAAGTGCTTTGAAGCAAAAGCCCCCAGAAATATGACAGCATATAATGGGGAGAATTAATTTAGTCTTGGTGTCAGAGAGGGATTTCCAGAAGAAACACCGGTTTGTGTCAAGGCCATGTGTTTGAGAAAGACTTAACTATGATGTGGATTTGGTAATGGGGAGGAGGGGGAAGCAAAGGAGCCCAAGAACTTTAAGATGCTGAAGTGAGGGGATCACGTTAAATTCAAGTAATAAAAGAGGATAAATGTGGCTGGAGCACTAAGAAGTGACAGAAATGGGGAGTTCCGGAAGATGGCGGCGTAGGAGGACGCTGGGCTCACCGCGCGTCCTGCTGATCACTTAGATTCCACCTACACCTGCCTAAAGAACCCAGAAAACCGCCAGAGGATTAGCAGAACGGAGTCTCCGGAGCCAAGCGCAGACGAGAGGCCCACGGAAGAGGGTAGGAAGGGCGGCGAGGCGGTGCGCGCTCCACGGACTGGCGGGAGGGAGCCAGGGCGGAGGGGCGGCTCGCCGGCCAAGCAGAGCCCCCGAGTCGGGCTGGCAAAAGCGGAGGGGCCGGACGGACTGTGTTCCGACAGCAAGCGCGACTTAGCGTCTGGGAGGTCAGAAGTTAACAGCTCTGCTCAGAAAGCGGGAAGGCTGGAGGACAAAGGGAGGGAGAGCTGCTGAGCCCCCGGACGGCAGAGCTCAGCTTGGCGGGGAACAAAGGCGCTCGCCAGCGCCATCTCCCCCGCCCATCCCCCAGCCAAAATCCCAAAGAGAACCAGTTCCTGCCAGGGAACTTGCTCGCTCCGCGCAAACACCCAACTCTGTGCTTCTGCGGAGCCAAACCTCCGGCAGCGGATCTGACTCCCTCCCGCTGCCACAGGGCCCCTCCTGAAGTGGATCACCTAAGGAGAAGCGAGCTAAGCCTGCCCCTCCCGCCCCCGTGCACCTTGCCTACCCACCCCAGCTAATACGCCAGCTCCCCAGCACCACAAGCCTGGCAGTGTGCAAGTAGACCAGACGGGCCACACCACCCCACAGTGAATCCCGCCCCTAGGAGAGGGGAAGAGAAGGCACACACCAGTCTGACTGTGGCCCCAGCGGTGGGCTGGGGGCAGACATCAGGTCGGACTGCGGCCCCGCCCACCAACTCCAGTTATACACCACAGCACGGGGGAAGTGCCCTGCGGGTCCTCACCACTCCAGGGACTGTCCAAAATGACCAAACGGAAGAATTCCCCTCAGAAGAATCTCCAGGAAATAACAACAGCTAATGAACTGATCAAAAAGGATTTAAATAATATAACAGAAAGTGAATTTAGAATAATAGTCATAAAATTAATCGCTGGGCTTGAAAACAGTATACAGGACAGCAGAGAATCTCTTGCTACAGAGATCAAGGGACTAAGGAACAGTCACGAGGAGCTGAAAAACGCTTTAAACGAAATGCAAAACAAAATGGAAACCACGACGGCTCGGATTGAAGAGGCAGAGGAGAGAATAGGTGAACTAGAAGATAAAGTTATGGAGAAAGAGGAAGCTGAAAGAAAGAGAGATAAAAAAATCCAGGAGTATGAGGGGAAAATTAGAGAACTAAGTGATACACTAAAAAGAAATAATATACGCATAATTGGTATCCCAGAGGAGGAAGAGAGAGGGAAAGGTGCTGAAGGGGTACTTTAAGAAATTATAGCTGAGAACTTCCCTGAACTGGGGAAGGAGAAAGGCATTGAAATCCAAGAGGCACAGAGAACTCCCTTCAGACGTAACTTGAATCGATCTTCTGCACGACATATCATAGTGAAACTGGCAAAATACAAGGATAAAGAGAAAATTCTGAAAGCAGCAAGGGATAAACGTGCCCTCACATATAAAGGGAGACCTATAAGACTCGTGACTGATCTCTCCTTTGAAACTTGGCAGGCCAGAAAGGCTTGGCACGATATCTTCAGTGTGCTAAACAGAAAAAATATGCAGCCGAGAATCCTTTATCCAGCAAGTCTGTCATTTAGAATAGAAGGAGAGATAAAGGTCTTCCCAAACATACAAAAACTGAAGGAATTTGTCACCACGAAACCAGCCCTACAAGAGATCCTAAGGGGGATCCTGTGAGACAAAGTACCAGAGACATCACTACAAGCATAAAACATACAGACATCACAATGACTCTAAACCCGTATCTTTCTATAATAACACTGAATGTAAATGGATTAAATGCGCCAACCAAAAGACATAGGGTATCAGAATGGATAAAAAAACAAGACCCATCTATTTGCTGTCTACAAGAGACTCATTTTAGGTCTGAGGACACCTTTAGATTGAGAGTGAGGGGATGGAGAACTATTTATCATGCTACTGGAAGCCAAAAGAAAGCTGGAGTAGCCATACTTATATCAGACAAACTAGACTTTAAATTAAAGGCTGTAACAAGAGATGAAGAAGGGCATTATATAATAATTACAGGGTCTATCCATCAGGAAGAGCTAACAATTATAAATGTCTATGCACCAAATACCGGAGCCCCCAGATATATAAAACAGTTACTCATAAACATAAGCAACCTTATTGATAAGAATGTGGTCATTGCAGGGGACTTTAACACACCACTTACAGAAATGGATAGATCATCTAGACACACAGTCAATAAAGAAACAAGGGCCCTGAATGATACATTGGATCAGATGGACTTGACAGATATATTTAGAACTCTGCATCCCAAAGCAACAGAATATACTTTCTTCTCGAGTGCACATGGAACATTCTCCAAGATAGATCATATACTGGGTCACAAAACAGCCCTTCATAAGTTTACAAGAATTGAAATTATACCATGCATACTTTCAGACCACAATGCTATGAAGCTTGAAATCAACCACAGGAAAAAGTCTGGAAAACCTCCAAAAGCATGGAGGTTAAAGAACACCCTACTAACGAATGAGTGGGTCAACCAGGCAATTAGAGAAGAAATTAAAAAATATATGGAAACAAACGAAAATGAAAATACAACAATCCAAACGCTTTGGGACGCAGCGAAGGCAGTCCTGAGAGGGAAATACATTGCAATCCAGGCCTATCTCAAGAAACAAGAAAAATCCCAAATACAAAATCTAACAGCACACCTAAAGGAAATAGAAGCAGAACAGCAAAGGCAGCCTAAACCCAGCAGAAGAAGAGAAATCATAAAGATCAGAGCAGAAATAAACAATATAGAATCTAAAAAAACGGTAGAGCAGATCAACGAAACCAAGAGTTGGTTTTTTGAAAAAATAAACAAAATTGACAAACCTCTAGCCAGGCTTCTCAAAAAGAAAAGGGAGATGACCCAAATAGATAAAATCATGAATGAAAATGGAATGATTACAACCAATCCCTCAGAGATACAAACAATTATCAGGGAATACTATGAAAAATTATATGTCAACAAATTGGACAACCTTGAAGAAATGGACAAATTCCTAAACACCCACACTCTTCCAAAACTCAATCAGGAGGAAATAGAAAGCTTGAACAGACCCATAACCAGCGAAGAAATTGAATCGGTTATCAAAAATCTCCCAACAAATAAGAGTCCAGGACCAGATGGCTTCCCAGGGGAGTTCTACCAGACGTTTAAAGCAGAGATAATACCTATCCTTCTCAAGCTATTCCAAGAAATAGAAAGGGAAGGAAAACTTCCAGACTCATTCTATGAAGCCAGTATTACTTTGATTCCTAAACCAGACAGAGACCCAGTAAAAAAAGAGAACTACAGGCCAATATCCCTGATGAATATGGATGCAAAAATTCTCAATAAGATACTAGCAAATCGAATTCAACAGCATATAAAAAGAATTATTCACCATGATCAAGTGGGATTCATTCCTGGGATGCAGGGCTGGTTCAACATTCGCAAATCGATCAATGTGATACATCACATTAACAAAAAAAAAGAGAAGAACCATATGATCCTGTCAATCGATGCAGAAAAGGCCTTTGACAAAATCCAGCACCCTTTCTTAATAAAAACCCTTGAGAAAGTCGGGATAGAAGGAACATACTTAAAGATCATAAAAGCCATTTATGAAAAGCCCACAGCTAACATCATCCTCAATGGGGAAAAACTGAGAGCTTTTTCCCTGAGATCAGGAACACGACAGGGATGCCCACTCTCACCGCTGCTGTTTAATATAGTGCTGGAAGTTCTAGCATCAGCAATCAGACAACAAAAGGAAATCAAAGGCATCCAAATTGGCAAAGATGAAGTCAAGCTTTCGCTTTTTGCAGATGACATGATATTATACATGGAAAATCCGATAGACTCCACCAAAAGTCTGCTAGAACTGATACATGAATTCAGCAAAGTTGCCGGATACAAAATCAATGTACAGAAATCAGTTGCATTCTTATACACTAACAATGAAGCAACAGAAAGACAAATAAAGAAACTGATCCCATTCACAATTGCACCAAGAAGCATAAAATACCTAGGAATAAATCTAACCAAAGATGTAAAAGATCTGTATGCTGAAAACTATAGAAAGCTTATGCAGGTAATTGAAGAAGATATAAAGAAATGGAAAGACATTCCCTGCTCATGGATTGGAAGAATAAATATTGTCAAAATGTCAATACTACCCAAAGCTATCTACACATTCAATGCAATCCCAATCAAAATTGCACCAGCATTCTTCTCGAAACTAGAACAAGCAATCCTAAAATTCATATGGAACCACAAAAGGCCCCGAATAGCCAAAGTAATTTTGAAGAAGAAGACCAAAGCAGGAGGCATCACAATCCCAGACTTTAGCCTCTACTACAAAGCTGTCATCATCAAGACAGCATGGTATTGGCATAAAAACAGACACATAGACCAATGGAATCGAATAGAAACCCCAGAACTAGACCCACAAACGTATGGCCAACTCATTTTTGACAAAGCAGGAAAGAACATCCAATGGAAAAAAGACAGTCTCTTTAACAAATGGTGCTGGGAGAACTGGACAGCAACATGCAGAAGGTTGAAACTAGACCACTTTCTCACACCATTCACAAAAATAAACTCAAAATGGATAAAGGACCTGAATGTGAGACAGGAAACCATCAAAACCTTAGAGGAGAAAGCAGGAAAAGACCTCTCTGACCTCAGCCGTAGCAATCTCTTACTCGGCACATCCCCAAAGGCAAGGGAATTAAAAGCAAAAGTGAATTACTGGGACCTTATGAAGATAAAAAGCTTCTGCACAGCAAAGGAAACAACCAACAAAACTAAAAGGCAACCAACGGAATGGGAAAAGATATTTGCAAATGACACATCGGACAAAGGGCTAGTATCCAAAATCTATAAAGAGCTCATCAAACTCCACACCCGAAAAACAAATAACCCAGTGAAGAAATGGGCAGAAAACATGAATAGACACTTCTCTAAAGAAGACATCCGGATGGCCAACAGGCACATGAAAAGATGTTCAACGTCGCTCCTCATCAGGGAAATACAAATCAAAACCACACTCAGATACCACCTCACGCCAGTCAGAGTGGCCAAAATGAAGAAATCAGGAGACTATAGATGCTGGAGAGGATGTGGAGAGACGGGAACCCTCTTGCACTGTTGGTGGGAATGCAAATTGGTGCAGCCGCTCTGGAAAGCAGTGTGGAGGTTCCTCAGAAAATTAAAAATAGACCTACCCTATGACCCAGCAATAGCACTGCTAGGAATTTATCCAAGGGATACAGGAGTACTGATGCCTAGGGGCACTTGTACCCCAATGTTTATAGCAGCACTCTCAACAATCGCCAAATTATGGAAAGAGCCTAAATGTCCATCAACTGATGAATGGATAAAGAAATTGTGGTTTATATACACAATGGAATACTACGTGGCAATGAGAAAGAATGAAATATGGCCTTTTGTAGCAACGTGGATGGAACTGGAGAGTTTGATGCTAAGTGAAATAAGCCATACAGAGAAAGACAGATACCATATGGTTTCACTCTTATGTGGATCCTGAGAAACGTAACAGAAACCCATGGGGGAGGGGAAGGGAAAAAAAAAAAAAAGAGGTTAGAGTGGGAGAGAGCCAAAGCATAAGAGACTGTTAAAAACTGAGAACAAACTGAGGGTTGATGGGGGGTGGGAGGGAGGGCAGGGTGGGTGATGGGTATTGAGGAGGGCACCTTTTGGGATGAGCACTGGGTGTTGTATGGAAACCAATTTGACAGTAAATTTCATATATTAAAAAATAAATAAATAAATAAATAAATAAAAATAAAAAAAAAAAAAAAAAAAAAAAGAAGTGACAGAAATGAGATATGGTGTGAAACAGAGTTGTTGAGCTGACAGAGGCCAGAGACTTGTAAGCAAATTTATGCAGGGTTATAAGGGACCGCTGAAAGCTTTTAAGGAGAATTAGGACCTCGCAGCAATGTGGACACCAGATTAAGTGTGGCAAGGGTAAATATAAGTAAATCAGTTGAGTAACAGTAATCCCAAAGGAGAGATGACTTTATCTTGCACTAGGATAGGGGCAGTGAAGATAGAGAAAAGTGAATAGATTTAGAAGGTATGTTGAAGATAAAATTGATCACTTTTATGACCAAAGAACAATTTTTTTATTTTTTTTAACTTTTTCCTTTAAAAATTTTTTTCTCTATTTTTTTCCTTGAGTATAGTTGATAGAAATGTTACATTAGGCTCAAGTGTACAACATAATGATTCAGCAAGTTTATACATTGTATTATGCTCACCAGAGTGTAGCTACCATCTGTCACCATACGGGGCTATTACTACACCTCTGACTATATTCCCTATGCTGTATATTTCATCCCCATAACTTATTCATTCTGTAACTGAAAGGTGTACCTACCTTCACTTTCACTGTTACTCCCCCCCCGCCCACCGCGCTGCTGGCAACCATTAGTTTGTTCTCTGTATTTATAGGTTTGAATCTCTTTTTTATTTGTTTATTCATGTGTTTTGTTTTTTAAAGTTAAAAAATATTTAAAATATTTAAAAACATTTTTTAATGTTCATTTAATCTGAGAGAGAGAGAGAGAGAGAGAGACAGAAGATCCTAAGCAGGCTCATGCTAACAGCAGAGTCAATGTGGGGTTCGAAACCACGAACCATGAAATCATGACCTGAGGCAAAGTTGGACCTTTAGCCAACTCAACCACCCAAGTGCCCCTGTTTTGTTTTTTAGATTCCACATATGTGAAATCATATAATATTTGTTTTTTCTTTGTCTAACTTATTTCACTTTCACATGTTGTAGCAAATGGCAAGATCGCATTCTTTTTTGTGTCTAATATTCCATTACATATATATTTTTATTATAATATTATTCATTATATATATATGTGTGTATATATATATATATATATATTTACTTCTTTATCTATTTGTAATCGATGGACACAGGTTGCTTCCATATCTTGGCTATTATAAATAATGCTTCAATAAACATAGGGATATGTATATCTTTTAGAACTAGAATTTTCATTTTCTTCATATAAATACCCAATAGCAGAATTATTGGATCATACAGTATTTCCATTTTTAATTCTCTTCATAAATATCCAGTAGCAGAATTATTGGACCATATGGTATTCCTATTTTTAATTATTTAAGAAAGATCCATACTCTTTTCCGCAGTAGCTATACCAGTTTGCATTCCCAAAAACAGTGTACATTTTTTTCCACATTCTCATCACCACTTATTATTTCTTGCCTTTTAGAGTCTAACCATTATAATAGCAATATCTCATAGCGGTTTTAAATTTCCTTCCCTGTTGGTTAGTGATGTTATGATCTTTTCATGTATTTGTTGACCCACTCTATGTCATCTTTGGAAACATGTCTATTCAAGTCCTCTGTTCATTTTTAAATTGGGTTATTTGGGGGATTTTGGTGTTCAGTTGTGTAAGTTCTTTACATATTTTGGATATTAACCCCTTATTGGGTATATCACTTGGCAAATATCTTCTCCCATTCAGTAGGTTGCCTTTTTGTTCTGTTGATGGCTTCCTTCACTATGCAGAAGGTTTTTAGTTTGGTTTAGTATAGTTTCTTTTTGCTCTTGTTTCCCTTGACTTAGAAGACAGATGAAGAAAACTGTTGCTGTGGCTGATGACAAAGGAATGACTGCTTATGTTCTCTTCTAAGGGCTTTATGATTTCAAGGTCTCGTAATTAGATGACCAAAGAACAATTCTTTTTTTTTTTTTAATGTTTATTTTTGAGAGAGAACGTGAGTGGGGGAGGGGCAGAGAGAGAAGGAGACACAGAATCCGAAGTAGGGTCCAGGGTCTGAGCTGTCAGCACAGAGCCTGACACGGGGCTCAAATTCACAAACTGCGAGATCATGACCTGAGCCAAAGTCAGATGCTTAACCGACTGAGCCACCCAGGCACCGCAACCAAAGAACAATTCTAGTGTTTGATATATATGCAGTGGGATGGCACCTGATGTTATTCACATTCTTAAGGAAGATTGGAGAAAGACCAGGTTACAGGAGAAGAGAATAAATTCAGATTAGGTCATGACAAGCATATGATACATTTGAAGCATGCATGTAAAGATTGCTTATCAGCACATAGAAAAGTAGTTGAGAGCAAAATAGCAATTTTTTAAACTATTTTACATCCCCACCAGCAGTGTCTGAGGGTTCCAATTTTTCTACATTCTTGCTAACCTGGTTGTTACTGGTTTTTTTTTAGAATAATTATTCTCTTGGATGTGAACAGTATCTCATTACAATTTTGTTTTACATTTCTTTAATGACTAATAACGTTGAGCACCTCTTCATGTTGCTTACTGTCTTATTTCTATCTTCTCTGGAGAAAGATCTATTCATACCCTTTGCTTGGTTTTTAACTGGTTTATCTTTTTATGACTGAGTTTTAAGAGTTCTTAATATATTTCATATACAGGTCCTGAAATAGCATTTTGAGGGAAAAAATTGGAGGGACCAATATATTAACTGACAATTGTTGTAATATAGAATATATTCTCCTGGATTATTTGTTGACATATAATTTTCATAGTAATCTCTAACAATCACATGTGTTTTGTATGGTATCAGTTGTAATGTCTCCTCTGTCATTTCTGGCCTTATTTGATACCTCTTTCTTTTTTTCTTAGTAAGTTCAGCTAAAGGTTTGCCAATTTGTTTGTCTTTTCAAAAACCTAGGCCTCACTTTCATTGATATTTGCGATTGTTTCTGTGGTCTCCATTTTATTTAGCTCTACCTTTTGTGATTTCTTTCCTTCTCCTTGTTTTGGTCTTCATTTGTTCTTTTTCTAGTTCCTTGTGGAATAAAGTTGCTTTTGAGATCTTTCTTTTTTCTTAATATATGAATTTAGTGTTAGAAAGTTTCCATCTAACCAATTTGACAATAAATTTCATATTAAAAAATAAAAATAAGTTTAAAAAAATAAAGTTTCCATCTAGAAATTGCTTTGGCAGCACCCCTAGTGTTTGTGTCTTACGTTTTCCATTTTCAAATGAAAAGGAAGAGTCTTTTGAGTCTTTTCAATATTAATGCCTTTTTCACTCTTTTAATTTTATTCTACTGTTTGGACCTCTAGTACAATGTTGGATAGAAGTGGGAATGGTTGACATCTTTGTCTTGCTATTATCCTAAGGGAGACATATTTTCATATTTCATCATTAATTGGGATATTAGCTGTAGGTTTTTTGTGCATGCCTTTTATCAAATTAAAATTTCCTTCTAAATTTAGATTTTGCTGTGTTTTAATCATGAATGGATATTTAATTAAAACAAATTTTTTCTTATTCTGTTGTAGTAGTCTTATGATTTTTTTCCTATTTAAATCTATTTCGTCATATTTAAGTTGATTACTTGTGTGTGTTCTCAGCCAACCTGCTTTGAGTTCCTGGAATAAATCCCACTTGGTCATAATGTATTACCATACAACATCCAACACTCACATTCACACATGTACGCACATGCTCGTGGAAATTTTCGGTAACTGATTTCTTTCTTTCTTTTTTTTAATGTTTTATCTTTTATTGAGAGAGAGATTATAAGCAGGGAGGGGCAGAGAGATAAAGGGGCAGAGAATCCAAAAGGGCT
Organism: Neofelis nebulosa; assembly: GCF_028018385.1. Lineage (NCBI taxonomy): Eukaryota > Metazoa > Chordata > Mammalia > Carnivora > Felidae > Neofelis > Neofelis nebulosa. The sequence goes on along the minus strand of NC_080791.1, from coordinate 62,371,001 downwards.
CCATGCTGACAGCAGCAAGCCTAATGTGGGACTTGAACTCATGAACTGCGAGATCATGACCTGAGGCGAAGTCTGACACTCAACTAACTGAGCCACCCATGTGCCCCATGATTCATTTTCTTAATAGATGTATGACTACTATAACCTTATATTTCTTCTTAGATCACTTGAAGTGTTTTTAATACATGTCTGTCTCATCAACATTTTCAAATCTATTGGGATAACGTTGCTCTTGACACCTTTTTTTTGTTTGTTTTGATAAATGTTTTATAGTTGCTTGAGAAATAAAACTATACTTGAAGCTGCTGGATGTTGTTTACTTAACAGGGCAATTGGCTTAATTTGCTTATGTTCAGATATTCTATACTATTTAGATTTTTCTAATTCTCTACGTTTCAGTTGCTGCAACTATGATTTCACTGTGGATTTGTCAATTTCCCCTTCTAGTATTATCCATCTCTTTGTCTGTATATATTGTTATGTATCTATAATGATATTAAGCATATACAAAGTTAGGTATATTTCCTGTTGGATTGCTACTGTAATCACGGTGTTACGGAACCAGGCTGGAACGCTGGCAGAAAAACCAAGCGGCACTCGGAGATCTTGGTGGATTGAAGATTTATTTACACCGGTGGGCTCAGAGGAGACCGTTTCTCCAAATATCTGAGCGCCCAATGCAAGCAGGAAGGGTAATTTATAGTTGTCAAGCCTCCATATTCGTGGGGGGTGGTTCGTTTGCCCTGGAAAACAGGGCGAAAAGAACCCAGAAGAGGGGACTCCAAGCTAGAGACCAGAGCATGTTTTAGTCCGTCAGCTATCTTATGGTGTAAAACTTTATTTATTTTCCCAACAACGGAATGTTGCCTTTTATCACTCCTAACATTTATTGTGTTAAAATCTACTTTGTCTGGTCTAGCCACACAAGCTTTTTCTCATTTTATATATGTGTGTGGATGTTTAATGTCTTCTAACAATACTAAGTTTTTAAGGATATTGTCTTAATTTTCATTTCACTTCCTTTCATTGACTTGCTTTGTCAACTCATACTAATGTAATACTGCCATAATTTTTGTCAAGTTTTCCATGTTCCTATTGTCTTTTGCATCATGTTCCATCTGTTCTTTTCTTTGTTCCTCTTGCCATTTTTGGACCAATAAAATAGGTGTTATTACTGCCATTATTGTATTTTTCTTCAGTGTTATTTTTGTTATGCATTCCAATATTTTGTTCTGAGCTTCCATCAGGTAATCATTATTCTAAATTCTGAATAACATACTTACTTTAGTATTTCCTCTCAGCTTTAGTTTATATGAATAGGTATTTATGCTATCTTTTTTTTTTGAAGGATTTTTCATTAGAATTCTGAGTTGTAAGTATTTTTTCAGCACTTCCAAAATATCATTTGTCTTTTGGCTTCCATTGTTTCTACTGAAAAGTTGCCCGGTAGTCTAAAGTCTACCTACAAAGGTAATGTGCAGAGATTATGACTCTGCAAACACACTCCACTGTGTATATTCAGAATAAAATATCCCCAGTTCCATAAGGGCCAGGGTGTATGTACGTGTGCATGTGAGTAAAGACGCTCAGCATAGTGTTATTTGTGGTGACAGAGACTGAAAAAACTTAGATATACATAATCAGGGAATGATTAAGAAAATAGTGTTGGTTGCATGCTAGGAAAGTCTATAAAATAATCACAAGCAAGATTTGAAGCATAAATAATTTTATTAAAAATACATTTTTAAAAATAATTGAGTTAAAAGTAAGCAATGTAATATTTTAGCACAATGAAACAGATGTAAGTTCCTAAAATAAACATTCAGTAAATGACCTCATAGTCACATGTTTAAGAATATATGTCAAACACATAGAGAATGTCACTGGATGATAGGCCTGAAGATTAGGAATGAAATAAGATCAAAGTAAAAACAAAAAGCAAAACAAGAAAAAGACCTAGAAATGACAATGTGCCATTAAGAAAAAAGGTACCAGGAAGTTTAGTTCACATTGAACTTGCACCAGAGTTTCCGTGAATCCATTAATGAATTAATAGTCTGGCATCCATTAGCCTACAATGGCATTTATGGCTATGTTTGCTGGAATGCCCAGGGAATGAGTGCTAAAAGAAGAGATTTGAACCCAGGGATATGCTAATATAAAGAAATCCAGAGGACAAGAGAAAACAAATGGAACTATATGAAGTGTTCTGTGAGAAGGAAGAACGACTTCGAATGTCTGATGTGTTGCAGCATTCAAGAAAAGGGAGGGTTTCTAGATGAAGGGACTAATCAGTTATATTCATATTGTTGAGAGTTAGGGCAAGATGGGCATGGAGAAGGACCTTTTGGCTTTAGGAACATGAAAATCATCTGTAAAATTGACAAAAGCAATTTCAGTGAAATGATGAGATGGAGGATATTCTAAAGAAAAAGCCAGAAGTGGTTAAGCATTACTTCAAGATGTGTATGTAAGTAGAGGTCATAAATATTGGTAACCTTTAAAGAAGATTTGCTATCAAGGTGGACAAAGAACTAACGTATGAAAAGAGTGATTTTGTGATAAAAGTTTACTTGTTTTATGCCTTTATAAAATGAAAAATACTAGAGGTTAATTACAGACTAATGGAAATTAATGAGCATCAATTACCAGCATCAGAGGAAAGTAATTCTTGGAAGTTGGGCAGGAAAAATCGACTTTGCAATCTTCTCTATGTGCTCTGTGACAATGCTATAAAACTATTATTATTTGTAGCTTCTTACTTCATGTTAATTTAGAAAGAACTTGAATATAACACAGAAAATATTAGAGCCATTCTCTTAGTTAATTATCAGCTCAAAATAAGAAAAAGAACTATTGTTCCCCAGAACTCTGTACTTCTAGAAATACATTTATTATATTATATTATATTATATTATATTATATTATATTATATTTTATAACTGTCACTATTATTATATTTCATATTGTTCTATCATTCATAATTCCTTCCAAACTGTGCATTCATTGAAAACCATCTTGAAGAAAACAGACAACCCACTAGTTGGGAAGGAAGCAATTATGTGAATGTCTCATTCTAGGAGAGATCCAGTCAGATACTAGGTCACCAAGTTTTTCATAAGACCCCAGGATCTAACATTTCATGATACTAATGACCTCAGAGAACACTTTCCAGTTTCGTATTTTATAAGTGACTGAGAAAACAGAGCACTTTTGTGAATAATGAGAATGTATAATACATATTTCCCAAGGTTAAATCATAATGATCAAACTGGAAATTTCATTTACAAGTAAAAAACAGAACAATTTGAGTCATCTAGACCCAGATCATTAGTTTCATGTGATTCAGTGTTCTGGATAATTGGCCTAGCTTCTCATTAGTATTTTTCTTTTTTGGAACCTATTAGTACCAAGACCTCAGCTACACAGAAAACCTGCCGGTAAAAAGCTCATATGGGGGTAATGTGGAATGAAAAATTACTTTGGTATTCTGCAGAAAATTTAACGGGAATAAACTGTCCATCATGCTTACCTGGAAATATTATATATCTATTCTGGGAAACTCTCCTGCCTAAACAACAGAGAGTAGCATTCTTTCCCTTTTCACCCAACCCAGACTAATATTCCTTTCATATGCTGTGGGATTTGAGGTTCTTAGAACCTGAAAGGATCCTGATGACACAGTCTCGTATCTGCTTGGTTTTCACCCCATAGACTACGGGATTCATCGTGGGAGGCAAAAGCAGATAGATATTGGCCACAATGATGTGACAAGATGGAGGAATTGTGTGGCCCCCAAAGCGGTGGGAAAAGAAGGAGAAGAAGGCTGGACTGTAGGAGAAAACAATGGCACAGATGTGGGCAGTGCAGGTGCTGAAAGCCTTCTGCTGAGCATCTGCTGAAGAGAGGCTCACCACTGCCCGGAGGATCATGGTGTAGGAGACTGTGATGCACAAGATATCAAAGCCCCCAATCAGGAGGGCAACCATCAGACCATAGATGACATTGACCTTGATATTTCCACAGGATAACTTGGCTACAGACATGTGGTCACAGTAGGTGTGAGGAATTATATTCCCTCTGCAGTAGGGCAGGCGCTTGGTAAGGAAAGTGAAGGGAATGATGAGGAACGCCCCTCTCAGGAAAGTAGCAAGCCCAACCTTTGCAATGACAGGATTGGTGAGGATAGTTGAATAGCGCAGAGGGTAGCAGATGGCCACATAACGGTCCAGGGCCATAAGCATGAGCACCCCAGACTCCATCCCTGTGAAGGTGTGGACAAAGAACATTTGGACCAGACATCCATCGAAGCTGATTTCCTTGAAATGGAACCAGAATATGCTGAGGGCTTTAGGGATTGTACTAGAGCATATGAAAAGGTCAGTTAGGGAAAGCATGGCTAAAAAGTAATACATGGGCCTGTGCAGGGAGTCCTCTAAGTGGATGAGGTAGAGGAGCCCACAATTCCCTACCATTGCCACAGCATACATGGAGCAGAATGGGAAAGAAATCCACATGTGCATGTCCTCCAGTCCTGGGATCCCATTAAGAATGAATGAGGCTGGGGTCAGGTCTGTTTGGTTTAACATTAGCATCATCAACCTAGGATGATCATTAATCATCTTATAGAATTTGTGGGTCCTCCTAGATAGAGATAAGAGAAGAAAACATCTTGATCACAGTCACTGTCTTCATTTCTTTTGCCCTTCTCCCCCAAGACACATTTCAATGGCCAAACAACCAATTTTTCTGACTTCCAGGGAATATGAATATAAACATTATTTAAACCAAATAGATTATTTTATATCTGTGCATTTTTTAATTCATTCATCACCGTAGGCAACAAATACTCTTTATTGTTTAATAGCTGCCTAGTTTGTTAATAGACAAATGGCATGCATTTATAAAGGACAAAGTTTGGTTATTATTTTTTCTGAAGCTATTTTTGTTTAAATATATTATTTAAATATTGATAACTATACATGTACTCCAGAAAAATAAACACGAAAAATCATTGGACTTGAAATAAATCATATTTTGAGAAAAAATATAATAAAATATTTTGCATGTGGGCATTAGGAAGTTGGAGATGGGGCTAGAAACAGGGCCCAATCATGACACACTCTATCAATTTCTGAATAGGAGGATTCTTCTAAGGAAATAGCCTGAGGGTCACCCTGTTTCTCAGATATCATATTGAAAAGTACAGGTGCCAGAATTCTTTAAAAATTACTGAAATATATTTTAATTACTATTATTTGGAAAATACAAAAGGGACCTCTAAGAATAAAAGCAGAAGGTAAATGCATAAATCATTGTAAAAATACTAACTAAACAAAACATTCCCATTATGAAACAGAAGGCAAAGGATTCCTAAATAAATCAATAAAATGTTAATGTGACAAAAGACAGATAAAATATGTTGATTTGGACTATTAGGATAAATTATTTAAACTGCCCTATATAAGTGGACATAAATCTGTTAATTTTATAAAAATGTATATAGGCAGTACAGAAGGTCATATGATAAAGAAAACCAAACAACAAAGTAAAATAATGTACAATCATCAGAGAAATACATACAAAATTTGGAGTAGACCTATTAATTTCACACGAAGTAGTAATTAAAGCAAGAAAAATTGGGTCCAAATTTTTTTAGAAATTCTGAGTAGTTCTAATGATAGGATGACTTTAATGTTGACTAAATTAAAGTTGATTGTTTTAAGCATGACACTTCTACTCCATCTTTGATAAAATATCCATAACTTAAATCATGGGATGCACAGAAATCCTCTTATGCAACTTATTAGTATATAGTTGGTATTAATATGAAAACTTTCCAAATTAACACTTAAATCTGATGAAAGTGCCAGTTTTCAAATTAATGCCAATGATTTGGTTTTAAGGTAACATTTTTGCTTTGTTATTAATCTCCACTTAGACAAACAGTCAAAATATGATGGTCTTGATTACAGAGAGACTAGGATATCTAGGCCCTCTAGGACTAAAACTACAACCCTGAGTTTACCAGTGTTTTCAATGGATTTAGAAAATTGTTTGCAAATGGGTTTACAACATTCAAAGAACTGTTGTATATCATTTACCAAAATAAAAATTTAAATATATATAGCACAGATAAATATGTTACAATACTGGGAACATAACCCTTAGAGGGCATGTTTTAAAACAACTTCTGGCACTTTTGTACTATTATTCTCTTTAAAAAATACATTTAGTCTGTAAAATTATAAACTCTTACTATTATGGTCATCTGTCTGCCTCAGTCTGTATCTCCTTGTGCCTCTAAATACCCACGTCTGCAGCTTCGTCTTTAATGTAAGCCAATCTTGACAATTCCAGACAATGCTTAATTCCAGGTCTTAATATTTCCCCTATAGCTTACTATAAAGTAAACTTCTGTATGTGTTTTTCCATAAAGATCACTTTAATCATTTAAGAATGGCTTTATTCTTACAGTAAATTTTAGGTTCTGTACAGGTTCAATTCATTTGCCAAATGCCCTGTTAGTGATATAAGTTTAAATGAAAGCAACCCAGTATCAATCACGAAGTTAATCTATTGCTTTAAAACAAATTTAAATTTGTTTCCAACAGTTTAATTCAATACCTCTTTCCAGAGAGAGGTACTGATATTTAGCTCTGGGTGTATAGCCAGTGTTTCTGGATGTTGCTACACCTCTCTCACCTTTCATAAAGTACTACTTTATCTACCACTTATTGTCAATCCTCATTTCCAGAATTTATAGGCAGTGATTTTTTTCTCCCTGTTTTGTGCTGATCTCAGCCTATGGATAACCAGTATTGTGGCTGAACTGGTCCTTGGGATTCTTATGATGACTGCAAGATACCTTCAGCAAAAACCATCAGAAAACTTTGAAAGACACAGGTTTATTACTTACAAGTCCTAGAAATCATGGCACACCTGGGGCCACACAGAGACGTCAAGGCAGGGGTGGGAGAAGTGGTGGGCCTGGTGTTCTAACTTATATTGGAGTTGAGGGTGATGCCTAGGGTATCTCAGGCTCACTCTTTATCAGTGAATTTAAAACCTAAGAATGGGAATTTAAAGCACAGGGAAAGAGAAAGAAAATTTAAAAAGTGGTCCAAAAGATCAGTTATCAGAATCAATCAAGATCTGTAAAACAAAGGAGGTGCGGGATTATCCAGTCAAGTGGCTGGTAGTACGTTTATCTGAGATAACATCTTGGAAGTGGGTGCCTCTTTGAAATGGATGCCTTGGCAATCAAAACTTAGCATTACAAAAAAGAAAAGCCAACTGTCAGGACTCACACTACATCCTCCATTAAAGCATTCTCAATTCTTAGCACATTACAATAGGTTTCTCCTGGTAAATAAAACTACAAAATATATATTGGCCTAAAATATATTTTGGCATAAGTAAGAATTTACGGAGTCTACCTCAAGTAAAATCAGACACTCGTAAGGAAAAAAAGGAAGGCAGGTAAGCAGCAAGAGAAATTTGAACATAACTCTCATGACCTAGAATTGCTCTCTCTATATTTCCATTATTCCATGACCTGGTGGTGGTCCATTCTTGGCATGTATTCCTGTATGGTTAAAAGAGTTGTTTATATAGATGCGTGGGCATTATGAACACCTAAATGGATTTTTAAGCCAAAGGTGAGAAATAAATATTTCCATCAGCCCCCACATCATTGTCTTGCACCTCCTTCTTACTTGAACTTAGGTCAATAGAAAAAAAACATTCATATCTGTGGGGAGGAAAAAAGCATTTAGTATCAATCTTAAATCCTTTTTCCTCTTTACATCTATGTCTAAAATGAAAATCATCCTGTCACTAACCCTTAAATTTAATAGTTAAATACCTTAAGTTTTGAAAGGAAAAACAAGATAAAATATATATGGTTCGATTTTCCAGGAACTTGGTTGTCTAAACATCACAGTCTCTGGGCAAGTTTTTAACTCTGGATTTTCTTGATATGAAGACTATTGACCCAAGCCTGAAGAAAAATGAATGTTATATACCCAAGTACCTCAAGGGAACATTTCAAAACATCACAGACACACTGCTGGAACTGGAATCGAGCTAACCTCCAGGGGGCCCAAATGGTTTTAGTTATTGATAAATAACTAAACATGTATGTGTGTGTATGTGTGAATATATGTGCACATGTGTATGTCTATATCTGAACATGTGTGTATGCATGTAAATAGACAGCCGGATATAGATCAGAAATGAGATATTTTAGTAGAACCTAATGATTTCACTCCTGCAGGGATTTGGCTCCTTTCCCTATGAAGTTTTGCAAAGACCCCCAAGGGAATCAAGTTGAATATATTTAAATTATGTGATTTAAACTTTTTTAAATATAACTTTTTAAATTTTTTGAAAAAATTTTAAAATTCCATTTTGAAACATACTTGTCTCTCCATCGAAGTAACATTTACCAGCGTTTAGATTTTTTTTTAATGTTTTTAATGTTTACTTATTTTTGAGAGAGACCCAGAACACAAGCAGGGGAGGAGCAGAGAGAGAGAGACACAGAATCTGAAGCAGGCTCCAGGCTCTGAGCTGTCAGCACAGAACCCCATCGGAGCTCTAACTCATGAACCATGGATCATGACCTGAGCCAAAGTCCGATGCTTAACTGACTGAGCCACCAAATTTTTAAATTTATTAATATGAGCATATGCCCAGGTAGTGCTTTAATAAGAAATGGGAAATTACATCATTACATATATATTGCTATTTTTATAATTAAGAGTGTACAAGTAGCATATTAAATGTTCTTCCAAAGGAAGGTTTCTAAGACTGTAGTGTTTATTAAATAGATTAGTAGAATTTATTTATTTTTTTATCATTTGATATCCAGGGTTTTTTATTTAATAAAAGTGCTACAATATATATAATATTCATGAATCATAAATCATCTTATTATTTATCTGAAACAAATTTCTAGTAGTGTATGAGTTTTCATTCTATCATGCCAAGAGCAAGTTTATCTTCTGAATATCCATACTAATTTTATTGAAGAAATTGATAAGTCAATGGCATGTGAATTTACAGTTGCTGAATAGCTAAAGATATTGACATTTGATTTTCAGTTTCTAACATTGTGCTCAGTTTTGAATTTTTAAAAATTTTTAAAAATGTTTTATTTATTTTTGAGAAAGAGAACACAACCAGGGGGAAGGGCAGAGATAGAAAGGGACAAAGTATCCATCCAAAGTGGGTTCTTCATTGACAGCAGTGAGCTCCATGCATGGCTCAAACTCATGAACCATGATATCATGACCTGAGCTGAAGTCAGATGTTCTGCAGACTGAGCCACCCAGCTGCCTCTCAGTTTTGAATTTTTTAAATTATTTCTTCCTTATGGACCTTCCTTTTTGACCTAATATAATTTCTTTAACAACAAGAAGGAAAACATCATTGGCATAGAAGAAGAACTAGGATTGTGTGATATCGCAGAGGTCACAGCACAGAGATTCTGGAGAAGAATATATGGTCAATAATACAACTTGTTGTAAGGAGGTCCATTAGAAAAGATTACCAGTGGCTTTGATGGCATATGCTTCACTGGAAACTTTAACTTGTGGTTGAAATCAGATTATAATGTAGGAAGGAATAGGAATCAAGAAAGCAGAAATAATTAGTTCCAAAAAAATATTTTCCAGACACTTGCATAAAAAAGGTCACTAAGGTCAAGGGAAATTTTGCTATTGGGTCACGTACCAAGAAATTTGAAGAGGTGGTGAAAACAAAAAAGAAGTGAGTGATAATCTGAGCTCCAAAGAGCATATTTTGAGAAGCTTGCTTGATCAGAAAAAGGAATTCGTAATAAATACATACAGTAATAAAGGAGGAAACAATGGCTATAGATGCCAAAAGTTCATGTGAGATTTGGGTTGGAGGTAGTTTACTTCTAAAGCTTCATTTTTTTCTTTATGGAAAAAAAATCTTTCTTATAGGAACATAGAAACATCCTATGTTTCTTACGGGAACATAAAACACAGAGTACAGAATTGTCCCAGAGTTGGGGTATAGGTTTGTATGCAGGTACAATTGTAAATGAGCGCATGAAATTGAAAGTCAGCTGGTGTTTAGACTTGTATAAAGATCTTTAAAATCTGTTAAGTGTATCTCAATTTGAGGATTAGAATGATAGCATAATTAAAATCATTGCCACCCATGCATTGACAATCCTCCTATAGAACAATGTAATGATTTCCTTTCCTTTGAAAAATAGACAGTTTTCAGCATATTGTATTGAAGTCTAATATTTACAAACTATTTATCCCCACCTATGAGAAGTATCATTCATATTTTGAGGAAGGGAAGCTTTAGAAACCTGTTCCTTAGTATTTAGCTCTCAGGACTGATAATCTCCAAAGATTGGAGGGCCTATGAATTTCCAGCTGGGGTTTTGTGTCTCCTCTACCTAACATTGTGGGATGGCTTTCTTTTCCTTCTAAATAAATGAATGCATTAATAGCTAAGACTTCATAATCTGATTGGTTTGTATATGTGACTGTCTTTTATAAGTTTAGAGATAGAAGTCAACAACCTCTGGGAGGCCCTTGTAAGACTATGTAAGAATATTTGGACATTGATTTTCAGGGAATAATACCCAGGTCAATTGGAATTAAGATGGCTTCCTAGAGGGTGAAGACAAGAATATATCTGTGGGATTAATATTCGGAATTTAGGAATGAAGGGCTCCTCCTCACCTATCCTTTACTCTCATCCATAGAGGTCCTAGTGTTCTGTACCAGAGCATTCTAAGTGTCAGGCCCTGGCTCTTCCGCTTGCTAATATTGCAGGTATTGGTGAGTCCCTTTCCTCCTCTTGGTTTCAATTTCTAATGGAGAAAATATAAGATTCATGCAAAAGCATGTAAGTCCCTGGCAGGTCTAATTTCTTTAACTGTGGCTGTGTATCCTATTTTCTTATCCTTGCAGATGGTAACACACAACTATAACCTGAAGTATGAGGTTAGAAATCCCTGCCTGATGTATTAGGAGACGGCCAGAAGGTAAGGGAATTTCCTATGACTAGGCAGAGGTTCTTGTAACCTAAAGTGGAAGAACTTCCCCAGATTATACTTCCCTGGATGGCAGTTAGGAATGCTGAACCAACTGACCTCCTCTCTGATTTATTAGTCTTTGAAATGGTATAAAAGTTACTGTGGAGGATATCAGTGCTGTATTAAAACCTCTTACCAGTCTCAAATATTGAAGGCTGTTTCATCTTGAAAATCTTTTCTTTTGGATGAAGTCCCTTCTATACTACTGGATCACTCGGGTACCTTGACCCCAATTCCCTGACCCCTTTGAAACACTCTGACAACCCTTTCCCGGATTTCTTTGGTCTTAACTCCATATACTATAGGGTTAAGAGCAGGTGGGAAGAGTAGATAGACATTGGCCAAAAGAATGTGAATATGGAGTGGAACATGGTGGCCAAAGCGATGGGTAAAGAAGGAGAAGAGGGCTGGTGTATAAGAGATTAGGATGACACAGACATGGGAACCACAAGTCCCCAGGGCCTTGGACCGAGCTTCGTGGGATGAGAGACGAAGGACAGCTCTTGCAATAAAGACATAGGAGAGACCAATGCAGAACAAGTCAACCCCAATGACCAAAAGTGCTGCTGTCAGCCCATACACACGGTTAGGCCTGGTGTCTCCACATGCTAGCTTCACAACAGCCATGTGTTCACAGTATGTATGTGGAATGACATGGCTTTGGCAGAAGCTCAAACGCCCAATGAGGAAGGGACATGGGAGCATGAGCATGGAGCCCCGCACCATAGCTACCACTCCAATGCGGGCAATGATGGTGTCAGTGAGAATAGTGGCATAGCGGAGTGGGTGACAAATGGCCACATAGCGATCAAAGGCCATGGCCAGCAGCACAGTAGACTCCATCATGCAGAAAGCATGAATGAAGAACATCTGTGCAAGGCAAGCAGAGGCTGAGATGTGTCCAGCTGCACACCAGAGGATGGCCAGTAGTTTTGGAACTGTGGAGAAGGAGGCAGCCAAGTCAATGGTTGAGAGCATGCACAGGAACAGGTACACAGGCTTGTGTAGGGCTGGCTCAGTGGCAACAACAACCAAGATGGTGATGTTGCCCACAACTGTGGCTGTGCTCAGGCAGCACACAGGGAGTGAGAGCCAGAGGTGGAACTGTTCCAGACCTGGAATGCCCAAGAGGAAGAAAACAGAAGGGTCCAGGTTAGTGTGATTAGGAGACTCCATGGTCTGGACAAAAGTTCTGGGCATCTTCTCTGGTCAGAAACCCCATGCAGTATCACATTGCCTGAAGAGACAACAGAGAGCAGAGATATAAATGAGTTTTGAGTGACACCAACTATATAATGCTAGGCAAGCATCATCATCTGTAAATGGGGATAAGAGTAATAGCCCCTAGAGTTCTTAAAAGAATTGTATTGGTTAATATTTGTACAGAACTTTGAATAGTATTTGATACGTAATACTTGTTAAATTAAATAAATGAATATGGAAAAAGGCTTCAAACAAGCATTTAAATAAATCAGAATTATCTTCTCATTAAAGACTATTGTCAGGGATGCCTGGATGGTTCAGTCAGTTAAGTGTCTGACTCTAGACATGGGTTCAAGCCCCACATCGAGTTCCATGATGACAGTGTGGAGCCTACTTGGAATTCCCTCTCTCTCTCTCTCTCTCTCTCTCTCTCTCTCTCTCCTTCTGCCCCTCCCACACACACTCTCTCTAAATAAATAAATAAACCTAAAAAATACTATTGTTGACAAAAGGTATGGACATCATTCATTTTTCTCAGCAATATAACACACACACACACATACACACACTCACTCACACTCTTTTCTGAAATATGCAAAAAGATATGGTGGGACTATCAGTCCAGAACACAAACTGCCAACACAGTTAACTGGATAAAGTTGGGTATGTTTATTGTTTAACTTAGAAGGGATTCTGGTTTGGGACCTATGGTAATTATTTCTTGGTAATTATATCTTGGTAATTATTTCTAATCTTAATATTATCATAGTTGTTTCTACTCTTTTCATTAACCAACAGAGAGTTTCACATACTCCTGATCAACCTACATTTGTAATTCTGTAAGATGCTCCATCCACCCTCTTATGTCTAGTTTCCATTTCCCAAGATGTTCAAGCTAACCCTTTTTGGACTTCATCCTATTTCTGAAACAAAAACTTCCAACCTCTAACAGTCCATTCCACTCTTGGGTTAATCCTTCATTCACATTCTACCTGTGGTTCTTGTTGATTTCAAAGAAAGGATGCAGCCAAATCCTCAATTTCACTCTTCCACAATGTCAAGAAGTGGTTTTGTAAGACTACTTTGACTCATGCCTGATGATGACTTATCCCTTGTTGGGAAAAAGTCCTATACTACTTTCCTTTTTCCCACCTTTCCCACACCTCCCCTCCCTAAGAGTACATAGCCTACAGTGGGGAGTACTTAAGCTCAAAAGAACTATTCAGAACATGTGAAATCATGATGGGATCAAAACAAAAGTCTTGTCATTAAGATAAAAGCTGGGAAATGCTTTTCACTGGAAGCTTTCAAAATGGGAATAAGAACTTTACTGGCCAGAAATTTGTTCTATGTATTCAACTACAAATATTTAATGTGAACCTCTTCTTTAACTAGACCTATGCTATACACTGGATAATCAGTTACTGTAATAACCAGTATAAAAAAAGCCACTGATTCTAGGAAATTTATGGAGTTAGAAAATAGTATCAAAGAGGAATCAACTCTTTGTTACAACTCTTTCTTGCTCCTGGTGTGTGTCTGTCAGATGAGAATAGAAAAAACTCTTCCATTCCTTAATGGACCAAATACTTCTCCATCTTCTGCACAGACTATCCTTCACTACCATTTAGGTGTGTTTAAGAGGACCCTCCCCCACAAAAAAAATTTAAAAATCACCAGATAGCCCAAACATGTTGGTAAACAAAATCAACTATTTGTTTTCTGAAATAAGGACTAACAGAAGGAGAGGAAGCTGGTGACAAATGCCATGCTAATCACAGATCAGGGCCAATAAACCACATGACCTCTACAGAAGAAAGATAAATGTGGCTTGTACCAGCAGGTGGATACAAAGAGTCTTATTGGTCACAAAGCTCTGTGAGCTTCTGCTTAGGAGGACAGAGACAGCAAAGATCTAATTTTCTAATCAATTTGACCGAGGGTCTTATCTTCCCTAAGGGAAAATACATCAAGGTGAAAGTTTGGACTTGTGTAAAAATATGACTATTATTGATGTTGATTTGAGATCTCCACCTAATATTCAGGCAAGACTGCAGTCCGATCTCATGCTTGTCTTGACATATTCTTTGAAGAGGTAGGATATTTTAGAAGTGTAGGACCTTGGAGTTTTTAAAGCAGAAAAATGTGGTGGTAGAAAAAAATTGTGGACATTGGAATTCATGAAACTTCTTTGTATTTACCTCTTACTTCCAGTGCTTCCTTGGACAAGTCAATTTTCTTCTAAGATCCTATCGTTTTCTCATCTGTTTTTTTATAATGACAGTTTTAAGATTATTTAAAAATGTATAAAGTACCTAGTACAGTTTTTAGCCCATAGAAGGTATCATTAAACATCATTTACTATTATCATTGCCTTTGTTTTAATACAAAAGTGATCTCATCTCCAATACAGAATTCTCACACAGTTTCCTAAACCATCTGAAATCTAGTGTTAGCTTGAACATTTATGTAATAAGAACTGTTCAATTGTAGAACAAGCTAGCTGATAAAATAAATGTTTTTTACAATTTTTATCTGTATGCTTTCTGGGGTCACATGGCTATCATTGGGGGACTGGAAAATAGCTCCCCTGGGTGCTCTCAGCTAGACTGGATGTACCCAGCGCTGGTTTTTATGACACAGATTTGCTTGAGGAGCTAAAGTGGATCTCTGCTCAGTTAACTGTCTCAATAAAAATAATGAAGCTGGAGTCAGATGCAGAAGCAACAAAACCTTGCTCACTACACTACCCAACCACTTAGTTTATGCCAGACATTCCTACAGTTTCAATTGTCTCACAAATTCACTCACCCATAGCCAGGAGGCTTAACTTGATGATTCTTCAATGAGCTTCCTTCCTGTGTTTTAGGTCTCAGACCCTATGCTTTGTGACTTTTCTCTTGTGAAAGCTGGACAGGACACAGATTGCCACATTTCACTTGACTAGATTGGCTCCTAGGTGATTGATGTATGTGAACATCACTTACAGTTCTTTTGGTTTCTTTCAAAGGATCCTGACTTTACACATACCAGCCCCTCCATAGGACAGTGCATTCTTAGCAACTCACCCATGTTCATCACTGCCCCATCCATTTCATAGGAATGAGTCTGTAGACTCACAGCATCTCTTGTATAAAATAGTTTATGATGTTGATAACTATGTATGATCATTCTCACACGTCAGTGTGAACCTGTCCCTCTGACTCAATCTCTAATCCAATTCTTATTGTGACATTAAAGCCAATGCCCTTAGTAAGATAAAAGTCCCAACATCACGATTCAGGGGGAAGACTAGAAATGGAGAAGACTGTCCATGCCTGAAACCACACCACAGACAAAAGGCTGTCCCTGTGTCTGCACAAGAGCATGGCTAAGTGTGGGCTACTTCTGCCCATTGTGAAAAAGCTCAAGGCCATGAAAAAGCTCAAGGTAATTGTTTTAGAACCCTAGACCATGAACAAGTTTAAGGTAATCATTAAGGTCCAGCTAATTCCCCTGCCCAATTTCTTGCTGTTGATACAGTGTCTATCTATTTCACACACATTTCCCTCATATGCTTAGTGGGTAATTATTTCCTGTTAGTAATTTCAGGAATATCACAGTAAATGTCTTGAACTTTCTTCACAATGCCTCTCATTTCCCTGGTCTGGCTAACATATCACTTGCTTCTTCCTTCGCTGGCAGCTCCCCCACTCTGTTCCTTGTTCCAGCTATTTGGCCTAATGCCAAACTAAAACTTCTGTTGTAGGAATCCCATTAACTGAATCTCTAAATCATACCACACAAGGATGTTATTCAACAAAATCCCCTTTCCCAGTCTCTAAATATTCTCCCTGCTTTGAAGCAAACTTCTCATCACCAGTTGTATAGATAAACTTCTCTTAAGGGCTAAGAAATGTCTTTTCTAGACTCTTTCCTTAGCCCAGACTCACATGACTCCAGGAGAGCTGAAATGAGAAGGTATTTGGAAGGTGGTTTGGAAGCATCCTCAGAAGATTTAAAGAACATTACTTGTCTCCCACCCTCAACTATCTGAATGCTGGGCTGAGAGGCTGTTATAATGATGAAACCTATCTTAAAGCACCTCCAGAGATTTCAGTAGCTTGCACTGGGTTTATGCCTGGAACCATCTAGGGAATTTCTATGTTCCCTAGGAAATTGAGTACCTAAGCTTTTGTCTTTTGGTTGACCAGATGAGAATATGGAAGTGAAGGCAGAGGCTTTTGTTAAAGAGGCAAGGAAGGAGTATTTGTAGTCTACTCTCTTGGGATTCTTTCTCTATTTTTGTTTTGTTTTGGTTTTAATTCAACACATATTAGTGTTGGCACTATATACCTAAGGGCACCTAACATTTTAGAGGCACTGAGGCTACAGGGACTGTGGGTATCTGATCTGGATCCCTCTCTGTTGCCAATGTGGACCCATTCTCCAAGGATCACAGGACATGCTTTTTTTCCTGTTCCCCTCAGTGATTATCCCTGGCCCTTTCTCTATGTTTACTCCTTCCTGGGACTCCACTATCAGAAAAAGTTTACTGTCTATGTCGCAGACTAGCCATTGTCACACAGCTGCAAAGTGACTGGCTTTGTGAGATGTCTTGTCATATATATATATATATATATATATATATATATATATATATATCGTGCAAGATGTAGCAAGCTGGTAATGGAACTCAGTAGGAAATTACACTCATATGTAGAAGATGTGAAGGCAGTTTCTTACCATATGAAGCGATTTTATTGAGAAGATTTATACATGAAACATTCCCAAACCTCTGTCTCCTGGTGTCCTTTGCTGAGAATCTACGTTCATTGTGTTTATCTCAGTAAACTGTGTTGTCAAAGAGCTTCTTTGCATCAAATCCACAATCCAGTTTTCTCTGTGTCTAATTCATTCTTGGCCAGGACTTCCATACACAGTGAATTTATCTGGTATAGCCTCACCACTCATATACTTTACTCCATCGTGCCTCACAAACTTCTTTTAGATCATAAACAAGTGTCTTAAACTCCTCTATCCAGAAGACCAGCCCAGCCATCATTTAAGTCTCCAAATTATGAAGGGAGACTTCCAAAAATTGTCTTTGCAAAATTAAGGTCTCTGTCCACAATTTACTGCAGGACTTGGCCTCTTCTTCATCTTTCCAAATACTCTCCTGGTTATTTTCTCCTCTAACCACACCATATTTAAATGGATCTATCTTTCCTATGGGCAGTTCCCACAACTGGACCAGATTTAAATTCTGGCCAGTTGCATACTATTGATCCTACCTCCTAAGACTCTCTAAGCCAGAAGCATTTGAACTTTAGTGTGCTTCAAAATTACCTGTAGCTCTTATTAAAATACAAGTTGCTAGCCCACATTCCCCAGAATTTCTGATTCAGTTAATTTGGAGCAGAGCCCTCAAATTTTCCTTTCCAATGGCTTCCCAATAAATGCTGATACAGCTGGCTAAGAGATCCCATTTTAAGAACCACTGATCTAAGAAAAAGAATATTTACATTTTTTAAAAAAATCTCAGTTGGGTTTTTCTCCCCAAGTTGCTATGTGGTCTGTACTCCTGATGAGTTCCATCAGACAATATAGCTACCACAAACATCTTTAAATAAATCACCTTAAAAACCTAAAGCAGAGCAGGCTTGCAGCAACTTTCCTTTTACAGAAACCTTTCCTGAAACATCTTATTTGTCTACAACTAAAAGTGCCTCCAAGAGGCCTTCAATTCATTACACTCCTATAGTAAAAGGAAAATAAAAATAAAGGAAGAAATAAACATTCATAATGTCTTTATCATTCCCTCAAAGAAGTCAGCAAGTTCTGAGGAAAGTCCTGGGTGGTGCATTCTGTAGAGGCTATGATAGATCTGTGGTATATCAACTTGGGTAGGCTAAACTACATTCCCCAGATTTCCCATTCTGACATGTTTCTAGATGGAGTGGGCCACTAGACCTAGTCTCTAGTGAGCATAAGAAGATGGAAGAGAAGCAGCAGCCATGGTGTATACATGCATGTCCTAACTATTCAAACACTCATACAAGTGCTACTGCAATGGAATTTCATAGATGTAGTGACACACCCCAATAAGTTGACTTTAAGTTAGGGGAAATTATCCTGAGTGGGCTTTTCTTAACCACTTGGAAGGTCTTAAGGGGGCTTAGGCCTTTCTACAAGGAAGAGAGATTTGTACCATGGAAAATAGTTTCAGTCCATGCCTGACCATCTGCTTTATGGATTTCGAACCTGCTGGGCCAGGCCAAGCACTGAATAAGCCATTCTCCTGAAATGAACTATATCTGTATCTGTATCTATCTATATCTATATCTATCTATATCTATATCTATATATCTATATCTATATATCTATATTTATAATCTTACTAGTGATTTTTTCCTGGTTGAAACTTGGCTGATATAGAAACCAATGTTTATTTCATTGTATTATTGATGTATGTCTTCCAGGAAGGTAGGGTGTTTGGGAAAAGGAAAAGGACAAATTAAATATGTGATTAAAAAGAACATCACACCATGATCTTGGATGAAAGACTTGATACCCTAAAGATGTTTAATCTCTTCAAATAAATCTATAAATTAGATGTAAGCCCAGTTAAAATTCCAAAAGAAATTCTGTAGAACTTGTCAAACATTGACATTTATATTGAAAAATAAAAATGTAATAGCCAAGTTTACAGTAGCAATCTGAGGACACTTGTCCTGCTAGATATTAAGAATTATTAAATAACTACTATAAAATAATGAAAAGCCCAGAAACAGACCCACACATTTGTTTAACATTTATTCCATTAATAATCAGAAAGGATAAGATGTACTAATCAGTAGTTGGAGTTGGCTATTAATACATTTTAAAACATAATGAATATGACCATTTCATGACCCATAGACAACAAAAATTCTAGATGGATTAAATTCTTAAAATATTACAGGCTTATATTTTGATGACCCTGGGCATCAAGAACAGTAAGACAAAAATATATATATCATAAATGACACTGCAGGAGAGGAAGAAATTCCTTTGTCTTTCAAGATTGTGCTAGCTGAACTAAGACTCAAATCAACATGAGACAGGTTAATAGGAGAAATCAAATTTCATTTTGTGTGTATGGGAAATAGACATGAAATACCAAAGACAGGAAAAATGAGGTATATGTGTCATCCTGAACTAGAAGAGGATAGTGGTCTGGGACTTAAAAAGCAAAAGAATGCAACAGGAAGATGGAAAGAGTAAATATTTGATAAACAAAGGTTTGCTAGACCATTCAGAAACAACAGGACATAGAGAAGACTTTGATCAAACAGGCCTGGCTAGATTCCTCCCCATCTACTACACCTAGTTCATATTATTATTTGATTATAATCTACGGTGATAACTCTCCCTGGAGCAGGTCCTCTACCTAAATTCTTTTAAGCAGTTGTGGGGGGAGGTCAAAGTTTCTTCTTGAGTTTTCCAAGCTTTCATCATTTTCATTTCAACATAATCTGCATGCTGAAGTGATACATCTTGGGGGCAGACAGCCTTGGCTCCTACTAAGCAATTGAGACCCTTCTTTTCATAATTTATGTTAGCACAATATGGAATAATAGAATTCAATAGGTTAGGAGAAAACTACTGAAACAGATAAAAGTGACAATATATTTATAAACTTAAAATAAAAATAACTCTAGGGAAGCCTGAGTGTCTCAGTTGATTGAGCACCTGACTCGTGATTTCAGCTCAGGTTGTGGTCTCATGGTTGTGAGATTGGGCCCTGTGTCAGGCTCTATGCTGACAGCAAGGAGCCTGCTTGAGATTCTCTCTCTCCCTCTCTTCCTGCCCCTCCCCGGCTCACTCTTTTAAAAAATTTTTTTATGTTTATTCATTTTTGAAAGACAGAGAGAGATAGAGCACAAGCAGAGGTGGGGTGGAGAGAGAGGGGGACACAGAATCTGAGGCAAACTCCAGGCTCTGAGCTGTCAGCACAGAGCCAGATGCAGGGCTCGAACTCATGAAGAGCGATATCATGACCTGAGAGGAAGTCAGATGCTTAACCGACTGAGCCACCCAGGCACCCCACCCCTGCTCACTCTTGCTTTCTCTCTCTCTCTCTCTCTCTCTCTCATTCTCTTTCAAAATAAATAAATAAACTTAAAAAATAAGTATAACTCTACATCAACTTTTAGAGACTAATAACCATTTAAGAAAATAGGAAAAATACACAAAAAGAAAGTTCATATAGTTAATAAGTTTAGAAGGAAAATGCAACTGTAAATAATAAATAGACGCCATTTCATATGCATCAGATAAGCAAAAATAAGCCACACCAAGTGCTAGTAAGAATACAGGGAAATGAACACTCTCAAATGTTGTGTGTGGATGTGTAAAATTACAGAAATATTTTGGAGAAAAATTTAACAATATGTAGTAAAGGTGAAAGTATGCATACGATTGAGTAAAGCAACTCTGTTTCTTTGTACATATTATATTGTAAAATATTTCAACATTGTAATACCATAGAAGTTCAAAGAAAAGTTATAGCACTTTGGTTTAAAGGAATGAGGCCCCTCATAATTGGAAGCAGCCCAGCCTCCATAATAGTGTTCCATTCCTACCTCTGCCCCATGCCTAACCTCCTCACTCCTACCCCCACTCTCACCCCACTCTCATTCCCACCCTACTCCCACCTCTACCCAATTCCCAGCTTCCATTACGACTGAGGAGATCAATAGCTTGGCATACCTGTAACTCATTTATTATCACAAAAGGCATATTATGGCAGATCAATTAGGACACTATGGAGAAAATCTCTTGTAAAAGGAGACATAAAATGTATGTTTTTTTTATCTGTGATATCAAGAGTTAAAACATTCACATGAAAATTTAAGACAATTGCATTACTTTAAAAGGATGGCATACTATTTTTCAATTTTTTAAATTTTTAAAATTTTTTTTATTCTCAAGTTAGTTAACATACAGTGTAGTATTGGCTTCAGGAGTAGAACCCAGTGACTCATCTCTTACATATGTCACCCAGTGTTCATCCTGAAAAGTGCCCTCCTTAATGCCCATCACCCATTTAACCCACCCTCCATTCCCCAACCCCCATAAACTCTGTTTGTTCTCTTTATTTAAGAGCATTTTATGGTTTGCCTCCCTCTCTGTTTTTATCTTATTTTTCCTTCCTTTTCCGTATGTTCATCTGTTAAGTTTTTCAAATTCCATATATGAGTGAAATCATATGATACCTATCTTTTCCTGACTTATTTCACGTAGCATAATATGCTTCAGTTCCATCCACACTGTTGCAAATGGCAAGATTTCATTCTTTTTCATCCCAGGGTAGTATTGGATGGAATGGTATGTTACAGATAGAATACAGAGTTACATTATGCAAAATACTGCATGAAAAAGGTTATACAGTAAGCCTTCTATGTTTAAACACACTTAGAAAGCCAGACAATACATTTTAACAGCTCAATTCATAATTATTAAAGAAACAAAGTGTGTGAGGAGAAAATATGCTAAAATTACATCATTGAGTCTCAGTTGAGAAAGAGGACTGAAAGCAGAGATGATGAAGTTCTAACAGTGAGAAACTATAAAAATCCCTTGATTATTATCTACAACAATATTTAAATACTAAACAAACTATATTAGCTTTAGATGTCTTTTGTCATGATAATGCCACATAACAAAGCAACCCAAAACTCAATGGTTTATGTGGTAGGCAGAATAATGCCCCACGCCCCTAAAAATGTCCAAGTCCTAGTCCCTGGAATCAGTTAGACTACATGTTAAAGGACAATTAAGGTTGTAGGTGGAGTTAAATTTGGTCAATAGCTGACCTGGAGATGAGGAGATTATCCTGGATTATCCAGGTGAGCCCAGTGTAATCAAAAGGGTCTTTGTAAATTAGAGAGAAGCCAGAGAGAGAGAGAGAGAGAGAGAGAGAGAGAGAGAACCAGAGAAATTACATGGTGAGAAGGATCTACTCTTGCTGGCTTTGAAAATGGAGGAATCAAACCTTAAAGGCAACCAACGGAATCAGAAAAGATATTTGCAAATGACATATTGGACAAAGGGCTAGTATCCAAAATCTATAAAGAGCTCACCCAGGAGGAAATAGAAAGCTTGAACAGACCCATAACCAGCGAAGAAATTGAATCGGTTATCAAAAATCTCCCAACAAATAAGAGTCCAGGACCAGATGGCTTCCCAGGGGAGTTCTACCAGACGTTTAAAGCAGATATAATACCTATCCTTCTCAAGCTATTCCAAGAAATAGAAAGGGAAGGAAAACTTCCAGACTCATTCTATGAAGCCAGTGTTCCTTTGATTCCTAAACCAGACAGAGACCCAGTAAAAAAAAGAGAACTAGAGGCCAATATCCCTGATGAATATGGATGCAAAAATTCTCAATAAGATACTAGCAAATCGAATTCAACAGCATATAAAAAGAATTATTGGGGCGCCTGGGTGGCTCAGTCGGTTGAGCGCCGACTTCGGCTCAGGTCACGATCTCGCGGTCCGTGGGTTCGAGCCCCGCATCGGGCCCCTGTGCTGACAGCTCAGAGCCCGGAGCCTGTTTCAGATTCTGTGTCTCCCTCTCTCTGACCCTCCCCCATTCATGCTCTGTCTCTCTCTGTCTCAAAAATGAAATAAACGTTAAAAAAAAATTTAAAAAAAAAAAAAAAAAAAAGAATTATTCACCATGATCAAGTGGGATTCATTCCTGGGATGCAGGGCTGGTTCAACATTCGCAAATCGATCAACGTGATACATCACATTAACAAAAAAAAAGAGAAGAACCATATGATCCTGTCAATCGATGCAGAAAAAGCCTTTGACAAAATCCAGCACTCTTTCTTAATAAAAACCCTTGAGAAAGTCGGGATAGAAGGAACATACTTAAAGATCATAAAAGCCATTTATGAAAAGCCCACAGCTAACATCATCCTCAATGGGGAAAAACTGAGAGCTTTTTCCCTGAAATCAGGAACACGACAGGGATGCGCACTCTCAATGCTGTTGTTTAACATAGTGCTGGAAGTTCTAGCATCAGCAATCAGACAACAAAAGGAAATCAAAGGCATCAAAATTGGCAAAGATGAAGTCAAGTTTTCGCTTTTTGCAGATGACATGATATTATACATGGAAAATCTGATAGACTCCACCAAAAGTCTGCTAGAACTGATACATGAATTCAGCAAAGTTGCAGGATACAAAATCAATGTACAGAAATCAGTTGCATTCTTATACACTAACAATGAAGCAACAGAAAGACAAATAAAGAAACTGATCCCATTCACAATTGCACCAAGAAGCATAAAATACCTAGGAATAAATCTAACCAAAGATGTAAAAGATCTGTATGCTGAAAACTATAGAAAGCTTATGCAGGTAATTGAAGAAGATATAAAGAAATGGAAAGACATTCCCTGCTCATGGATTGGAAGAATAAATATTGTCAAAATGTCAATACTACCCAAAGCTATCTACACATTCAATGCAATCCCAATCAAAATTGCACCAGCATTCTTCTCGAAACTAGAACAAGCAATCCTAAAATTCATATGGAACCACAAAAGGCCCCGAATAGCCAAAGTAATTTTGAAGAAGAAGACCAAAGCAGGAGGCATCACAATCCCAGACTTTAGCCTCTACTACAAAGCTGTGATCATCAAGACAGCACAAAACAGACACATAGACCAACGGAATAAAATAGAAACCCCAGAACTAGACCCACAAACGTATGGCCAACTCATCTTTGACAAAGCAGGAAAGAACATCCAATGGAAAAAAGACAGTCTCTTTAACAAATGGTGCTGGGAGAACTGGACAGCAACATGCAGAAGGTTGAAACTAGACCACTTTCTCACACCATTCACAAAAATAAACTCAAAATGGTTAAAGGACCTGAATGTGAGACAGGAAATCATCAAAACCTTAGAAGAGAAAGCAGGAAAAGACCTCTCTGACCTCAGCTGTAGCAATCTCTTACTCGGCACATCCCCAAAGGCAAGGGAATTAAAAGCAAAAGTGAATTACTGGGACCTTATGAAGATAAAAAGCTTCTGCACAGCAAAGGAAACAACCGACAAAACTAAAAGGCAACCAACGGAATGGGAAAAAATATTTGCAAATGACATATCGGACAAAAGGCTAGTATCCAAAATCTATAAAGAGCTCACCAACTCCACACCTGAAAAACAAATAACCCAGTGAAGAAATGGGCAGAAAACATGAATAGATACTTCTCTAAAGAAGGCATCCGGATGGCCAACAGGCACATGAGAAGATGTTCAACGTCGCTCCTTATCAGGGAAATACAAATCAAAACCACACTCAGCTATCACCTCACGCCAGAGTGGCCAAAATGAACAAATCAGGAGACTATAGATGCTGGAGAGGATGTGGAGAAACGGGAACCCTCTTGCACTGTTGGTGGGAATGCAAATTGGTGCAGCCGCTCTGGAAAGCAGTGTGGAGGTTCCTCAGAAAATTAAAAATAGACCTACCCTATGACCCAGCAATAGCACTGCTAGGAATTTATCCAAGGGATACAGGAGTACTGATGCATAGGGGCACTTGTACCCCAATGTTTATAGCAGCACTCTCAACAATAGCCAAATTATGGAAAGAGCCTAAATGTCCATCAACTGATGAATGGATAAAGAAATTGTGGTTTATATACACAATGGAATACTACGTGGCAATGAGAAAGAATGAAATATGGCCTTTTGTAGCAATGTGGATGGAACTGGAGAGTGTGATGCTAAGTGAAATAAGCCATACAGAGAAAGACAGGTACCATGTGGTTTCACTCTTATGTGGATCCTGAGAAACGTAACAGAAACCCATGGGGGAGGGGAAGGAAAAAAAAAAAAAAGAGGTTAGAGTGGGAGAGAGCCAAAGCATAAGAGACTGTTAAAAACTGAGAACAAACTGAGGGTTGATGGGGGGTGGGAGGGAGGGCAGGGTGGGTGATGGGTATTGAGGAGGGCACCTTTTGGGATGAGCACTGGGTGTTGTATGGAAACCAATTTGACAGTAAATTTCATATATTAAAAAAAAAAAAAAACCTCACCAAACTCCACACCTGAAAAACAATCCAGTGAAGAAATGGGCAGAAGACATGAATAAACACTTCTCTAAAAAGACATCCAGATGGCCAACAGGCACATGAAAAGATCCTCAACGTCACTCCTCATCAGGGAAATACAAATCAAAACCACACTTAGATACCACCTCACACCAGATAGAGTGGCTAAAATGAACAAATCAGGAGACTACAGATGCTGGAGAGGATGTGGAGAAATGGGAACCCTCTTGCACTGTTGGTGGGAATGCAAACTGTTGCAGCCATTCTGGAAAACAGTGTGGAGGTTCCTCAAAAAATTAAAAATAGACCTACCCTATGACCTAGCAATAACACTGCTAGGAATTTACCCAAAGGATACAGGAGTGCTGATGCATAGGGGCAATTGTACCCCAATGTTTATAGCAGCACTTTCAACAATAGCCAAATTATGGAAGGAGACTAAATGTCCATCAACTGATGAATGGATACAGAAATTGTGGTTTATATACACAATGGAATGCTACGTGGCAATGAGAAAGAATGAAATATGGCCTTTTGTAGCAACGTGGATGGAACTGGAGAGTGTTATGCTAAGGGAAATAAGTTATACAGAGAAAGACAGATACCATCTGTTTTCACTCTTATGTGGATCCTGAGAAACTTAACAAAAGACTATGGGAGAGAGGAAGGAAAAAAAAAAGTTAGGGATGGAGCCAAACCATAAGAGACTCTTAAAAACAGAATAAACTGAGGGTTGATGGGGTGGGAGGGGAAAGTGGGTGATGGGCATTGAGGAGCGCACTTGTTGGGATGAGTACTGGCTGTTGTATGGAAACCAATTTGACAATAAATTTCATATTTAAAAAAAAAGAAAGAAAATGGAGGAAGAAGACTAAAAATGAAGAAATGAGAATGCTATCTGGGACCTGGAGAAATCAAGGAAACAAACTTTCTTAGATCATCCAGAACAAATATAGACCTGCTGACATCTTGATTTTCACCCAGTGAGATCCTTTCAGATTCTTGACTGCTAGAATTGTAAAGTAACAGATTTGTGTTGTCCTGACTCTACATGTGTGTGATAATTTGTTACAGTAGCCACAGGAAACTAATACAGTTTATAACAACATGAATTTTATCTCAGTCTACTTCAGTTAGGCAAATTCTTAACTGGGTACAGTTGGATGGCTCGGTACATGAGGCAGACTGTGTTAGCTTAGTTCCAGGATTTGAACTGAATCATGTCAAGTCATGACAACTCCAAGTGTTTTCATCCTAGAGCCCAGGCTAAGGAGAGAGAGGCCAACTGGGTCATATTCTTCTCAGCATATATCTGTAGCACACAAAGAGCCAAGCCCAACAGCACAAACACATTTAGGGTCTCTGTTCATATCACATCTTCCAATATTTCAATGTTCAAAGCAAGTCACTGTCAAGTCTCATGTCAATGGCTTGGGAAAGTAAATTACATCCAGATGGGTAAAGGAGTCTTAACTGCTGGCTAATAACCCACACTGTCATGCATGTTTTAAATATTCACCAAATTAGGGATGCCTGGGTGGCTCAGTGGGTTGATCATCTGACTTCAGCTCAGGGCATGATCTTGTGGTCAGTAAGTTCGAACCCGGCATCGGGGTCTGTGGTGACAGCTCAGAGCCTGAAGCCTGCTTCAGATTCTGTGTCTCCCTCTCTCTCTGCTCGTCCCCCACTCATGCTCTGTCTCTCCATGTCTCTCAAAAATGAATAAACTTAAAAAAAATTTAAATATTCACCAAATTTTTCTAAGAAGTAATTAAAAATTGGTCCTACCTTAATTTATTTAGGACTTTGCCAAGAACCATAGTCACTGATGGTAATAAAGTATATTGTATTTGGGTTCATTACACTACTGACCTCTATCCATCTGCGTTTGCAACTAAAGGGGAACAGAATTTGTCATTCCAAAATATCTTTGTCTTAAGAATTATTTTATTTATTTTTTTTTTAAATTTTTTTTTCAACGTTTTTTATTTATTTTTGGGACAGAGAGAGACAGAGCGTGAATGGGGGAGGGGCAGAGAGAGAGGGAGACACAGAATCGGAAACAGGCTCCAGGCTCCGAGCCATCAGCCTGGAACCCGACGCGGGGCTCGAACTCACGGACCGCGAGATCGTGACCTGGCTGAAGTCGGACGCTTAACCGACTGCGCCACCCAGGCGCCCCAAGAATTATTTTAGCCTAAGTACTTTTAAGAAACAGCAGACAGAAGGAAAGCTCTGAAAATTGAATAAAAATTACCCTTTTGTAAGAGACATTTACACTTGTAAGGCAAATCTCCATTTGTTCTGGTATCTCCCTCTCCCTTCTTGGAAGAGAAGGAGGAGCCTCAATCACTAGAAATTCTTATCATTGGAGAAGACAATGATTTAAATCTTCATTAAAAACTGTACCCTCCTTGTGGCACCTGGCTGGCTCAGTCAGTAGAGCATGTGACTCTTGATCTTGGGGTTGTGAGTTAGAGCACCATGTTGGGTGCAGAGTTTACTTAAAAAACAAAAATACCTTGGGGTGCCTGGGTGTCTCAGTCAGTTAAGCATCTGACTCTTAGTTTCTGCTCAGGTCACGATCTCACATTTTGTGAGTTCGAGCCCTGCATAGGGCTCTATGCTGACACCACAGAGGCTGCTTGGGATTCTCTATCTCGCTCTCTCTCTTCTCTCTGCCCCTCCCTCTGCTTGTGCTCTCTCTCTCTCTCTCTCTCTTTACATTTATGATGTAAAAATAAACATTTTTAAACAGACAACAAACAAACAAAAACTTACCTGTGTTACTGTGCTTTTCCTAATAACCTCCCATTGTGGCTTCTCCTCCCAACATCTTTTGTCTTTAGTTGGAGCTGTTATTTTAAGACAGTGGGTTGTTTGGGCCATTTCAGGGAGTTACTCAGTTTCCTCTGTCTTTCCCATGTATACAGGAGATATGTATGTTATCAAACTTCTGTTCTTCTTGTGTTAGTCTTTTTATTTCAGAGGTGGCTCAACCAAAAACCAAGTAGAGTGAAGGGAAAATTATTTTTCTCCCTCACACAACTGTCCTATTTACAGAGACTAACTTCTAACTTCACAAGATTTCTATTTCTTGTTATGCTTGCATATTGCATATTAAAAGACATATTATTTATCTCCATTACATATAATGGATTATACACACATGTATGTATGATACATATACCTATCACATATATGTATGTATCACATAATATGTATACAATTGTTATACCTATTGCAAATTATTTTTAACTATTGTTTTACAGTTGGGATATTATATAGATTTTAGTGCTTTTCAGTGTATTATGCAGGTAATTTCATAATTAAGAATTGCTTAAAGTAATGTTGGGTTTGAGAGGGATAGAACCACTACCCTAGAGCAAAGTACACATTAATACAAAAAGAGCAACGTTTTCTTCTTACCATCTAGATTTCCCAAAGAATTAAAACCATGCCATCAACATCTCAGAATGAAAACCAATAATACTTAGCATCTTTATCTAAGAGGAAGATAGTTTAATTGAAAAAATTTAATTTTTCTAAGGGATCTAGGTTTTTAGGGTAAAAGCATCTCCAAAAGCTTTTCCTATTTTGACAGAAGTGGGAAGAAACACAACTAAACAAATGTGAAGACTTACATTTTTGAAACGTGAAATCTTGAGTTTGCAAGAGAATCTATGATTAGCTGCAACTAACCATGAACATGTTATCAGATAAAATTCATAAATATTCCCCATGTGCAATTTCTGGAACACAACTGACCATACATTAACCCAGTGCTTCTCAAGGTAAGGTTCTCAGGACAGTAGTATCAATATTACCTAGGGACTTGTTAGACAGGCAAATTATTGGGTACCGCCCTGGACCTACTAAATCAGAAATATTAGTGATGAAACTCAGCTATCTATATTTTTTAAAGCCCTTTGAAAGCTTGAGAACAATTGCTGTATTCTTTTCGGTGGTAGTTATACAGAGAAATTTATTATAGAGGCATTTGAATACAAAATGACTCTCTTTGTGTCTTCCAAAGTTAGTGTCCATTTAGAGAATTTTGTTCTCTCTCTTTTTTTAATTTTTTTAAAGTTTATTTATTTTTGAGAGAGAGAGAGAGAGAGAGAGCGAGCACGTGTAAGCAGGGGAGATGAAGACAGAGAGGGAAACACAGAATCCCAAGTAGTCTCCAGGCTCTGAGCAGTCAGCACAGAGCCTGATGCAGGGCTTGAACTCATGAACAGTGAGATCATGACCTGAGCTAAAGTTGGATCCTTAATCGACTGAGCCACCCAGGCACCCCTATTCTCTTTTGATAGGAAATTATCATTGGCTAAATCAGTACTTTGTGCTCCTCTTATAATGGCACAGGGGTACCTGAGTATTAATTGTTTTGCGTGAGGAGTATAGACTATTATCTATTTGAAGCATGACTTTATTCAAAAGTCCCCATGACAGGATTAAAGCTATATCTATAGGCATCCACCAAACAGAGGGAAATCACATAATACCATTATTACATGAAAACTGGGAGTGATCAAAATTGTCCCTTTTCCTCTGAGAACCACTCTTTAGTCCTGTTGTTCTTCAAGTACCAGGCCCAATGGGATCCCCTAATGAGTTACTTCTTTTTCCTTTTCCTTTTTCCTTGACTTCTGGAGAGTAATATTTGTGCCCTGAGTTTTTGGGTGATGAAATCACACAGTTGAAAACTTCCCTTATATAGTGTAAGAGTGTTGGTCCACTGCAACAAGAAAGCTTATATGTGTTTCCTGGGAATAATTTCAAGGAGAGCCAGTGGGGGCAAGGAGACCCTTCCTAGTAGCTAAAATCAGTTCAGCAAAAAAGCAAAAGTAGTGTGCCATAAAACATGAAATAGGCAGATTTAATTTGTGACTTCAAATAATAAGGCTCTGGTTATCAGAAGAGAAGAGGGGTAAGAAGAATGTAGTAGAGCATTTCTAGGTAAGTTCTGATTTTAATCATTTAAAGGTATCCCACCTCTTCTTTCAGTTGGATTCTTTTCCCTAAATGCTTTCTATCTGTAGCCCCCACTAATTCTATTTAACTGGCATTAATTTGTTAGCCACACAGCAACTTCTACCTCAGATATCTGAAAATACTGCCTCAATTCTGCAAATTGAGCAAGTTTAGAGGATGTAGAAGATGAGGGACTAAAGATTCAAAGAATTAGATGGTTTTGAAATAATGCAGAAACATTGTCAGATATGACAAAATAGAGCTGATATACAAATCCTGGTTCATAGTGAGTACTTAATAAATGCACGTTAAATGAGAGGAATTGCTTAAGGAAAGGAAACTTAGCTGAAGTGCTATGCAATAGAACACAGACATAGGCAGATTCATGCCGTGGGCAAGAGCAGAGGAGTGAAGATAGGAGTTTTGTCAAGAAAAAAAGAAAGCAATGAGGAAAACATTTTAGGCAAAAGGAACTGTTACTCATGGGCCCGCTTCTGACATTGTCTCCAGAATTCCACACACTTGACATAAAGGTCACACTGAATTTCCTGCTACGACTTAAATATACCTAAGCTTTCTAACTATTGGAAAATTTTAAACTCCTCGGATGTTTCTAATATGCAGCCAGGACTGTGAACTACTCTTTTGACTATGGAGTATGAAGGTATCAGGGAGAGAAAGAAAAACTGGCTGTTTCAGGTGGTGGTATGTGGTTTCGTATGATTAAAAATAGAAGCTTAAGAAGCAATTATATTTTCACAGACACACATAAAGTTAAGAAGTGGCTCATTTGAAGGTGCGTGGGGAGATGGAACAGCAAGGGGAAACGCTCTAAGGCAGAAGCAAACTCAGCATGCTTAAAGAAGAGCAAAATGGCCAAGAGTGATGTGAGGAAGGGAGAGAGTGGTAGAAGCTTAAAGGTAAAGAGGTGATATGAGGCTGAAGGACACTTTGTATATCATGAGTGTCATGAATAAGGCACAAGGCATGATGGGAGTACTTCAGAGTGCCTTGTACATCATGGCAAAGACTTTTGATTTTATTCTTTATATAGTAGGATGCTCTTCAGAATTGTAATATCATGTTTATATATTTTTAAAGATAATAGGTCCACTCTCTTAGGCAATTTATTAGACAATAAACAATATGTAGGTGAAAGGGAAGCAGAAAGACCAGTGAGTAGGTTATTTAAGTGGTCCAAAGGAAAACAGAATGTGTATTGGCTACAATGGTGGTGGTGTAAATGACAATAGTCAGAAATCTCACTAGAAAAAGGGAAAGTCCATTGCCCGAAAGAGGAGTACAATTGCAGGAACAAGTTTTTGCATGAGGGAAAGGAAGTATGATTCAGTTCAGAAGCAGATGAGTAAACTCTAAAAAGGAATGAGGCAGACATCCACTGTAATAGGAAGGCACAACCTATGGGTACCAATGCAGTCTATTTTGTGGTAGGAAGATGAGTAAAGTATCATTGGGTTTCTTGTTTTTCTTACGAAAAAGAAAGATCATCTTCTGAATTTTGAGGAAGGAGGTATCCATATTGGGAGATTAATAATAAAAGCAATAAAATGTCTAAAGGGATGAAGTACGAATAGAAATACATTATGGTTGCCTGGCTATACTGAGAACTCATCTAAGGACTGTGTAAACCAGAATCAATGATCATGCTGTGTGTTTTTTGGAAGTCATGTTCAGCTGCTCAGGTATAGATATAAAACCAAGTTGGCTTATTTTTTTAATTTTTTTAATGTTTATTCATTTTTGACAGAGAGAGAGAGAGAGAGACAGAGCATGAGTGGGGGAGGGGCAGAGAGAGAGGGAGGGAGACACAGAATCTGAAGCTCCAGGCTCCTGGCTGTCAGCACAGAGCCCGATGTGGGGCTTGAACTCACAGATGGCGAGATCATGACCTGAGCCAAAGTTGGACGCTCAACCAACTGAGCCACCCAGATGCCCCCAAACCAAGTTGGATTTAACAAGGATTAGTCTTTTTTTTTTTTTTTTAATTTTTTTTTTCAACGTTTATTTTATTTTTTGGGACAGAGAGAGACAGAGCATGAACGGGGGAGGGACAGAGAGAGAGGGAGACACAGAATCGGAAACAGGCTCCAGGCTCTGAGCCATCAGCCCAGAGCCTGACGCGGGGCTCGAACTCACAGACCGTGAGATCGTGACCTGGCTGAAGTCGGACGCTTAACCGACTGCACCACCCAGGCGCCCCATGGATTAGTCTTTTATTATATTAGTACAATTAGGGGAATAAGAGCAAAGATGTGGAATATAAGCACAAGGAAGTGATTATAGTGATAGAAAGTGTTTTCTAACCTGTGAGGAGGTAAGATGGTGATAAGAAAACATGGTAGCTTTGATGGATTAGAAAGCCTAATATCAGAGGATTATAGAAGTGGAAGGCACTAGGGAGGGTCAACAGGAAAAATGTAAGCTTAGGTATAAGAGAATGGATCCTTAGAACAAGATTTTAAAGATGGCTATTCTTGGGGCAGCTGGGTGGTCAGTTGGTTAACTATCTGACTCTTGATTTTAGCTAAGGTCATGATCTCAGGGTCATGGGATCAAACCCTGTGTCAGGCTCTATTCTGAGCATGGGGCCTGCTTAGGATTCTCTCCCCCTCTCTCTCTGCCCCTCCCTGCTTGCTCTCTCTCTCTCTCTCCCTCTCAAAAAAATTAAAATATTAAAGATGGCTATTCTAGTGCTCTATTTATGA
Source organism: Neofelis nebulosa (assembly GCF_028018385.1). NCBI lineage: Eukaryota > Metazoa > Chordata > Mammalia > Carnivora > Felidae > Neofelis > Neofelis nebulosa. The sequence goes on along the minus strand of NC_080791.1, from coordinate 62,337,910 downwards.
TATTATGAATGGCTGAAGTAGTGTAGACAAAACAACCATTGAGAATTGAGATCAAGAAATAAAAGACTAAGCTTTTTATCAGCTTGTCTATATGAACCAATTATAGGCAACCATTATGGCAGAAGTAGTAACAGAGGGAAAGGCAGTAAGAAAGGTACAGAACATAACTTGATAGGGAAGGAGGCTGAAGGTATAATAGGTAATTGCTAAGAGAGTAGGGAAAGGTAGTATGATCTGACAGCCTGAATTTCAAAGGGGCCTGTATTTTTCAGGTGGAAGGACAAAGATCGAGAAAGTACAATGAGGAATAATAGGGCTCTAACACATTCCTCATTTTCAGACTCTATAGTCTGTGAACAACAAAACTTATAAAAACAGCTTCCATTTGATGTGGCTGCACAGAATGTAATGTGCTCAGAACAGAGTCTGGTTTCTGTTAGAAGAAGAAACTAAAGTGAATTTTCAAAAACAAAGGGAAGTTTTTGACAATAATCTATAAATTCCAAAAAGTACAGTGTAAAGATTTGGGAAGTGATGAGTAGGTAGGGAGCTGAATATAATTAGGAGATGTAATAACTATTTGGTAATTGAAATTCTGATCATAAAGACTGACTACGAAGGCTAAGTTGGCTTAAGATGACAATAGAAAACAGGAATGGGAACTATGATGAGATTTGTTCTGAAGGTATCTGGGGGGGGAAATGGATGTTCAGATAGAATTTAATTATTTTGTTCAGATCTAATTTATTGTTTTAATGTTCATTTTGAGAGAGAAAGAAAGAGAGAGTAGAGGAGGGGCAGAGAGAGAGGGAAAGAGAGAATCCGAAGCAGACTTTGTGCTGTCAGTACAGAACCTTGCACAGGGTTTGATCCCACAAACTGTGAGATCATGACCTGAGCTGAAATCAAGAGTTGGACGCTGAACCAACTGAGCCACTCAGGTGCCTCAGATTCTTCTGTCTCTTTAATGGTACCTCCCACCTCTCTCTTCATATTTCCATTCTCATTCTGCCTCTGGGTCTTATTAGCTCTGGAATACATAGACACTAGTTAATGCCCTGTTATTCTCTCTTTTGAATACTTAGAAAACCAAACCTAGTCAAGTTTCAAGAATGTGGAAGAATCTAGCAACATAAATTTTGTGGAGTCTTTTTGTAGCAAATTTAACAAATTGATTTTGAGTGTCACATTTTAATTGAACTAAGTATGACTAAGAATAATTTGTAAAGGGTGTTGTTCTCTGAGTTTTAACTGTCAGATCATAAACATTTTAACTGTAGTAGTCAGTTAGGGTCAGATACCTATATGAAAAGCAAAGGAAATTTTTAATCTTTTGTATTTGTTTGTATGAACCAATTTATAAAATTGTATAAATGTATGCAACTTGTATAAATTTGATTGTATAAAAACAATAGTGATAATATGAATGAACCAAATCCTAGGAGGAGAATTAGAATGAGGCATGCCTATAGTTTTTTAAATCATGCACAAAATTCTTAGTATAAGCAAATTTAATTGTGTTCCTACTACATTTAGGAAAGTTCTGACGGTCCTGGTGTGTGGTACAGAGCTTAAGTGCAGAGTGCATTTCAATAACACTGCAGATAACCTGAGACGTGTATTTCTGGAATCATATGTTCTAAAGGAGTACCTTAAGTATACAGGCATTTCCCTGAATTGTGTAATAAAAATAATAACCTGTGATAGTATTAGTGAGACAAATAATTCTCAGGATTTATCCTCTACAATGGACTTCTAACTAAGAAGCTCCTAGCCTTATGACCAGATAAATGTCTGTTTTCATCTTAACCTCTTCTCCTTGAATTGTACAGGATCTACAGACTCTCTTCAGCAAACCCCATCTGGGATGTTGCTTGATTGTATCAGAACTAGCTGTTGTCAGGGTCTGCATGGGCAAGAGTGCAAAGTCCTTTTAAGTTACACCCTCTATCACTACTTTCCAAGGAGGACTATTCCATCTAGTACATTCTACAAAATGCTAGTGACAGTGTTAACTTTATTTGGGCAAAGATTCTTCACTTTGTGTTATTAGTCCCAGTTGTCTTCCCCTCCCCCCACCACACACACACCTCTATTATAAAAATTAGCTTCTGGAGAGCCTAGATGGTTCAATCAATTGAGCATTCGACTCTTGATTTGGGCTCAGGTCATGATCCCAGTGTCATGGGATAGAGCCCCACATCAAACTCTGTGCTGAGCATGGAGGCTGCTTAATAGTGTCTTTCTATCCCTCTGCCCCTCTCCCCAGCCTGTGCTCTCTCTATATATATCTCTCTCTCAAAATAAAATAAAATAAAATAAAATAAAATAAAATAAAATAAAATAAAACGTTTTTTAAAAGTTAGCTTCCTTTTAGAAGGCTAAGTTTAAGACAAATTTCCACCATAATGCAAACATATGCATACCTACTTCTTATAGGAATCATAAATCATCTCTATGAGTGAAACTGCTATGAGGACTTTCTAAATATATTTTACATGATAATATTAAGTTCCCTAAAATGTGGGACTATGAGTAGTGGCTATAGGCACAAATTGGATTTGCATGACCTGAAAAATACATGAAATGGAAAACATGTGGAAGATGAAAAAAAATAGATACAGTACAGGCAGGTATTTGTGAAAGGGGTTCTTGCTTTATCGCTTAGAGTGTCTATGGAAGATCTTTGGAAGGAAAGAGAAATTCAGCTAATTCATGATAGGAACTGAAGAATGAAAGAGGACAGTGGGCTGATTTGAAGTAAATCCCTCATGGTTAAAGGCAATTCAATCTATACATGAATGAGGGCTAGTTGAAAAGAAATAAATATGCACAATTCATACAAAAAAACTGCAAAGGACTGTCCATCAAGTGCATTGATGGGAGCTAGTGGGAAGCAACCATCTGATGGTGTTCTTATTTGAACAATATATCTTTCACATGTCTGAAAAGCAAAGAGACCCAGAAGGAGAAACAGGATCATAACCAGAGAGTGGATTCCTGGAAGATGGACAACACATGAAAGCAAAGAAACTCAAAGGAAATTTCCCCCAACAGCTAAGCCCTCTTACAACAAGGGGTGAGTAAGTATATTTCTTCTCTAACTGGGAAGCTTCCCAATGATATGATCATGGGTCTTGTATCAAAAATGTTCATCCTTTAATCAAGAATAAAAATATTTTCTCCTTTTCTAACTCAGAAGTCCAGAAAAATTGTTTGAAGTGTAGAGTTGCTGAACTGGGACAAGTGAGAGGAAAGGTCCACTACAACATCCTCTATCCAGAAAAGAAGCCTGAAGCTCACCTCACAAAGAAATGAGTGTGAAAACAATATAGATGTTTAGAGATAGATCTGAAGCCAGAATGAAGACTCCATTTCCCCAGAGAGGTTATTTTTCCATCTTTCCCATCTCAGCAAGTCATTAAAAGCCAAACTGGTAAAAAAACAAAAACAAAAACAAAAACAAAAACAAAAACACAAAAAAACAACCACCATGCACGTCTCATTGACAGATGTCTAAATTTCACTTAACAACCACCAACAGTATCTATGATGCTAATCTTCAACCATTCCAGCATCCTGAACTTCACTTTGATGGGCATACCAGGCTTAGAGTCACAGCACTTGTGGTTATTTATTCCTTTCTCCTCCATGTTCTTGGCTGTCCTCATTGTCAATGGTGCTATTCTCTTTCTGGTGGACACAGAGCCCACATTTCACATCCCAATGTACCTTCTCCTGGCCTTGCTGATGGTAGCTGACCTCATATCTACTCTGGCTCTATTGCCCAAGTTCCTTTGCCTCTTCTGGTTCAATGATGGGGATATAGCTGCCAATGCCTGTTTCACCCAGATGTTTTTCATCCATGGAACATCTGTGGTATGATCAGCCTTACTTGTCGCAATGGCCTTTGACCGCTTTGTGGCTGTATGTGAGCCGTTACACTACAACACAATTCTGAGCCATTCCTTAGTTGGATGCCTGGGACTGATGGCTCTGGCAAGGGTGTGATTCTTATCCTACCCATGCCACTTCTACTTCAAAGGTTGACATTCTGCCACATGGTCATTCCTCATACCTACTGTGACCACATGGCTTTGGTGAAAATGGCCTGTGACCATACCAGACCTAACCATATCTATGGGCTCTTTGTGATTCTGCTAGTGGTGGGACTTGATCTGCTGCTCATTGGTTTCTCTTATGGCTTCATTCTTCAGGCTGTGGTATGTCTCAACTCTCAAGATGCTACCTATAAAGCTCTCAACACCTGTTCAGCTCACCTCTTTGTCATTCTTGTCACTTATGTTCCTGCACTCTTTTCGTCTCTCATGCACCGCATTGGTCACAATATCCCACCTCATGCTCATGTTCTCCTTGCTAATCTCTACCTTCTTCTACCCTCAGTGCTCAACCCCATCATCTATGGTATAAAAATGAAGGAAATATAGCACAGGGTGACCAAATGCCTTTGCAGAGGACCTGCATAGACTATGAGTGCTGACAATATACCTGTGAGTAAATAAACAGTGAGAACAACTGACAGTGCTTTGCCCAACCATCCAAGACCCAGTTATATCTTTAAATGGGCTGTGGAACAAATAGATCAGAAGGAACATTTGTGTGTGGTGGTTTCCCACATTTTGGCTTGTTTGTTTGTTTGTTTGTTTGTTTTGTTTTGTTTTGGCTTGCATGAAGAACCGATGTTTGTCCTTTCATTGAGCTATGAACTAAAAAAGGAAGAGGCCAAGATGGCTCTTTCTATGTCTGTTTAAACAGAAGCGCTCTTATGGCACGGGTCTCCTGATGACTTTCACATCCGTGTTCACGTTCATCAGCTACACACAAGATTTTTCTGTAGATGAGCCAAGATCATCTTTCCTTGTCTTGCTGGAAAGTTTATACTTACTTTGGCTTTCTATTTTCTAATTTTTAAATTCTGTGTCTGTTTCCAAAGAATGTCTTACTACTGAAAGCACCTAACATACTCACTATCTTTGGATACTACTGTAACATGGAAATTTGTCTTTTCACCAGGGTTACTTCTAATGCAACAGCAGTGCAACATGTTCACAATATTAATTAGATGATTGTGATGATTATAACAAAAATGGATGAACTTGAAGATGACATATAGGCACAGGTTGTGGGATTATTGAAATACATATCACAGGTTTCATTGCAAGGGAAAACATGTGTCTAGATGCCTAATTCGAAAGACTTCTGTGACCAGGAAATTTACCTTAAAAAAAAAAAAGATATATGTTAACAGGAAGCTACCTGTTCCTTAAGTGATATTCCAGGGTAACTCGGATCATGAACAAAGACCAACTTATGTGATGAAGCTTTGCCACTTTGAAATATTTGAGTCATTGTAGTGCTTTCTATCTAATCATTTTAAGAACATAGTCATCATAGGGTCAATTGCATAATGTAATAAGGCAAATACAAGATTGGATATTTAAGCAGAAATGACTCCATTTCCAAAAAAAAATTAATGAATCCATGAAATATAAGAACTACTAAAAAATAGGATAGTTACAGTTTCAAAGTTAAATAATTGTTATTATTATAAACTCAGGAAAAGGAATCCTAAATTTTTAAATCCTTTTTAAATCTCTATCCTGTGCTTGAGATTCTTAAAGATAATGACACTGTGAGAAGGAGTTGTGCATGTACTTTTTATCCCTAGCCAGGACTTCTGACCAATCCTGACCTCCTCTCTACTCTGTTCAGCTCACCAGTCTATAAACCTTAAGAACATCCTCAATTCATGTGACTTTGACAGAGAGAGCCCTCTGTACTAAATACTCCTTTTCCTTCAGTTTCCACTGGTCTTGCCTAGCTTTCAGTGTAGGGGGATGCCTACAAAACGGGAGTGAATCATATTATCCACACAAGAAAAGAAAGAAACCATTATCTCTAGCCTGTTCTGCTATTTGTCTCTCTTAGTAAAGAAATGTCCTAATTCATTCTTAACTATGAAAGTATTTTTTTGTATAGAGTGTGTTGGGGAAGTTTGGACTGAGGGGAAGGAAAAAGGGGAGAGTCAGGTAACTAATCTATAAAGGCTTCCCTGTCCTTTTTGTACTTCATAACCCAGATTTCCCATCGAAGGTTGGAGCATAGAGAGAGGATTTATGCCTGATACTGACTTTCAGCCACCATCATGGTCAACATGTCAGAGTTTTAAAAAAGCAAGAAAATAAAGGACTGAGTATTCTACTGTCACCAATATAATATCAGTGATGGAGAAGAATGATAACATTCAAACCTTGGATAAACATGTGAGGATACTGGGTAATAAGAAACCATAAAGTTCAGGGCAATACCTAAGGTTGAGGTAGTTCTATCCTAGAATAGGAGTGAATGGAAGGGGCCTATCTTATGTTTCTCACATTCTATCAATTTCAGCAGAAATACCATCTGTTTAAGTGGCTCTGTGCCACTAGGCTAGTTATGCTGGGTTTTTTAATATACAATAGCTTAGGGAACCATTTCAACTTTAACTCGTTATGTAATAATATCCATTTTGCAGGTAAATTTACAGAAGTTAAATTTCTTTGTAATTTTCCCATAATTAAACAGGTAGTAAGTGATTGATCCTAAATTCTCTTTTTGATGATAAAATGTCTTCCCATGCTATTATGCCCATGTTGTCTCTTTAAAGATAACCAAGAAGTTGTGCAGCAAGACTAAGTGTAACATTGATCAAGAATGGTGTTAATCATAAAAACATGGCAACTATTATGTGCCTACCTCATTCCTAACACTCATAATTAAGTAAGAGTATGTACGTTGTAGAATAAACAGTTGTCACTATTTGGAAAACTGAAAATATCTTCCTTTTCTAGTTACACTGTTTTTAATGCCCCACCTCACCTCCATCCAATCTCCACTGTTATGATACACGTTGTACCCCTAGAAGTTGGCTTTGATGGGATGCATCAGCCAGTCACCATGACACCTGCCTTCTTTTTGGGTTTGCCCAAGTGAATTATGTTAGTCTGGGTCCTCAGAGAAGGAGACTCTATGACAAAATTAAACATGGAAGAATTTTATTAGTGGAAATACCTGTGTGGATGAAGCTAGGGAGACAGGGGAGACTGGGAAAATCATCAGACTACAATCCAAGTTCGACCATGAGTGAAGGAGGGAGAAAATATTGAGTGAAAGCAATCTGGATTTCTGTGCAGCAAAATCACTGGGAAGTCTTGAAGCTAAAGTCAGAAGACTTTTTTTTTTCTTAACCTTCCAGGTGTGGCTCTGCCCTTAATATCTCCAGGGTCAGTCCTAATCATTGCCTGGAAGCAATCTCTGGTAGGCATGACTTTGGCAAGCAGAGGGGCCCTCATCTGGTTACTTTTTCTGTAGGATGAAGTCTGCAATCTACCTTCTCCTGGCTGCCATAATTTACCCTTTATACAGCTCAGCTCCACTCCCCATGGGTTCAAGAAGTTCCCTTCTCCCCTGAGGGGAAACTCAGAAGACAATAGTGGGATGAATTCTGCAGTTGATCTCAGGGCTGCAACTAATGCTCATCATTGCCTTCCTCCACTCTCCAATCTGGATTTCCCTCACCATTGGCTATCTCCAAGGCAGGTGTTGTGACTTACCTGTGTGGCCCCAAACTTCATTCTGAAAGTGTCTAAACACTTGAGGGCCATATCTCCTTTTTAGTTCAGGATGTTTTCACATGTTCATTTAGTCTTATGATAGGGCAACGGAGTGCCAGTATGTACCCAAGTAAATCACCTGGTTTCACATGATTCCTTCCTGCTGACTTGAGAAAGAAGCCATACCTCTTCCTGCTAATTAGGTTCAAAGTGGAAGGAAGCCCTGAACCTTCAAAATTCTACTGGCAAGAAACAGGCTAAAAATTACTCAGCTGCAAACGTATGTAACCATTCACGAAAAAGTAAGGATCAGTAAGGGTGAAACCATGAACCGAGAAGATAGAACTAAGTTCCCCACAGGGTGGAGCCAAGAGTCCTAGAGAATTAGCTGTAAAACACAAAACCTAGTCAAGGAACTCTAGCTAGAGCTTGCTTGCTCAGCCTCTTCTGCCCCAATACCTGAGACTCCATTCAGATGTGTTGCCTCCCTCATAGTTTATGAGAAAATTGTTTATTTATAAGACCATTATCTATACGAACATTTGCATAGTTATCTATAATTTGTTTTGAGAGACTTAGGACATCTCAAGGCAAAAATTCCTCAGTGGAGATAATGAAAATGAAGAGGACTTGCCATTAAATTAGCCTCCAAAGACTTGAAAGCCAAGCAGAGAGTGATTTAAGCTTGACCAGGATATCAATCATATGAACATTGTTCTAATTTTTGCATGGCTAGGAACAATTCTATAGGCATGAAGGGTAAACTAGTCAGTTAACATATTTGTCATTAACAGCACTGCAACCAGTTTCAAGGGTTAATTGCTGCAAGCTAATGCACACCTTGTGTGCTGACATAAGTCCTTTGGTTGTAGCAGAACTCATTTGCTTTCCTTGACAATTGCAGACCACTAGCCTTGAGGAGTAAAGGGCCAGGAATTTCCCACATGATAAGGCCTAACTATACTCAAAACAGCCACCAGGGATGCCAGCAGGTCTGTTCAGGGTCATGTCTGCATACAACTAAATGCCTGGGCACCTGTTTGTCCTAAACATAGCCCCCCTACCTGCCCTATGCCTTCCTTTAAATCCCTCTAGTTATACCTGGACAGGAAAGACAGTCTCTGAGACATTAGTCCACCATCTTCCAGGGCTGCTTGCTTCTGGAATAAACCAATCTTTCCTCACCCACCATCATTTATCTCTCCAGTGTTGATTTTTCAAGCAGCATGCAGCTGAACCGGAGTTCAGAACCAGTTCGTTGTCCAGTAATATCAACTGTCACATTTTCAGCAAGGCCACAGGAGAGAAGTCAAGGCCACAGGAGAGAAGTCATGCTGCAGTAAACACAATCAACCATAGATTAATAACACTTGTGAAGAAAGAAACATACCAGTGAGAAAAGAAACACAGTCAGGCTTCCTTTCCATGCTTTCTCTGATTTTCAATTTCCCAAGTTTTCACAGAACCAGATGCTGCTGCCAATTTCCCAGTACATTTTCCCAAGGTGTGCTGTGTTCAGACCTTAATAAATCTTTAGCTCATAATTTCAGCAAAAAAAAAAAAAAAAAAGAAAAACCCAAAAACAAAACAAAATAAGGCTACTCATGTTTAGAGAATATCTCACCAAAACAAAACAAAAAAATATTTACAACATGTGGATCCCTTCTGTATCTCAAATCCTTTCAAATAAGATTAAAAGAAAATCACTCTCAGATCTCAGCAAAAACTAAGCCTCCTATTATCACAGCTCTTCAGGCTAATGAATGCCTCAGTCCCCTTCACTACTGACATATATAGGTCATTTACATAATAAGCCATTGAGCTGAGTAGTTTGGCTTTGGTTTGAATTTTGTCTATGTTTTGTGGAGGATTAACTATCTGACCTTGGTCCTCTAACCAGACAGGCAGGACTCTTCCTCAAACCTACTGCTCCTATTTCTTCCATTCATAGAAAAGGCACTTCCTGTTCAATCCTCATTTATTTTCCGCCTCAAGCCTGTGCCCTTTATTTCAAGTTCTGAAATGTCCTAGCCCTTGGTATCCAACGGTTCAGCATACTGGAAACATTTGTTATTATTTCTTACCGCAGGCACAACACTCTGGAGAAGTTTCATTTCTTTCCCTCCTGGTAAACTATTGTAAGAGACTCACTTAAATAGTGGTCATGTGGCTTTAACCATAGGCATCGTTTTTACTGAATTCTGCCTCATATATTAGTTATACAATATGATGAACAACACTAGAATCTTTCTGGTTTCAGCTTCATGAAAATTACAACATTCACCATTATATCTACAATAACTTTCTAGAATGACAAACGATATCCTCTGAATTAGTGAATTCCCACACGTGGGCAGAAGACCTGAACTCCACAGCTGCCATGAGTACCTGTTCAGGACTTCATCCTGGGCACCCACAGAAATTGCCTTACAGAGGTCTGCATTCAAAGGTTTCCAGTATAAAACAGATTTTTATAACTATGACCATTAGCAGGTCATTCTCAGACATTTTCTTTCTGAGAGAATCTTGTCAAACAGTGAATTCATTCGGAGGAGCAGAACAGTTAACTCTGGGAGTTTCTACAAGTAGGAAATTAGGTCCAATGCTTGTAAACCTTTACAGTCAGGAGCTTCTCCTTTTTCCTTTTCCTCTGAGAGCTGTCTGAGACTGGCAGCTCAGCTCTCCTGTGCATATTCCTTTGTTCTTCATGGAAATAACCAGTTTTACCCAAACGTAAGGTGAACTAGCAGAGAAAATAGAGCAGTGACTGTAAATATTAATTTACTCTTCCTTGTCCTTTCTCATTGCCCCCAATCTCCATCCCCCGTTTCCCCTGAAGCAAACAAATACAAAAGCACGCTCACACCCACATGATTCTTGCTCTTACATGGTAAAGTGGTGGGCCAGTTATTTTTGCTCAATGTTGTCTCCATATGGAAGCATCCTAACTCATTTTCTATGCACTCTGTGTGTTTTGTTGAAAGTGCTTTTAAAAACATGATCAATATAATTTTCCCAACTGGCATGTCCAGAAAGGAGAGAATACGTCATTATTTTAACTTCATAGGAAACAATTCTTCCTTTAGACCTTTAGAGTTACTGAGAGCAAGGAGGTCTCCTGTGACATAGCCTCTCTGTCCAAGAGTGGGGCAGTCAATTTGCCCAATACGACATATCTCATCACTACTCAATACTCCCAGGAACTGCCTCCACTAAACATTTTTTCCTCATACCCACTACTGCTGGATGATCAGACAGGCTTCTGACCATGGGTTATGGTTACAGGGTCCTTCTTCCAGCACCCGTATTTGGTCAATTTGTCCCGAAACTCCTTGGTTTTCACTGCATAAATAATAGGATTGAGCATTGGAGGAACAAGGAAGTAGAGGTTCCCAAGAATGGTGTGCACATGGGGTGCAATTCCCCTACCAAAGCGGTGAGTGAGAAAAGAGAACAGCGAGGGAGTGTATGAGATAAGCATGACACAAATGTGTGTGGTGCAGGTGTTGACTGCTTTGTGGTGGGCTTCCTTAGAAGACAGTCGCAGTACAGCCCGGATGATAAGCACATACGATGAAGCAATAGCTGAGATGTCCAGCCCGATAACCAACAAGGCCACCACCAGACCATATATCCTGTTGACTGTGGTGTCCACACACACCATCTTCACCACAGCCATGTGCTCACAGTAGGTAGTGGGGATGATGTGATTTACACGAAAAGGCATCTTCTGGAGGAGGACAGGCATGGGCAGAATGAAAAGGATGGCTCTCACTAAACTCACCAGGCCAATGAGCCCAATGCGACTATTGGAAAGGATGGTGGCATAACGCAGAGGCTCACAGATGGCTACATAGCGGTCAAAGGCCATGGTCATCAGGATGGCTGACTGCAACACAGATATGAAGTGGATGAAGAACATTTGGACCAGGCAGCCCACATAGCTGATCTCACTCTGGCCAAACCAGAAGATGCACAGCACCTTAGGAATGGTGGTAGTGGACATGCCCAGGTCTGTGAGGGCCAACATGCAGAGGAGCAGGAACATGGGCTTGTGCAGGGAGCGCTCGGTGCAGATGGTGAAGATGATGGTGCAGTTCCCAAGGATGGTGATGAAATACATGGAAGAGAAGGGGACAGAGATCCATCTGTGCTTGTCCTCCATCCCAGGAATGCCTTGGAGAATGAAGAAAGGTGGGTGACCCAGGGACGCATTGCAAACGGTCATGGTGATTCTTTGGGGAAATACCTGAGAAGAACAATAAAAAACACTTCATGAGCCTCAAATTCCAAAAGAATCAATGTTTTCAAAATGGAAAACTAAAAAGGTGGGATGTGTAGACACTCAAAAAGGATTCTGGAATCAAGCTAACATATGTCATGTAGTAGAGTAGAACGCTGTCGTGTTAGAGTTATAATAATGTGGTGTAACATCTGACAAATACATATTTCATCTTGAATGTGTTATTCATGATGAACTGAATCATTATTCACACAAGACATCATTTTCACAAAAATTATTATGTGTAATTTTGAATGTGTATCCATTTAGGGAATGTCACTTGAAGCCTGTGAGGCAAACGTGGATAGAAATACCAACCACTGTGACAGAGTCTTCAAAACCACTCTCAGTCCACTTAAGATGAAATAAGTCCACAAAAGAGCTGTTCAGTGAGGACCAAGAATGAAGCAAGTGACAGGGCTCTGGGAACCTGAGACCAGGATACCAGGATGGAAGTGCGAAGCCACCTCACCTGAACCACTTACCGGAATAGGAGGCAGGCAGAGTGTGGGAAGCTGGTCCTGGACACCTTCTTCAAATGTGTGTGTGTGAGTGTGTGTGGCTGTATGTTGCTATATCTACACATACATCCGTGGGGCTCGTGGGGAACACACTCTGTGCCCGGCATGTCTCCACTCGTCACTCTCAGCACGCACAATCCATGGTATGGCCCTTTAAGTAACCTAAGGAAAGTCCCCCTGGGTGCCCAGAATTAGCTCTTTGCTACTCCTTCCTTCCCAAACGCATACTCTCAAGGCATTACTGTTATTTTGGATAAACTTGACCCTGGAGTTTTCCCTAAGCTCCCAGGGGATGAGGCTGGTTGACCCTAGCAGTTCTGGGCATGTTCCAGTCTTTGGCAGTCCTGGAGGAGCCTGAGAGGAGACAGTGAAATTAAAGCTAAATCTGGAAGTAGAGGAGGTCCTGGCCGCTTGTATTCCAAAGGCTCTGTTTCCCAGATATGTATAAGTGTGGGAAGCCGGTAGACCTTACTCCATGACTGGGGTAGTCATGCTCCTGAAGGCATCAGAGGTACAGCCCCTGTTGTTGGATACCCTGGTGAAATGTTAGCAGCTCTAGCTCCATCTATCCTTATTGTCTTCCAGGTTTTTTACTCTAATGTGTTTCCTAGGCCAATGGCTTTACCATAGACGTTCCCTCAGGGCATGTTCTGCAATCCCCCTTCTCATATCCCAGCATCCCCTCGGCTTCTGGGTCAAGATATAGCATATTTGTTTTTCATTAGGTCAGAGGAAGAAAATTTGCCCAAAATAATCTAACACATCCATTGCATAATGCAAAGGACAGGTCCAACTACTCTCAAAATCATACAAAGACAATTCAGAAGTAAGACTCAAAGGGCTAGATTCTAAATTGTAATCTGTTGGGGCACCTGGGTGGCTCAGTCAGTTAAGCATTGGACTTCAGCTTAGCTCATGATCTCGTGGTTCATGAGTTTGATCCCCACATGGGGCTCAATGCTGGCAGTTCAGAGCCTAGAGACTGCTTTGGATTCTGTGTCTCCCTCTCTCTCTGCCCCTCTCCTGCTCATGCTATTTTTCTCTCTCTCCCTCAAAAATAAGTAAACATTAAAAAAGAATTTTAAATTGAGATATCTAAATTGTAGTGCAAGTTCTGCCTTAGCCTAGCCCTGTAGGGAAACTTGGTCAAAGTCAGGTGTCAGCAGGAGTAAAGCAGGGGCTGAAGCAAGGAGTGGCAGAATGAAGAGCCTGGAACAATCAATACATCAACAGAAAGAATCATCAACAAAAGTAGGCAAGCACCGGGGTACCTGCTCATAGTCATATCCACACAGCTTTCCCTGCAGAAAGCTGTGCTCTGGTACCACATCAGAATCCTGCATCAGTCATTCTTTTTTTTTTCTGTCCCTGCGAGATCCTGATGGATGACAATGACAGGTAGCAACCAGAAAGAATCCTTTCTTCCTAGCCTTGCTTTCTCACTTTTACATCCATGGTCCGGTGAATTCCTGGCATAGAACCTCTAAAGAATCTCTTCTTGTAGAGTGTCCCCAAAGTCCTATCAAGTGCTGACATAGTACTGCATCCTCGACCTCTCTTTCACAACTTTTAATCTTGTTCTTTGGATAATCACACTACCCAGGGAGAATAGCCCTGGTCTTATTTCTTCCAAAATCCTGTATCCCAGTCACTAGCATCATGCTTGGCATTAGTGGGCAGATTAGAAGAGTCAAATAAATGAATAAGTTAGTGAATAAGCAAACAAAATTATTTATTTTAAATATGAACTAATTATGTGTCATACTTTATGAGATCTTACATGGTTTTGTTTTCTAGTGTCATAAAAACCAAAAACAGAACTATATTTGAAGGCTATGCCTTCTCCTTCAAATGAATTCATAAATCAGTGCCAATCCAAACAAATTTCAATTATTTACTTTCCTTGTAATCTTGACAAAATAATTCTGAAATTCAACTGGAATAACAAATATCTGAAAATAATAATGATATAACACAGGGACTATTGTCCTACTAGATATTAAAATGTATCATAATATGGTTGTACTTTAAATAATTTATGGTACAGGCACCATGCCACAAATAAGGTATGGTACAGGCACAGGCAGATTATTTGAGCAGAATAGCATCAATACAAATGCCTAAGTCCATATACCATATGTTACATAATAAAGACAGTATCTCCAAACCATGGAGAAAATATGGATTATAGATAATATAACTATATAGAAATAACTCTGTATATTTCATATAACTCATGATATTTTCAAACCTGTCAATGATAATATGGGTTACTCTTATTTTCATCTGTTAGAAACAGAAAGGTTATACAGAAAAATATAGGATGTATCCATATATTCACAATATAGATTAAGAAATGTTACATGGCAACACAAACAGACACTCAGATCAATGTAGAGAACCCAGAAATGTAGAGAGTAGAGAGACCCAGAATGAGTAGAGAACTCTGAGTAGAGAACCCAGAAATGGACCCACAAATGTATGGCCAACTAATCTTTGACAAAGCATGAAAGAATATCCAATGGAATAAAGGTAGTCTCTTCAGCAAGTGGTGCTGGGAAAACTGGACAGCAACATGCAGAAGAATGAACCTAGACCACTTTCTCACACCATACACAAAAATAAACTCAAAATGGATAAAAGACCTAAATGCAAGACAGGAATCCATCAAAATCCTAGAGGAGAAAGCAGGTAAAAACCTCTTTGACTTTGGCCATAGCAACTTCTTACTCAACACGTCTCTGGAAGTAAGGGAAACAAAGGCAAAAAGGAACTTTGGGGACCTCATCAAAATAAAAAGCTTCTGCACAGCAAAAGATACAATCAACAAAACTAAAAGGCAACTGACAGCATGGGAGAAGATATTGCAAATGACATATCAGATAAAGGGTTAGTATCCAAAATCTATAAAGAACTTATCAAATTTATCAAACTCAACAACCAAAAAACAAATAATCCAGTGAAGAAATGGGCAAAAGAAATGAATAGACAGTTTTCCAAAGAAGACATCCAGATGGGCAACAGACACATGAAAAAATTCTCAACGTCACTCATCATCAGGGAAATACAAATCAAAACCACAATGAGATACCACCTCACACCTGTCAGAATGGCTAACATTAACAACTCAGGAACAACAGATGTTGGCAAGGATGTGGAGAAAGAGGATCTCTTTTGCACTGCTGGTGGGAATGCAAACTGGTGCAGCCACTCTGGAAAACAGGATGGAGTTTCCTCAAAAAATTAAAAATAGAACTACCCTACAACCCAGCAATTGCAGTACTAGGTATTTATCTAAGGGATACAGGTATGCTGTTTTGAAGGGGCACATGCCCTCCAATGTTTATAGCAGCACTATCAACAAGAGCCAAAGTATGGAAAAAGTCCAAATGTCCATCGATGGAAGAATGGATAAAGATGTGAGATATATATATATATATATATATATATATATATATATATATATATAAAATAGAGTATTACTTGGCAATCAAAAAGAATGAAATCTTGCCGTTTGCAACTATGTGGATGGAACTAGAGTGAATTATGCTAAGCAAAATTAGTCAGAGAAAGACAAATACCATATGACTTTACTTATATGAGGAATTTAAGATACAAAACAGATGAACATAAAAGAAAGGAAGCAAAAATAATATAAAAACGGGAAGGGGGACAACACATAAGAGACTCTCAAATATAGAGAACAAACAGAGGGTTACTGGAGGGGTTGTGGAAGGGGGGATGGGCATTAAAGAATCTACTCCCGAAATCATTGTTGCACTATATGCTAACTAACTTGGATGTAAATTAAAAATTTAATTAATTAATTAATTAATTAATTAAAAAAATAAGAAATGTTACAAAAAGAGTAAGAGCCTTGGGGCTCTTTACTTGTGGGGCAAGTAGTTTACTTGTGGAGTTTTTTTATCTTTGAAAGATGAATTGTATCATTATAACTCCTTCAACATTTTATACTTCTTAAAAATATTTTTACCACATAAATGTGAATCCTAATTTAATGAATAACATTGTAACATATATTTTTGGAACATATACTTTAAGCTCTTTGTAAATGGTGTTATGCCATGCCAGTTTACAAATCTTTATTTTTCTCAATGTTATATTTATGAGATACACTCATGTTTTGCATGTAGGTCTGGTGAAGTACTTATTACTTCTAAAATTGTATATTTATTATTACTCAACAGAGGTACTATGGGACATATACATTTTAATGAGTGAAGATACCACAATTAATTAAATTATTTGAATGCAGATATTATACTTTATTCATTGATTCTTCTTTGCTGAATATTTAGTTGGTTTACAATTATTTATAATTATGGTTTACAATTATTTATAATTATAATGTTGTTATTAATATTCTCATATAAAGCTGTCTTCCTGCTTTATTGATTGGCCACATCCTTTAGTTGAATTATAAAACTTAGCCATCTCAGTCTATTTTGTCTGCTTTAAATTATGACCAGTCAGGCCAAGAGTATGAAGTCTCTAAGTGAAGCGTGCCATGGGAATGGAAGAAAGCCATAGATCAGGGGTTTACAAGTGAGTAAACCAGGGGATATTTCTGGGAGTGACTGGGCCATAGATTGAGATTATGCCAATAGCAAAAGAGAAAAGAGTAAAAGAGGCATCTCTTCCTGGAGCCATCTCACCTTGAGAGATCCTTATGAGTGAGGTCAGATTCAGCATTCTTAACTTACTGAAGTCCAGTCTTGAGGACTCACAGACCCTCCTTTTTATTTATTTATTTTTTTAATGTTTATTTATTTTTTAGAGAGAGAGAGAGAGAGAGAGAGAGAGAGAGACAACATGAGCAGGGAAGGAGCAGAGAGAGAGGGAGACACAGAATCCGAAGTAGGCTCCAGCCTCTGAGCTGTCAACACAAAGCCCAATGTAGGGCTCGAACTCATGAACAATGAGATCATGACCTTAGCCAAAGTCTGATGCTTTACTGACTGAGCCACACAGGTGCCCCACAGACCCTCCTTTTTAGAGGGGACGTGAAGTTCACTCAATTGTTCTCACTTCAAAAGAATTTTAGAATTCTTACCTGAGATAAGATCCAAAAGTTCTGTAAAAATTCTGTAAAGATACCTAAGAATCAACCTAACTAAAGAGGTTTACTCTGAAAACTATAGAACACTTATGAAAGAAATTAAAGAGGTCACAAAAAAAAGGAAAAACATTTCATGCTCATGGATTAGAAGAACAATTCTAATTGCTTAAGACATTAAGACATTGCTTAATGTCTATACCTCCCAAAACAATCTATACATTTAATCCAATCCCTATCAAAATACCACCAAGATTTTTCACAGAGCTAGAACAAATAATCTTAAAATTTGTATGGAACCACAAAAGATCCCGAATGCCCAAAGCAATCCTGAAAAAAAAAAAGAAAACTGGAAGCATCAAGATTCCGAATTTTAAGCTATATTACAAAGATGTAATCACCAAGACAGTATAGTACTGGCATAAAAACAGACACATAGATCAATGGAACAGAATAGAAAACCCAGAAATGGTCAATGCGTCTTCAACAAAGCAGGAAAAAAATATCCAATGGAGAAAAAACTGTTTCTTCAACAAATGGTATTGGGAAAACTGGATGGTGACATGGAGAAGAATGAAACTGCACCACTTTCTTACAGTGTACAGAAAAATAAATTCAAAATGGATGAAAGACCTAAATTTAAGACACAAAATGATCAAAATCCTACAGAACAAAAGGAGCCATCTCTTTGACCTTGGTGGTAGCAACTTCCTATTAGACACATCAAGGAAAGCAAAAGAAACAAAAGCAAACATCAACTATAAAGACCTCCTCAAGATAAAAACTTCTGCACAGGGAAGGAAACAATCGACAAAACTAAAAGACGTCTACAGAATGGGAGAAGATATTTTCAAATGACTTATCAGATAAAGGGTTACTATCAAAAATCTATAAAGAACTTATCAAACTCAATACCCCAAAAATAACCCAGTTAAGAAATGGGCAGAAGATATGAATAGACACTTTTCCAAAGAAGACATCCAGATGGCCAACAGACACATGAAAAATGCTCAATATCACTCATCATCGGGGAAAAACAAATCGAAACCACAATGAGATACCACTTTACACCAGTCAGAATGGCTAAAATTAACAACACAAGAAACAACAGGTATTGGTGAGAATGCAGAGAAAGGGGAACCCTCTTGCACTGCTGGTGGGAATGCAAACTGGTGCAGCCCCTCTGGAGAACAGTATAGAGGTTCTGCAAGAAACTAAAACTAGAACTACCCTATCATCCAGGAATTGCACTACTAAGTATTTACCCAAAGGATACAACATTACAGATTTGAAGGGGTACAAGCACCCCACTGTTTATAGTAGCATTATCAACAATAGCCAATCTCTCTCTATGGAGATATATATATATATATATATATATATATATATGCACACATATATATGCATATATATAATATTCCATTATATATAATAGAATATTACTCAGCCATCAAAAGGATGAAATCTTGCCATTCGCAATGACGTGGATGGAGTTAGAATGAATTATGCTAAGTGAAATAAGTCAATCAGAGAAAGACAAATTCCATATAATTTTACTCATATGTAAAATGTAAGAAACAAAATAGATGAACACATGGAAAAGGGGGAAAAGGCAAGAGAGAGAAACAAACCACAAGAGACTCTTAATGATGGAGAAAAAACTATGGGTTGATGAAAGGAGGTAGGTGGGAGATGGGCTACATGGGTGATGAGTATTAAGAAAGCACTTGCGATGAGCACTGTGTTTTGTAGGTAAGTGATGAGCCACTGAATTCTACTCCTAAAACCAATATTGTACTGTATATTAACTAACTAAAAATTTTAAAATGTATAAAAAGAAAAAAAAGAAAAGAAAAAATAAAACAGTCTGACAAATGAATTCAGTAAGGTCATAGGCTACAAAATTAACGTTATAGAAATCTGTTGCATTTCTATACACAAATAATGAAGCAGCAGAAAAAGAATTTAAGAAAACAATCCCATTTACAGTTGCACCAAAAATAATAAAATACCTTGGGATAAACCTGGCCAAGGAGATTAAAGACCTGTACTCCAAAAGTTATAAAACATTGGTGAAAGAAATTGAGGATGACACAAAAAATGGAACGACATTCCATGTGCATGAATTGGAAGAATAATTGAGTTATTGAGTTCATAATGTTTGTGCTATTAAAATAATTTTAAAATAACCTTTTAGAATATCTAAATCCACAATTTATTGATTTTGCCCTAAATATTGGATTTAAGCAAATGGCAGACCCTTTGGCAGACCATTCAATAAAATGGGATCAAAGGAGGCTTGATACAAATTGAAATCATTTACTTGTCACCTGAAAACCATTGCTTAAACTTTCTCTCACCAAATTCTAGGCAGGTAGCTCTGTAATCCAAAGTGGAACTTCCCTGGAATCAGACCACTTCTGAGACAGCTCTGCTACACATGATGGGTACCAACAGCCCACAGTTCCCATTGAAATCTACTGAGGTCAGATGCAGTTTCCTTCCATTGCAGTCAGCATGGTTTTTCATGACCTACTTGACTGTATTTCCATTCTTTTATTAACTATTTGAACGAATATTTAAATACTCAATGTCTGCCCTTTGTCCTGTACACATTTGACAAAGTATCAAATCCGTAGCTTCTTCCATAGAACAATAACATATAAGCGCTAAGAACTTCCTAATAATCCCTAAAACAGTAAAAGCACTTTTTTTGGCATTGAGCTTTCTTAGTTTAAATAAACATGCAAGCAGTATCTGTCAAAAGCTGAAGAACTGACAACAGGAACACAAGACCCTCAGTTGGTGGCACATATTCAAGCTATTAATGTCTCAAATTTAAACACACACACGTGTGTGTGTGTGTATCTGTGTGCACATATATATAAATGTCTAAATCTCTCTCTCTCTCTCTCTCTCTCTCTATATATATATATATATATATATACAGACATCATTGCCACAGAATCGAGCATTGACATGTTTGATACAGTTACTGGCATGTAAGACTCCAAGACCCAAGAACGTGATATTTTAAAAACACTAAGGCAAAATGCAACAAAGGATAATTAGTGAATAAGTATCTTTGGTTTGCCAATGTGAATTCAATTAAGCTAAGAAGTTGTAAAGATGCTAGCGTATTCTCAGGTGTATTGGTCTATTAAAACACCCACATGACTGAAGTTTTAAGAACAGAACCTCAAAGCAGTGGTATTTTAAGTAGAGGAAGAAAAAAACACTCCTGAAAACCCATTTTAAACCCTGATAGTAGGTATGTTTGGAAAAAGCATTTTCAGCCTCAGAGTACCGAATTTTGTATCACACAAGCAGAAAGAAACTATTTAAAAATACAAACTAAATAAGCTCACAAAGCCACATTTGGCACTACAGATAAGAAGAAAAGAATACCACCAAGTTCCCCCCAGTGTCCACTCTTGTGCACACATGCAAGACACTCAGGAGAGGGTTGTAGTGGTGCTTTCACTTCTATCAAAATGGAGCATGAGCTCAACATGGGAAGTGTTCACAACCAAAGGAAAATGTAGAAAGCACTTTAGGAAAAGGAGTCTGCAGTGAGAGAAGAAACATGGTCTTTCCCAGAACTACAAGACAGTGACTTGGGGACATAGTGAGCAAAGGAAGGGACACCACCAGCTTCATTTGTCTCTATTTTTCACCTCTCCTAGGTCTGTTTTGTTACATTTGCGTTGGAGAAGACTGCCCATGGGGAAGAAAGTGTGATTTACCAAAGAAATAAAGGAGAAACGTCCAGGACTGAATGAGTCAAAAAAGAAAATATGGGGAGCCTGGGTGGCTTGGCTGGTTGAGCGCCTGACTCTTGGTCTAGGCTCAGGTCATGAGTTTAAGTTGGTGGGTTCGAGCCTCATGACAGGCTCTGTGCTGAGAGCATGCAGCCTGCTTGGGATTCTGTCTCCCTCTCTCTCTCTGCCCTTCCCCTACTCATTCTCTCTCTCCCTCCCTCTCTCTCTGTCTTTTTCTCCCTCTCTATCTCTCAAAATAAATAAATAAACTTTAAAAATAGTAATAAAAACAAAAGAAAAGAAAGAAAATGTCCCTTGACCCATGTCAAGGAACAAGAAAGAGAATTCATAACTGGCAACAGGGAGAAATTAAGAAACAAATTGTTGCAAGTAAAAGATCAAAGCTAAATAAATGTCTAGGAATATGGATAGGAGAGTACAAATTGTGAGAGAGGGACTTATACCCACATATTTGTTTATATGCACTAATATTTTAAATATATAAGACAATTATGACTACACCTAATACATGTTTAAGGGGTTGACTTCATGGACTGGGATCACGCAGAAGTAGAAAAACGATTTTTGTATATCCTACCACATTCGATTACTTTCCAAGTGCATGTATTATTTTAGCAGCAACAACAGAAAATACAATACCAAACATAAATAATATTCTCATTCACTTCTATGTGAAAAAGAAAACTCAGAGAAAAATAAGGATTAAGGAGAACCATGCACATCTATAGGAGCTCTTTCTAGGAGCTCTTTTAAATATTTTTAATATTTGTATTTTTTATTTTATTCATTTTTAAGTTTTTATTTTAATTCCATTTAGTTAACATACATTTGAGAATATCTTTATTTTTTATTTTTTTAATGCTTATTTATTTTTGAAAGAGAGAGAGAGAGCACACACGAGTGAGCATGTGTGGGGGAAGGGCAGAGAGAGAGAGAGGGAAACACAGAATCCGAAGCAGGCTCCTGGCTCTGAGCTGTCAGTGCAGAGCCCTACATGGGGATCAAACTCGTGACCGCAAGATCATGACCTGAGCTGAAGTCAGATGCTTAACTGACTGAGCTGCCCAGGCACCCCGAGAATATTTTTAGGCAATATCTGCCAAGGTTACCTGAGTTAGCTATAATTGTGGACATTGAATTATCATAATAAAGATAGAAAATTTTGTTATGAAAAGTTGGAAAATTAAAATAATAATTCTGTTGGATGGGCTCAAGGTATGAGCTCCCTGTTAACCTCAAAACAAGCCCACAGCCTACTGTGAGGCCTCTGTCATGTGGACTGTTTCAGTAGGTAATCCCCATGCCACTTCCTAAGGCCCTGGGTCACACTTTCAATTCAGGCACTGGTGCTGTGACCAGTTCCAGGCAGGTGTAATCAGATAGTGGACATCAGGTCATACTCAGTACCTGGAGCTCCTTGCCATGGGCTTCCCCAACTTCATGGCATGGGACACCCAGCCACCAGCTATGCTGTCATGGGTACACAACCCAGAAGTAAAGGGGTTGAGGACAGGCACCCGACAGGAGCCACTGGGCAGAATCTTCTCTCTCAGGGAGGACAATTCTGAAATGCATTTTCTAAGGCTCTTCAACTGGTCCACACAGGGTGGAAACCAGTCTGTGCTAGCCCTGCACAACTGGATAGAAAATCCCTGTACTGTCTTTTCTTCTTTCTTCATTTTACTCCACCTGTTTTGTGCACCCAGTCCCTATGATCGTTTTTCTAAATAAACTCCAATATGCAAGCTTTTATCATAGGCCCTGCTTTCTGGGGACACCAGGGTTACCTTCCCCAATGCTGAAAATTCTTCTGCCCCAATATCTGAGACTCCACTCAGAGATATTGCCTCCCTCATAGTTTCTGAGATACACTTTATTTATAAAACTATTATATAATCATTCATACAAATATTTATAATTTATTTATTTGACAGGACATATCAAACCTCATGTTCTCTAAAACTTGAGATAAGGATAGTTACGTGAAGTGGCCTATATTCAAATTCCAAATGCCTGATAGAAAGAAGAAAATGCTTTATACTTAACTAACATATCAAACGTATAAACATTTTTCTAGTTTTTCATGACTAGGTATCATTCTATAGATGTGAAAAGAAAACTAGGCAATTAACTTGTGTGTCCTCTGTCCCATTTACAGCAAGTCCACAAGAGACAAATCAAGGTCATCCTTCAGTAAAAACAATCAACCATAAATTAATAGATTTGTGAAAAAGGAAAAAAGCCCAGTGAGAAAGGCAGACACATTCAGGGATCCTTCTGGTGGCTTCTCTGACTTCCAGTTCCCCGAGTTTTCCTAGAATCAGCTGCTGCTGCCAGTGTCCCCTCACATTCTCCCAAGATGTCTTATGTTAAGGTGTTAGTAAATTTTTAGCCTATTATTTCATTAAAGAGACCACTCAGGGAACCTGAGTGGCTAAGTTGGTTAAGCAGCCAAATCTTAATTTTGGCTCACATCATGATCTCACAGTTCATGAGACTGAGTTCCACATATATCTGTGTTCTGAAAATGTGGACCCTGCTTGGGATTCTCTCTCTCTCTCTCTCTCTCTCTCTCTCTCTCTCTCTCTCTCTCCCTCCTCTCTCTCTCTCTCAATAAATAAATAAATAAACTAAAAGTCTTTTCATGTTTACAGAACATCTCACCAAAACACAAAAGGAAAATATTACATCATGTAGACTCCTTTCTATACCTCACATCCATTCAAATCAGATTGAAGAATATCAATCTCAGAACCCAGCAAAAACGAAAGCCTCCTACTACCACAGCTCCTCAGGCTAATGGGCCCCTCAGACCTGTTCACTCTCTGCTACTTATTTGTCAGTTAAAATACTAATCATAAGACATTGTGCTGAGTCATTTAGTTTTGGTATGAATTTTGTCTATGTTTTGTGGAGGATTAACTATCTGACCTTGGTCCTCTAACCAGACAGGCAGGACTCTTCCTCAAACCTACTGCTACTATTTCTTCCATTCATAGAAAAGGCACTTCTTGTTCAATCCTCATTTTTTTTCTGCCTCAAGCCTGTGCCCTTTATTTCAAGTTCTGAAATGTCCTAGCACTTGGTATCCAAAAGTTCAGCATACTGGAAACATTTGTTATTATTTCTTACCGCAGGCACAACACTCTGGAGAAGTTTCATTTCTTTCCCTCCTGGTAAACTATTGTAAGAGACTCACTTAAATAGTGGTCATGTGGCTTTAACCATAGGTATCGTTTTTACTGAATTCTGCCTCATATATTAGTTATACAATATGATGAACAACACTAGAATCTTTCTGGTTTCAGCTTCATGAAATTTACAATATTCACCATTATATCTACAATAACCTTCTAGAACGAGAAACGATATCCTCTGAATTAATGAATTCCCACACGTGGGCAGAAGACCTGAACTCCACAGCTGCCATGAGTACCTGTTCAGGACTTCATCCTAGACACCCACAGAAATTGCCTTACAGAGGTCTGCATTCAAAGGTTTCCAGTATAAAACAGATTTTTATAACTATGACCATTAGCAGGTCATTCTCAGACATTTTCTTTCTGAGAGAATCTTGTCAAACAGTGAATTCATTCGGAGGAGCAGACAGTTGACTCTGGGAGTTTCTACAAGTAGGAAATTAGGTCCAATGCTTGTAAACCTTTACAGTCAGGAGCTTCTCCTTTTTCCTTTTCCTCTGAGAGCTGTCTGAGACTGGCAGCTCAGCTCTCCTGTGCATATTCCTTTGTTCTTCATGGAAATAACCAGTTTTACCCAAACGTAAGGTGAACTAGCAGAGAAAATAGAGCAGTGACTGTAAATATTAATTTACTCTTCCTTGTCCTTTCTCATTGCCCCCAATCTCCATCCCCCGTTTCCCCTGAAGCAAACAAATACAAAAGCACGCTCACACCCACATGATTCTTGCTCTTACATGGTAAAGTGGTGGGCCAGTTATTTTTGCTCAATGTTGTCTCCATATGGAAGCATCCTAACTCATTTTCTATGCACTCTGTGTGTTTTGTTGAAAGTGCTTTTAAAAACATGATCAATACAATTTTCCCAACTGGCATGTCCAGAAAGGAGAGAATATGTCATTATTTTAACTTCATAGGAAACGATTCTTCCTTTAGACCTTTAGAGTTACTGAGAGCAAGGAGGTCTCCTGTGACATAGCCTCTCTGTCCAAGAGTGGGGCAGTCAATCTGCCCAATACGACATATCTCATCACTACTCAATGCTCCCAGGAACTGCCTCCACTAAACATTTTTTCCTCATACCCACTACTGCTGGATGATCAGACAGGCTTCCGACCATGGGTTATGGTTACAGGGTCCTTCTTCCAGCACCCGTATTTGGTCAATTTGTCCCGAAACTCCTTGGTTTTCACTGCATAAATAATAGGATTGAGCATTGGAGGAACAAGGAAGTAGAGGTTCCCAAGAATGGTGTGCACATGGGGTGCAATTCCCCTACCAAAGCGGTGAGTGAGAAAAGAGAACAGCGAGGGAGTGTATGAGATAAGCATGACACAAATGTGTGTGGTGCAGGTGTTGACTGCTTTGTGGTAGGCTTCCTTAGAAGACAGTCGCAGTACAGCCCGGATGATAAGCACATACGATGAAGCAATAGCTGAGATGTCCAGCCCAGCAACCAACAAGGCCACCACCAGACCATATATCCTGTTGACTGTGGTGTCCACACACACCATCTTCACCACAGCCATGTGCTCACAGTAGGTAGTGGGGATGATGTGATTTACATGAAAGGGCATCTTCTGGAGGAGGACAGGCATGGGCAGAATGAAAAGGATGGCTCTCACTAAACTCACCAGGCCAATGAGCCCAATGCGACTATTGGAAAGGATGGTGGCATAACGCAGAGGCTCACAGATGGCTACATAGCGGTCAAAGGCCATGGTCATCAGGATGGCTGACTGCAACGCTGATATGGAGTGGATGAAAAACATTTGGACCAGGCAGCCCACATAGCTGATCTCACTCTGGCCAAACCAGAAGATGCACAGCACCTTAGGAATGGTGGTAGTGGACATGCCCAGGTCTGTGAGGGCCAACATGCAGAGGAGCAGGAACATGGGCTTGTGCAGGGAGCGCTCGGTGCAGATGGTGAAGATGATGGTGCAGTTCCCAAGGATGGTGATGAAATACATGGAAGAGAAGGGGACAGAGATCCATCTGTGCTTGTCCTCCATCCCAGGAATGCCTTGGAGAATGAAGAAAGGTGGGTGACCCAGGGACGCATTGCAAACGGTCATGGTGATTCTTTGGGGAAATACCTGAGAAGAACAATAAAAAACACTTCATGAGCCTCAAATTCCAAAAGAATCAATGTTTTCAAAATGGAAAACTAAAAAGGTGGGATGTGTAGACACTCAAAAAGGATTCTGGAATCAAGCTAACATATGTCATGTAGTAGAGTAGAATGCTGTCGTGTTAGAGTTATAATAATGTGGTGTAACATCTGACAAATACATATTTCATCTTGAATGTGTTATTCATGATGAACTGAATCATTATTCACACAAGACATCATTTTCACAAAAATTATTATGTGTAATTTTGAATGTGTATCCATTTAGGGAATGTCACTTGAAGCCTGTGAGGCAAACGTGGATAGAAATACCAACCACTGTGACAGAGTCTTCAAAACCACTCTCAGTCCACTTAAGATGAAATAAGTCCACAAAAGAGCTGTTCAGTGAGGACCAAGAATGAAGCAAGTGACAGGGCTCTGGGAACCTGAGACCAGGATACCAGGATGGAAGTGCGAAGCCACCTCACCTGAACCACTTACCGGAATAGGAGGCAGGCAGAGTGTGGGAAGCTGGTCCTGGACACCTTCTTCAAATGTGTGTGTGTGAGTGTGTGTGGCTGTATGTTGCTATATCTACACATACATCCGTGGGGCTCGTGGGGAACACACTCTGTGCCCGGCATGTCTCCACTCGTCACTCTCAGCACGCACAATCCATGGTATGGCCCTTTAAGTAACCTAAGGAAAGTCCCCCTGGGTGCCCAGAATTAGCTCTTTGCTACTCCCTCCTTCCCAAACGCATACTCTCAAGGCATTACTGTTATTTTGGATAAACTTGACCCTGGAGGTTTCCCTAAGCTCCCAGGGGATGAGGCTGGTTGACCCTAGCAGTTCTGGGCATGTTCCAGTCTTTGGCAGTCCTGGAGGAGCCTGAGAGGAGACAGTGAAATTAAAGCTAAATCTGGAAGTAGAGGAGGTCCTGGCCGCTTGTATTCCAAAGGCTCTGTTTCCCAGATATGTATAAGTGTGGGAAGCCGGTAGACCTTACTCCATGACTGGGGTAGTCATGCTCCTGAAGGCATCAGAGGTACAGCCCCTGTTGTTGGATACCCTGGTGAAATGTTAGCAGCTCTAGCTCCATCTATCCTTATTGTCTTCCAGGTTTTTTACTCTAACGTGTTTCCTAGGCCAATGGCTTTACCCTAGATGTTCTCCCCAGGGTATTTTGTGAAATACCCTCTCATGTGTTATAGTATCCTCTCAACTTCTGGGTCCAGATATAGCATATGTCTTTCTCATTAAGTCAAAAGAAGAAAGTTTGTCCAAAACAATCTTCCACATCCATTGCAGAATGCACATGACAGTACTAACCACTCTCAAAGTCATGAAAGACCATTCATAAGGCGACTCGGATGGCTGGATTCTAAATTGTGATGTCCAAATGGTACTGCAAGTTTGCCTACAGGACAGGTTCTGTAGGGAGACTTGTTCAAAGTCAGGTGTCAGCAGAAGGAAAGCAGGGGCTGAAGCAAGGAGTGGCAGAATGAAGGGCCTGGCACAATCAATACATCAACAGAAAGAATCATCAACAAATGTAGACAAGCATGGGGGTACCTGCTCATAGTCATATCCACACAGCTTTCCCTGCAGAAAGCTGTGCTCTGGTACCACATCAGAATCCTGCATCAGTCATTCTTTCTTCTCTGTCCCAGCGAGATCCTGATGGATGACAATGACAGGTAGCAACCAGAAAGAATCCTTTCTTCCTAGCCTTGCTTTCTCACTTTTACATCCATGGTCCAGTGAATTCCCTGCATAGAATTTCTTTTTTTTTAATTATTATTTTTTTTAATTTTTTTAAATATTTATTTATTTTTGACAGAGAGAGAGAGAGAGAGAGAGAGAGAGAGAGAGAGAGAGACAGAGCATGATTGGGGGAGGGGAAAGAGAGAGAGAGGGAGACACAGATCTGAAGCAGGCTCCAGGCTGTGAGCTGTCAGCACAGAGCCTGAAACGGGGCTCAGACTCACAGACGGTGAGATCATGACCTGAGCCGAAGTGGGACGCTCAACCGACTGAGCCACCCAGGCACCCCTCTGCATAGAACTTCTAAAGAATCTCTTCTTGTAGAGTGTCCCCAAAGTCCTATCAAGTGCTGCCATAGTACTGCACAGAATCCTCGACCTGTCACAACTTTTAAGCTTGTTCTTCAGATAATCACACTACTCATGGAGAATGGTGCTGGTCGGAATTCTCCACAAATCCTGTATCCCGATCACTAGCACCATGTTTGGCATTAGTGGTGGGATTAGAAGAGTCAAATAAATGAGTAAGTTAATGATAAATGAACCAAATAAGTTCTTTCTTGGGATTCCTGGGTGCTTTGTCGTTCAGCGTCCAACTTCAGTTCAGGTCATGATCTCACGGTTCATGAGTTCAAGCCCCCGCGTTGGGCCCTATGCTGAGAGTCCAGAGTCTAGAGCCTACTTCAGATTCTGTGTCTCCCTCTCTCTCTCTCTCTCTGCCCCTCCCCTGCTCATGCTCTATGTCTCTCTCTCTCTCTCTCTCAAAAAAGGAATAAACAATAAAAAAATTTTAAGTTCTTTTAAATAGGAACTAATTACGTATCCTAGCTTATGAGATCTTACATGGTTTTGTTTTCTTGCATTAATAAAAACCAATAACCAACAATATTTGAAGGCCATGCTTTTTCCATCAATGAATTCATAAAATCAAGGCCAATCCAAACAAATTTCAATGATTCATTATTAGAATCTTGACAAAATAATTGTGAAATTTAAGTGGAAGAACAAATCATTGAAAATGATATAACCAGGGACCCCTGCCCTACTAGAATTTAAAATGTATTATAAAATGTTGCAGAAAATGAAGCTAATGGCAGGAAAATACAGCTTATTTGAACAGAATACCATCATTACAAATGCCCAAGTATATATGCCATATATTATACAATAAAGACAATAACTTAAAACAGTGGAGAAAAGATAAATATTAAATAATATAATTATACAAAAATAAATAAATCTGTATATCTCACATCACTCAGGATGCATAATACATAACCAGAAGCCTTCAGTCCTGGATGGTGATCTCTAAACCTCTGGAATGTCCTGTCTTACAAAAGTGTCTTCAACTTGATTGGTGGCTTTGGCCACTGGACAGTCTATCAGTGTGATTTACGATGAGGGTTTTGGGTCACATCATATCAGTTCTGACCTCAACAATAGCTGAAGACTAGAGGTATAGCTTGACTTCCTGGAGGGACAGGAGAATAAAAGCCACCACATGAGCAATATGTAATCAAGCCCCAACAACAATTCTGGACACCAAATACTCAAATGAGCATCCTTGGTTGGCAGTAACACTGTGTAGTCACATATGGTGACCAAGAGGAGCTAACACCAATCCATGACTACACAGGGAAAGGACAACCAGAAACTTCATGCTTTGAACCCTTCCTGGACTCTGCTCAATGCATCTCCTACTTCTGCTATTTTAATCTGTATCTTTTTGTTATAATAAAACTTTAATTCTGAGTATAGTGCTTTTCTGAATTTTGTAAATTTGTCTAATACATTATTGAACACAATGGTGATTGTGATGACTCCCCCAAGTTTATAGCCAGCTATAAAATGGTGGAGGTCCTGGGACCCCTGAGTTCATTGGAAGCATCTGAAGTAAGGGTGGTCTCCTGGGGACTTTTCTCTCAGACCTTACAGTTTGACCAACGGAAGGTAATTCTAAGCATTGGGTAGAGATGGATTTTCTGATTTTTATTAGATTGTTATTAATCATATAGAAAATTATTTAAGTTAGACATTGTTCCAGCTTGATTAAGCTGTTGTATAGCAAATCACTCCAGGCTTAGTAGCTTAAACCAACATTATTTTGCTCACAAATGTGGAATTTTAGTCAGTATTCAGTAAAGACAGCATGTTTCTCTTTTTCTAGGAGCTGGTGAGGACATCTTGACTACTGGCTCTACTTAACATCAGAGAAGGGGCTGGAATCATCTGGTACTGGCTTACTCCAGGGTGTGGGGCTGGGCCAGGAGAATTTAATAGCTAAAGGCTGGAACAGCCAGGAATCCTCATTAATCTCTCTTCATCTCTAGATGATATCATGGCAATTTCAAGAAAATTGGAATACTTACATGTGAATGAAAGAAAAGAAATAACCAGAAGGAGGGGAGAAGGAGGGCAAAGGTGAAAGTGCAGTGGAAAGGAGAGAGACAAGTCTGTATTTCTTTCCACAACCTGGCTTCAGAAGTAAGTCATATTCTATCACTTCCAACATATTCTTGTCACTGGAAGTGAGTCACTAAAGCCAGTTTTATGTGAAGGGAACATAGCTTGTATCTTTCATTGGAGTGTCAATATCATTTCATAAGAAGAGCATGCAGAATGGGATACATTGGTGTAATTATGTTTTTATCATATGCCATGGACATCGTTAAATTTAAATTTTTTTCTAAGGTGAATTGGATACATAGTTATGAATATTTAGATATATATACACAGAGATTATGATATTCCCAATCCTGATTCAAACCATCTCCCTGATTCTTTGGTTTATTAAAGTATAATTCACATAAAAAACTGAGGGTTGATGGGGGGGGCCATGGGGGAGAAGGGAAAATGGGTGATGGGCTTTGAGGAGGTCACTTGTTGGGATTAGCAATGGGCATTATATGCAAGCGATGAATCACAGTAATCCAAAACCAAGAGCACCCTGTATATACTGTATGCTAGCCAACTTGACAATAAATTATATTTTTTAAAAAGTATAACTGACATACAATACAATACAATACATACATACCATACAATATAATGATTCAACAATTCTATATATTTCTCAGTGTTCATCAAGATAAGTGTACTCTTAATCCTTTTTAGCTGCTTCACCCTTCCCCCACCACCTCCCCTCTAGAAACCAGCAGGTTGTTCTCTGTATTTAAGAGCATGTTTTTTTTTATGTCACCTTGTTCATTTATTTTTGTTTCTTAAGTTCCACATATGAGTAAAACAATGTGGTATTTGTCTTTCTCTGATTGACTTATTTCATTTAACATAATACCCTCTAGATCCATCCATGTTGTTGCAAATGGCAACATTTCATTCTTTTTTATGACTGAGTAATATTTCATTATATACATATCTATATCTATCTATCTATCTATCTATCTATCTATCTATATACACACACACACATCTTCTTTATCCATTCATCTATGGGTGGATATTTGGGTTGCTCCCATATCTTGGCTAAAGTAAATAATGTTGCAATAAACATTTTCAAATTACTGTGTCTGCTTTTTAGGGGCTAAGTATCCAATAGTAGAATTATTGAATTGTATAGTACTTCTATTTTTAATTTTTGAGGAATGTCTATACTGTATTCCACTGTGCTACACCAATTTGCATTCCCACCAATAGAGCAAGAGGGTTCTTTTTTGTCCACATCCTGGCCAAAACCTGATATTTCTTCTTCTTCTTTTTTTTATTTTAGCCATTCTGACAGTTGTGAGCCAATATCTCATTGTAGCTTTGATTTGCATTTCCCTGATGATGAGTGATGTTGAACATCTTTTCATGTATCTGTTTGCTATGTGGACATCTTTGACAAAAGGCCTATTCGGGTCCTCTGCTTGTTTTAATTGAATTATTTGCTTTTTTGGTATTGAGCTGTTGTGAGAAATAATCCTACTGGCCCAATGAAAGAAGGGATGAAGAAACTCTGAGCACAGTGAAGCGAGGCTCTAATTAACATTCTTGCAAGAGTGGGTGTCTGATGGAAAGGCACACTCAGGAAGGTTACAGCAGGCAATTAATCTTCTAGCATGAAGTCCCTCCCCTGATTCCTCTTTGGCCGAGTACTACAGAGGTTACAGTGTTACTCAGAAGTCACCTATGCCCATGTATGGCCAAAAAAAAGTCTGATTGGAACAAATATACATTCCTTGAGGTGACACAGAGACTTCAGTTCTTTGGTGCATGCTCATTGCAAAGCCCACAAAAAGGAGAGGGGGAAGAAGAATCAGGAAGTGAAGTGTCTAAAAGTTTGGGACTCCATTGTGGGAAGAGGAGGGGTTCATACATATTTCCAATAGTTTGTAAACCTATTGTTAACTAGATAGCACAGCTTTTATTTGGTATTTCTGAGAATCATCTCACTTACTTTCCACAACTCTATAAGTTCTTTACATAATCAAGGAAGTGAAAGACATTTCCCTGAAAACTATAAAAAATTGATGAAAGGAATTGATAACACAAACAAATGGAAAAATATTCTATACTCATGGGTTAGAAGAATTAATATTGTTAAACTGTCCATAAGACCCCAAGCATTCTACAATTTAATGCAATCCATATCCAAATGCCAACATTTTTTTCACAGAACTAGAATAAGTAATCCTAAAATTTGCATGGAACTACAAAAGACCCTAAATCACTAAAGCAATCTTTAAAAAGAACAAAAGCTGGAGGTATCACAATCTGATTTCAAGATAGATTACAAATCTGTAGTAATCAAAACAGTATGGTACTGGCACAAAAACAGACACATAGATCAATAGAACATAAGAGAGAGTCCAGAAATAAACCCCTGATTATATTGTGATAGAGGTAGAGCCCCTCCCTAAGGAATGTGATGGAGGCCTTCTCAGAACAAAGAAAGGCAAAGTGGCCCAATCAACTCCTATACACATATGCATAACTCTAACACAATTCTGTAACTTGGACTGTATCCAATCAGACTATATGTGTCACCATATATGGGAGACAAAGAAGTAGAAATTGCATAAAAGACTATACCCTGCTCTGCTCAGTGCTCAGCCTTTTGAGTTTTAGCCCACTGAATCCCTGCTAGCGTGAATAAAGCTGCTTCCTGGGAAGAAAGGCCTCAATGTCCCGTCCCTCTGTGCGAGAATCCTTCTACAATATGGCCAATCTACAACAATGGAAGCAAGAATATACAATGGGTAAAGATGGTATCTTCAACAAATGTTGCTGGGAAAACTGGATAGCTACATGCAAAAGAATGAAACTAGGACCATCCTCTTACACCATATACAAACTAAACTCAAGATGGCTTAAAGACCTAAATATGAGACCTGAAACCATAAAACTCCTAGAAGATCACATATGATGAGGTTTTGGGGTGATGGTGAGGTTCATGGGTTTTGGAACTCATGGCCAAAAAAGAATTCTTGAAGACATCTTTGGTGCAAAAAGGTGATTTTATTAAAACACAGGGACAGGACCTATGGGCAGGAAGAGCTGCACTGGGGTTGTGCAGAATGACTGGTTATATACTCTGGACTTGGAGAGAAGTTTCCAAAGAGGCTTTTATATGCTAAAGACTCACAGATTACTGAAGGCCTGACTATTATTATCAAGCTAAATTTGTTTTTCCCTCTAGCAAAGCATTAACATTAAGACAGTGGGGAGTTCCTGGAGAAATGTTAAACTCTGTATTTGCCTCACGTATTTGTCAATGGGCTACAGGTTATAAGGAAATTTAATTTTACCTGCCATTTCCTTCTTGCCTTTGTTCCCCATATCACTATGGAGAGGTGATGTGGGGCTCCAGGAAATAGAGTCTATAGGTTTTTGGAGATTAGACTATTGATAAGATTTTCTTTTTCTTGTAATTTACTAAGATATTTGTAAACTGATGGAGACTCTATCAGTTTAACCATTTATTTTCTGTCCTTTCCTTTGTCCTTGGGCAGCCAGGAGTGCCTGAGGAATGTCACACATATCCCACACATATCCCACCTGGGATGGGGGGTATGCTAGGTTGTATTTTGCCCTCAGCTTGCCTTATGGTCCCCCATCACATCAGTAATTTCTCTGACATAGAGAGTAGAAACATTTTTCTAGATAGGTTTCCTCAGTCAAGGGAAGCAAATGCAAAAAAAAAAAAAAAAAGTGGGACTTCTGTGGAGTTATTTCTAGAGAGTGTATTGTAAGCCCTGGGAAGGAGAATGGGGTAATTGCTGAAACATCAGCGATGTTCTGGTCTCAAGGCTGTCGAATGTGATAGCATTAGGAGAACAGAGCTCCATGATCCCCCAGGAGCCAGTTAAGAAATAGACCTGCCTGGTAGTCTTTGAAACTGCACATCTTCCCTGCATGCTTTCACGTAAACACCGGATGTGTGTCTGGTTGATATCTGGAGGCTTTTTGTGTTTTCTTTCCATGCTTTGACATTCTTTGATATCTATATCTTACGAAACATAAAATAAAGACTGTGCAGACCCCCGTTGCTGCTGCTCTCTTGCAGAGGCAGCCCTGTATGTCCGCTTAGTCTGGTGTCTGAGAACTTTTTCTTGAGTGCATGGCAACAGACGACATCAATCCAAAGTCTTCTGCACAGCAAAGGAAACCAGCAACAAAACAAAAAGGCAACCTGTTGAATAGGGGAAGGTATTTGCAAATGATATACCCAGTAAGGAGTTAATACTCTTGATTCTTTTAAAAAATAATGTAGCACAAGCATAATTTACAAACCCAAGTAAGAATTTGTGATGGTTAATTTTATATGTCAACTTGACTGGGATAAGGGATGCCTCAATAGCTAGTAAAACATTATCTGTGGGACATCTGCGAGAGTGTTTCAGAGGTGGGGGTGAGATTATCATTTGAACCAGTGGACTAAGTAAGGATAATAGTCACCAATGTGGGTGGGCAACATCCAATCCATTGAGGCACTGAACAGAACAAAAAGTCAGAGAAAAGGTGAATTTGCTCTCTTTGCTTGAGTTGGGACATCGGTTTTCTTCCCTTGAACATCAGCATCCCTAGTTCTCGGGTCTCAGATCTCATACTGAGCCTCACACCATTGGCTCCTTGGTTTTCAAGCCTTCATTCTCAGGCTGAATTACACCACTGGCTTTCCCAGGTCTCCACTTTACAGACAGAAGATTGTGGGACTTCACAGTCTCTAAAATTGTAGGAACAAATTTTTTTTAAGTAGACTTCATGCCCAGCATAGAACCTAACACAGGACTTGAATTTATGACCCCGAGATCAAGATCTGAACTGAGATCAAGAGTCAGATGCTCCACTGCCTGAATCACCCAGGTGTCCCATTTTTTTTTAACTTAAATTCTTCTCTCCCTACAGCATGAGTTTCCTAAAGTCACACACTGTGCCTTATTCGCCTGTGAAATTCAATGCCCATTATACCTAGTACATAATTTATTCCACAATAAATCTCCTCTTTTATCATCTATGTATCTATCTATTTATCTGTGTATCTATCTATCTACCTCTGTTATCATCTATCATCTATCTACCTCCTATCGGTCCTATTTCCCTGGAAAACCTGACTAATACAAAATTCTGTAGAGAAGCCTTATTCAATGCTCTAATATAAGCTGCACAAAAGTTAGCCATTGGAGGAAATTTGGATGTGCACAGGATTTTTCATTTATAATGCACCTTAAAAAAAGGTAACAAACCTCAGCTCCTAGGGAAGGTAAGCCTGTGCTAGGGCATGAAGGCCAGCTATTTGGAGAAAGATACTTGTCAAGCCTGAGTAACCTGGGTTACCCTGGTGAGGATCAGCAGGAAACTCTGTGTCCTGGGAATTCGTATATACCCAAAGCATTATTGACTAAATGAGGTTAAACAAAAGGTCAGGCTACCTCTCCATAGTAGTCCACAAAATAATTTACATAGCAGTCATCTCCATCTGTTTAAATCTGATGCCAGATACAGAGGAACCTGGGCTACCATGGCCATCTTTGGTCTCACATTGACACTCTTATTACAAACACTCTTGGTCTAAGAAAGTGCTGACAATCAATCAATTAATCAATCAGTGGTGTGTGTGTGTGTGTGTGTGTGTGTGTGTGTGTGTGTGATTCTCAATTTCTTGAAGCTATAAGTAAGTGGATTTTTTTTATCACTTTTCCTCTTTCCAGCCCTGAGTTTTCTGTACATAGAGTAATTTACTGGTTCTTACTATCAAAAGTACTACAATGCCTCCTGACCTTTTCCTAGGAAGATTCAAAACCTACAGGCCAATTAATGAGCCACATAATAGCCTTACAGGAAAATAGTCTTCTGTAGATTGAGCAAGTATAAATGTGTTGTTCTAAATACTTCAGAAACTTTCAGATAATACATGATACTGGTTTGCTAGAATTAGCAGAAACAGAAACCTCTAGTCCAAGGATAAGATGTACTAGAGAAGATGAAAGATTAATTATAAAACTTTTCCCATTGGTCCTTGGGGTATATAGAGAGTCTAGCTACCTCCTTCCCATAAAAAAGCCAAATATTCTTAGGCGGATTTGTTTGGTATTGATGCCATAGACCAGGGGGTTAAGAACAGGGGGCACGAGGAGATAGAGATTTGCAAGGACAATGTGGACATGAGGAGGTACTTGGTGGCCAAAGCGGTGGGTGAAAAATGAAAAGAAGGCAGGTGCATAGAAAACCAGAATCACACAAATATGGGCTCCACAAGTGCTAAATGCTCGGAATTGGGCATCCTTGGAGGGCAGGCGCAGCACAGCCCGCAGGATCAAGCCGTAGGAGGTGGTGATGAGGACCACATCCATGCCAGTGACTGAAAGTGCCACAGTGAGTCCATAAATGGTGTTGGGCTTGATGCTGGCACAGGCGAGCTTGGCAATGCCCATGTGCTCACAGTAAGTGTGGGGGATGATGTGGTGTCCACAGAAGGGTAAACGTTTGATGAGGATGACAAAGGGGAAAACAAAGAGAAGGCCACGGACCACACATGCCAGACCAATCTTCCCAATCACTGTGGCATTGAGGATGGATGTATAATGAAGTGGATGGCAGATAGCCACATAGCGGTCAAAAGCCATGGCCAGCAGAACAGCCGACTCTGTGGCAAAAATAGTGTGAACAAAAAACATCTGCGTGAGGCAGCCATGGTAGGAAATTATGTGGGACCTAAACCAAAATATTGTTAGCATTTTGGGCAATGTGGTCGAACAGAGAACCAGGTCAGTGATAGAAAGCAGGCACAGGAAGAGGTACATTGGCTCATGTAGAGTTCTATTTGTCATGATGATGTAGAGGATGGTGCCATTGCCAACCAGAGCAAGGATATACATGGAGCAGAAGGGGATGGTGGCCCACACGTGCTGATCTTGCATTCCAGGGATTCCAAGTAGAATAAATGTGGAAGGATGAAAGGCAGTGTTATTGACGACAGATGTGGACAGCATAATGATGAAGAGAACACAAGGCTTTATCTTCCTAAAAGTGGTTAGAAAATGAAATCAAGTCCTCCTCGATGTCATTTATTCCCCCCACATATCCATTCAGTTTCTTGCCTCTCTTTCATTCCCATCAATTCGACTCCACTTCATGCTTTTCTCATTTCTTTCCTGGGGTATTAAAATAGCTCTGTAACTAATATGCCTACTTCTAGGATTTGCATCTTCCAGTGAAACCTCTACATTGCTGTAGAAATATTCTATCATGTGAAAATAATCAACAATAATACAAATATAACCTTTCTTAGTGTATGCTGTTCAGAATATCTTGTATTAACTTCCTCTGGTCTACCCTCCACCACTTTCCATCATGTTCTCGGTCCTGGGACACTGGACTACATCCAGAGACATCCCTGCTCTCTCACTTCTGGTTGGATTTGACTATAGGAAACAGCAACAAAGGATTAAAGGCAGGTCAGGACTTTTTTTTCCTTTAGCTCCCTCCCAGCAGGGTTGCTGCAAACTGGCTTTATCTCCCTCTGGATTTGGTTTCTTCTTCTAACCGTGTCCTCCTCTTAACCCTTCAGTACAAAGGACTGTAATAGTGCCCGCGGTCACTAATCCAGGAACTTCACAAGACTTTGTGATTTCCCTACACTTGCCCACATCTTTGAAAATGGTTTCTGTATTTCACTGTCTTGAGATGTCCTAATGTAGGTGTGTGCTGCATTTCCTGCTAGGATCTTGATATGATGTGCAAAGCTCTTCTTGCTTCTGTTCTTGCTCTTGCTCACCTATCTCATATTATTTACCATCACACTCCATCACGTATTTCATGTTCCAGCCATATCTGAGTGTTTCGAAATGTCCAAAAGCATGCTTAATCACATCTGCATGCTTTTTCATACACTGCTTTCTTGGGGGCATAGAATAGCTATTCCCATTGATCACCTGGAAAGCTACTAATAGTCATTCAAAACCCACATGAGGGGTCCCTGGATGGCTCAGTCAGTTAAGTGTCCAACTTCGGCTCAGGTCAGGATCTCACGGATAATGAGTTCAAGCCCCACATCGGGCTCTGTGCTGACAGCTCAGAGCCTGAAGCCTGCTTTGGATTCCATGTCTCCCTCCCTCTCTCTGCACCTTCCCCACTTGTGCTCTGTCTGTCTGTCTCTCTCTCTCAAAAATAAATAAACATTGAAAAAAATTTTTTAAAAAACATGAATATGTTGAAGCCCTTCTAGGGTCCTTGCTGCTGTGTTAAGGGCATCATACATCTTCAGCATACCTCCCTTAGGAAATATAAACTGTTCTATAATTATGTGTATGTCTCTTGCCCCATTACGCTATGAAAATTGCATCTCATTTTTTTCTCTACAACCAGCATTAATGCTTTATATACACAGGACCGATAAATAATGTTTAATAGGCAAATAGATAAAGGATTGAACCCAGCAAATGAATTTTTTAACAGACTTTTATAAGTGACTGTGTCTGAAGAATGGCATATCTTCTTGCAAGTCTTCCTTATGGATCAGACGAGATCTTCCCTCACCAGATCTATGATATCCATCATGTTCTTTTCACTCAATATACTGCAAGACATGATCTTATTTAGCTCTTCAGTACATATGTAGTCTAACCTAATGTATCTATATAATAAATTTTTATCTCTTTTCTTGATTGGCCACGTGATTTAGTTGGATTATAAAATATATTGCCTTAGTCTGTTTTGTCTGCTTTACAGTATGAGCTCTGATATGATAGGTCAGACCAGAAGCCACACAAGTATGTGTTCCCCGAAGTCTCCAAGTGAAGCATGCCATGGGAAGGGAAGTAGAAAGTCAGAGACCAGGGGTTTACAGGTGAGGTAAATCAGGGAAGGTTTCTGGCAGTGACTGGGCCATAGATTGAGATTATGCCAATAGGTAAGGAGAAAAGAGTAAAAGAGGCATCTTTCACTGGAGACATCTCACCGTGAGAGATCCTTGTAGGTGAAGTCAAAGTCATCATTCTTACCTTATTGAATTCGAATCTCAAAGACCCTCATTTTTAGAAGGGACATTAACATTAATTTCATCCAATTGTTCTCACCTCAAAAGAATTTTAAAATGTGGAAACACCTAAGATAAGATAAAAAGTTTTGTAATAATTAAAAAGAATATCCTTCCTTCAATCCCCTATTCACATCCACCTGTATTATTAAAAGACCAACTAATTTTGTTTGTTTTATTAATTGCAATATACATTTCTCGTATGCTACTGCAAGTTTATTACTTCGTGCTAACAATTACTACAGCTATAAATTGTATAGGTTATAATGTTATTATAAGTTTTAATTACTAATGAAATTGTTATTTTGCTTAAATTTTTAAGCCATAAAAGAGAATTGACCACAATTATATTGTAATTTTTTATACCCTTAAAAATTCAACAATCAAATTATAATGGCAAGTGACTATAAACATTTCAAAGTCCATCTTAGAAGGTATAAATATTTTATTTTTTACTTCTATCCTGGAAATACCTGTGGTTTTTAAGCCATAGGAATATAATCTTATCATCTATTTGAGAAATTAGTTACAAAGCATGTATAATTTAATAATGTTATGATGCTTGGCTCCCAAATGTAATATCCTGAAATGTGGTCACTTAGAAGTTGCTTGTACAAGTCTAGTGACAGAAAGCCTATACTCTCTTGAGGAAACCATTTTCCATTTCAGACCCTCCAAGTCTGAGACTACTTATCCTTTCCTTAGGTCAATGTCTGTAAACACAATCCACATCACACAAGCATTATTCCTCTACAGTGTCTTAGGTTTTCAATTTTATGAAGTAAATATATCTTCTAAGTCTGCTCTTTCATCCTATTACTTTCTCAAAAAATACATTACTGACTGTCTGCTATGTACCAAGCCCTCATCTGGATGTCTTATATATACCAAAGAGTAAGAATATGCATGCTCCATGATATATGAAGCTAATGAGAAGTGCTAATGAAAAGACATGATCAATCAAATAACCTCCCATATATGTGTGGAAATGATATGTTGATGTATGCTATAAGGAAAAGGTATATAACCAGTTCTTAGAGAGAGAGCTTTCGTAAGGAAATAAAATTTAGGTTCCAAATCTAAGTCTTCCTCAAATGTTCCAAACATCTCTTGTACAAATCACTTCCTAGGATTGTCACCTTCTCTGTGTGGTCTGGAAAGTAAGACATCAGAAACTAAATTCAGACTGCCTGCCTGGGTTCAAAATCTGGCCTGATTGCAGTTACTTGCTAATTGTCTTATTCTTCTCTCCTCAGTTTCCTAATATAAGATTTGGATGATAATTCTTAGTTTGTAAGGTTGTCAGAGAATTGAGAAAAATCATGCAAAGTACATAATACAGTCTCTGTAATTTAATAAGGATTGGTTACAATACTCACAGATATTTCTCATGCTTTTGCACATCTCTGAGTGCATTGAAATAACTAGGTACCTGCCTCTCAGAAGAGGAAACTTCATTTAATTCGTCAAGTTGAAAGACATATTGGCTTTTCTTGAGTCTGTAATCCAAGGGTGAAGGCACTGAGTTTCATCCACTTTGAAATCAAGAACTATCTTCAGAGATATCCAAGACCACTTCTCAGTTAGCTAGGTTAGGTGGTGTCTCACGAGACCTGAGATGGAATGCCTCCTCAATGATCTCAGTCTCATTGATTTCCCCTCATTCATCTCCCTTGGGATTGAGAAACAGTCGTGATATGGGGAGTCCTTCAATACAACAGGAACGAGCTGCCACCAAGAGACAATAAAGATGAAGAAAAATGTGTATCTGATTTCAGTTAAAGGAAGAAATTTGATTAGGCTGTTCAATAAGACAGTCTCCTGATTTTTCCCCAGAAAAGATAACAAAACCTGGGGATACTGCAGCAGAGATTCATGGTTTAATGGGCTTCTAAGTTTCCTGCATATGAAATTACAGGACCGAATTAGAGAATTTGATTGGGATGGTGCCAGCTGTACTAGAACCCCGGTGAGATTGGAAATTAGATGGGTTTGTTGATCTCCTAGGTTTTCTGGGGTCACTGTGAGGGTTTTAGGTATGTAAGAACAGGGCGACACTCTAATATATATATACATATATGTATATATATATATGTGTGTGTATATATATATATATATATACACACACACATGCTTATCCACACACCTCTTCATTTCTGCCTTACTGCTGTGAGTGACAAAAAGACACAGCTATTGTCAAGAAATTCTGAATTCATCATTGCTTTAAGAAAGGCTTTTCCTAGAGTTCTATCTGACTGGTTTGTGTTGAGGCCATAAAGAACAGAGCAAGAGACTGAAATGTCTAACTGCAACAGAAAGGACTGAGGTGCAAAGAAAAAGACTTACTGAAAATACGGGTTTTTTAAAATTTTTTTAACGTTTATTTATTTTTGAGACAGAGAGAGACAGAGCATGAACGGGGGAGGGCCAGAGAGAGAGGGAGACACAGAATCTGAAGCAGGCTCCAGGCTCTGAGCTGTCAGCACAGAGTCTGACGCGGGGCTGGAACTCACAGAGCACAAAATCATGACCTGAGCGAAGTCGGATGCTTAACCGACTGAGCTACCCCGGGGCCCCTGAAAATACGTTTTGATATGCAATAAGGCTATGCAAACATCGGAGGGATTCAAGGAACTGCACCTCTCATAATGGAGAAGGGGACAATCTGATATGAACTCAAGAGTGGCCAAATACATCAATGTCTTGGTATGATTGTCATCCCTCTGTGTCTTCCCCTACTTCTGCCTCTGGCTTTATAGAACTGTCCTCAACCTTATTTTCTGTCCATCTCATCCATTTAACACTCACCCCCACTTCAGTCAGTAGTCAGCCATACTAGAGAAATCCAGCATAAGTAGCATAACTCCTGGATCTATGATTTGGTCTCATTTATTTCCACCCTCTGAAGGCTTTTTTGACCCAGTGAGGCTATGGTGTGGCTCAGAGCACCAATGGTCACAGCTGCTAAAAGGAAAGGTGAATTTGCAAATAAGATCCCTGAGGGGACACACCAGTCATATCAGAGTCTTCTCTTAAAGCCTAAAGATTTTTTTAAGGCAGGAGAAGAGTCATCACTATCCTACAATAAGTTACTGCCTGCTCATCTCTCAAGCCAAAAAAATAAAATAAAATAAAATAAAATAAAAAAAAAAAAAATAAAATAAAAGTAGCCAAACTGTGTCAAATAGTTAGGAAGAGAAATTCAGGGGAAAAGGTGACACGGAATGATAGACTGGGAAAAGATATACTTTGAGTTGGAATTTGCATGGCTTCCTTTGGTTGCCTAATTCAATACAACATATTACCTATTCTCAAGAAAATAATCTTTCTGCTTAATCTGAATTTCTGCACATTCACCTTGAGCTCAAGCCTTTATAGCCCTTAAACAGTCTGTGTCTTCATTAGGGTAATTCTTTGTCTTTTTTCCTTCAACTAGTTAGACCAGACTATAAACTTCTTCTTTTTTTAATTTTTTAATGTTTATTTTATTTTTGAAGGAGAGAAAGACAGAGTGTGAGTGGGGGAGGGGCAGAGAGAGAGGGAGACACAGAATCTGAAGCAGGCTCCAGGCTCTGAGCTGTCAGCACAGAGCCCGACCCAGGGCTGGAACTCATGACCTGAGCCGAAGTCGGACGCTTAACCGACTGAGCCACTCAGGCCCCCCAGACTATAAACTTCTGATTCAAAGAACTGCTAGTTACAGTCCGGTGTAAGATACATTCCTCTCCTATAACGCACTGAAGGAATGACAGAGTGGTCCTTTGAAATATTTCTCTTTATTCACCCATCAAAGTCTCACTCGGGCCAAGTATCTAGGTCACCTGGAATGAAGATACAAAATTATATGTTGAATTGATTGGGTCAGGAGAGATTCCCATAAGTTAAGGCAACATGGAAAGTGTGT
The DNA here is from genome assembly GCF_028018385.1 of Neofelis nebulosa. Taxonomy (NCBI): domain Eukaryota; kingdom Metazoa; phylum Chordata; class Mammalia; order Carnivora; family Felidae; genus Neofelis; species Neofelis nebulosa. Next base: position 62,294,176 of record NC_080791.1, on the reverse strand, counting down.
ACTTGGGAAAAATGTGAAAGGGGATGATAGCATTTCCTCCCAGAACTGGATGTCATCTGGAATTATCCAAGACTAGGGTATATCTGAGCCATGGGAAGATACCTTTCCAAGGAAGAAGAATGGACAAGGTGGATTCAGACTCATTTCAACTATACTCACCAGGCAGATCTCACAGAATTGTAAACATCTTAGTTATGTCTCTTCTTCCTCCCTCACTCCAGACCTAAGCATCTGACACATTGGTATTGAACTATAAATACATACAATACATACATACAATAATATTTACAATTTGCCTATGACTTCTTTCATACAAGTTGGTGTGTAAATTGGCTCAAGATTTTTAGAAAGTGATTTGAAAGTATAAAGAGACGTAAAAAGTGATTTCCCTTAATCAAGTACTACCACACAGAGGAATCTACTTTATAGGAAATAAAGCAAAATAAAATGAAAGAGATGTAGATTTGAATCCCAGCTCTGGCATACACCAGCTGAGAAGTTCTGAATAGATTGTTTAATTTTTAGGAACTCAGTGTCTCATGTGTAAAATAGAGCTATTAATTACACCATAAGTCTTCTGGTTCCAAAACTTTATTGTACACTGGAACTTCCTGGGGCCTTTTGAAAAATTCTGATGCTTTCATCTTACCCACAGTCATGCCAATTTAACTGATACAGCATGAAACCTGGGCATGACAGAAGGTGGATTATCAAGGCCCTGAGGAGGAATGTACTTAGTGTAGATGAGAAGATTCAAGAGGACAAGTATGGCGAAAAGCAAATCAGTCAGGGAAATGTAGTAGTAGATGAGACCAGAATAGATGACAATAAGTCAAGGTCATGTTGGATTCTGTAATAGATTTCTCATTCTCATATCTATCTTGTTTTTCTCTCCTTTCTATATATAAAAGTATTCCTGATGTTTTTAGACCAGGGCCATGTGGCATTTTATGGCCAACGGTGAAAATAGAAGAGGCAAATGTCATGTCAGGCTAAAATATTTAAGAACAAATGTGTAGACTCTATGTTTTTTCTTCATCTGCTGTAGTGACAAGGAGGCCATGCTGCCATTGCTGAACGGCAAGTTATAAGCAGCCTAGGTCCCTGAGTCACTGTATGGAGAAAAACTACCCTTGAGAATTATCAACTGTTGTAAGACTTTGTGGACATAAGAAATAAAACAAATTAAGTGTCCATGGTTAGATGAATGGATAAAGAAATTGTGGTGTATATATAATAGAATATTATTCAGCAATAAAAAAAGAATGAAATCTTGCCATTTGCAACAACATGGATGGAACAAGAGTGCATTATGCCAAATGAAATAACTCAGAGTAAGACAAATACCATATGATCTTTCTCTCTCTTATATGTGGAATCAAAACAAAAAAAAGCTCACGGACACAGAGAACAGATGATTGGTGGTGGTTGGTGAGGGGGTGAAAAATGAGTAAAGAGGGTGAAAATGTGACATAGCTAGCATTTTCGGATACTTTGTCTGAGCAGCTACTAGGCACGGTCCCTGCAGTTTTTCCTTCATCTCCATTTACAGATAACAATTATAAGATTCAGAGGACCTCTGTCTGAGGCGACTTCAATGGTTTAAGTGTCTGGAGAACCCAGGAGGCCTCTCCTTCTAGCACCCCCACATCCTAAACCAATCTTCATGTTATATGCCTACATTTTGCGAATATTTTTTTTTAATTTAGAAGTTCAGTCTGATCTATTAACTCTTGGTTAAGAATGTCTATTCCAGCCTGCCCTGCCCATTTCTCAGATGAGATACCGAAGCTCAGAATATGAGTAGCCAGCCAGTTGGGTGGCAGAAATTTGATGACGTTACTGATCGTTTGGCAAAGGTACCAAAGCTTTCTGGAGGTGGCTGCAGGCCCTACCACGCACCATCACCGGCCCCTCTCCTGTCTCGTAGGGCCCTTGGGTGGGCAAAGGGTAGGGAAGCTTGCAGGAGGCCATGGCCAGAGGCATGGACACTGAGGCAACAAGGATGCTTCATGAACTGGTAGTGTGACAGCCGCAGGGCTCTGGGTTGGTGGGGATCTGTAGGTGTGGGTGGCCACAGCCTCAGGGTGTTCAGGTGGGCGGTCCTTTGTTACTGGGAGGTAGAAAATCCCAATGGCCATGCCAAGGAAAGCTAATGAGATCCACCTACACACACCTACACACACACACACACACACACACCAGTGGCCAGGAAATATTTTTTCCAAGAAACTAAATTTAGTAAAGGTAAGAGAATGCGCATTTAAACTTAATCCACACTCCTCCTTGTGCCTTTCCCGGGCATTAAGATTTAGTAGTTTAGAATGTGGACTTTGAGATTAGATTATGTGGGTTAAAATCCCAACTCCTCCATTTTCTAGCTTTGTGAATTTAGGCAAAGTGATATGCTCTCTGGGCCTCAGTTTCCTCATCTATAAAATGAGGATAATAATAGCCCCTCATTCATAGTTTCCTTAGGAGAATTAAATAGGACAGTTGTGTTTGACACTGGGCCTGGGAGGCCCTGGAGTGTGAGGACACCATAACTCCAGGCAGTGAACGGTGGCAACACCAAGCAGTATACAGAGCCAGAAAACTGCCCAAGGCACTCACACAGCCCAGAGAAGCAGCTACCTGCCCCAAGGGACTGTAGAGTCTGAGGGGGAAAAAAACCCAACAACCCTAAAACAAAACCAAAAAATAAAAAAAACAGTATGAGAAGAAATAGAGAAATGTGATATAATTGCCATGAATTACAAAATTTAGGTGGCTATATATCCCAGCTTGCCCAAGAAAGTCTCAATTTAGGTCTGTTGTTGTCTAAGTGAAATTATGAATAGTTTCCCTGTCATTATCAAATTATTCATGGTCCCTTTATAACTAAAACCATTCTTAGTTTAGCAATGCTAAATTTAAAATATGGTGAATCAGCATATTTATGATTTTTATCCCACAGTCACAGGCATAGAGTGGACAGTTAGATTTAGAAAAAAACTTACTAGAAAAGCATAATAAAGTGTGTGTGTTTGTGTGTGTGGGTGTGTATGTGTGTTACAAAGGGAAGGAGGGTGAAAGAGGAGAACTAATTTGTATTCAACAGTAATCCTAAGAATGAATCAGAAAATTAAAGCTGGTGACAAGGAAGGAAAAATGAGGAAAATGAGAAAAAGTGAAAAGGTAATAAGATCAAGTTATGATAAACTCATTGAAGAAGTTGAAAGATTATTTTCTGGGATTCAAGAGAAAGTGAATTGGAAAAACAGAAGGTGATGGATCAGGAACCGAATGCCTAAAATTTGGATTATTAACAATTTGCATATATTTATGGAAATACAAATTCTAAGGTGTTTCTAAGGAATTCAGTAGATGAGGTAGGGTGGTCAAGATCTTTAGAGAAAAATTCAGAGTACTATAAGTCTAATTGTTCCAAATACTTATTATTGTATAACAAACCACCCCCAAAAGTACTGGTTTAAAACAATTTTATTAATCCATGATTCTGTAGATCACCAAGGATGATGCGGGCAGTTGTCATTTGAGGTCTCTCCTTCTTTCTCTTTCTCTCATGTGGCTGCCATAAGATTTTGGATGGGGTTGGGGCGCCTGGGTGGCTCAGTCGGTTAAGCAGCCGACTTCGGCTCAGGTCATGATCTCACGGTTTGTGAGTTTGAGCCCCGCGTCGGGCTCTGTGCTGACAGCTCAGAGCCTGGAGCCTGTTTCGGATTCTGTGTCTCCCTTTCTCTGACCCTCCCCTGTTCATGCTCTGTCTCTCTCTGTCTCAAAAATAAATAAACGTTAAAAAATTTTTTAAAAAATAAAATAAAAAAAAAGATTTTGGATGGGGTTATCTCTAAGTTTCATAAAAAGTGACACAATTGATTCTGGCTATTAACTAGTAGTTCAGCTAGGCTGTTAACCACATGAGCTCTCCATGTGGTCTGGGATTCTCACAGTACTGTGGCTGTGTTCTACGGAGAGTGTCCAAAAATGAAAATATCTATCTAAAGACACCAATGAAAAAGAGTTAAGGGTTCTTATAATCTAGACTTGGATATCCTGAAATGTCACATCCATTACATTATTTTTTCAGGGAAGTCACTAAGGCCAGCCCAGATAAGAGGGGAGTGGAATTACACTACACTTCTTGGAAGACTGGCAAGATCATATGGCAGAAAAGTAAATGATATTGTTTTGTATATAAAGATGTTGTTTTGGTCATTTTTGGAAAATAAAACCTGCACTAATGCACCCTAGGCCATAATATCACATATCTCCCTTTACATACCAAATACATTCACAAAACAAAACAAAACAAAAACAAAATACATTCACCTCTTCCCTAGTTCAAAGTCTAGAATCTCAGCCTCTAAATCGGGACATAATGTGAATAGAGCTCCTTCGGTTCAGTTCCTTGTATACAGATCCTTGAATGCAATTCCTTTCAATCTGAAGTTGTGTGAAGAAATGAGAAGGAAATCTACTATTTATACAGCCAACACACTATGGTGATACAGAGATGGGTAACTGTAATAGATACTCATATGCAAAATATTGGGAGAGTCATAATACAGTCACTAGGTCATTATAGTTTCTAAAATCCAGCCAGAGATTAGTATAACCAGTTTCTTAATAAGGATTAGATCCTTCTCCCTGGGAATGATTCTCCATGGCTTTTGTCTAACCTCTAGGCAATTGTTTCTGTATTCTGTGTCATCTTTCCTTTTCATTGAGTAGTAACCTGTGTTTACATCTGAGTTCTTTTCTTCATCTATTTCCTGCCTAATAAAGTTGGAGACCTAAAGGCCTCCCTCTTTTCATTTTGCACTAACTCTGTCCCTTTTAGTCCAAGCTGATGGTGCTTACATCTGTTCATTTCTTTTAAAAATTGTGGAATTGTGGTTCTTGGGACACCTGGTGGATTAGTTGGTTGATCCTCTGGCTCTTGATTTTGGCTCAGGTCATGGTCCCAGGGTTGTGGGAGCAAGCCCCGCATGAGGCTCTGTGCTGAGTGTGGAGTCTGCTTAGGATTCTCCCTTTCTCTCTTCCTCTCTCCCTCTCTCCCTCTGCCTCTTTCCCCTGTTGGTGCTCTCTCTCTCTCTTTAAAATAAAAAAAATGTGGTTCTCTATGAATCTTTTAGGGTTTACTCCATTAGACAAAAATCATACCCACAAATATCTTCCAGATTGCTCTCTGTCTGATTTTGCCTGAGAGTTAATGATTCTCTGGGGAAATATCCTTGAGATTCCTAGAAGATTCTTTGCCTAATTGAAAAGATTAATTACACATATCCTTAAGTATTTCTTACTCTTAGCAAAAGATTTTATAGTCTCATCCTAGAGATAATATTACACCCTAAGGACATTTTTTTTTTCCTTTGAGAGTCTTTTGTAATTTGGAGAGGCTGGAAGGAAATTTCTTTTTTATTTGAATTCAGCCAGCCATGATTCCTTCGTATTTACTCTAAGTTATGCTTGAACACTGAATAATTTCATTTTAGCTTACATCTCTCTGTACCTTATGTGGCATAAAAATATGTGGCATAAAAATAATGTTGATATTTTCAGTGTTCTGCTTAAAAAATATCCTTGGCCAAACACATCAGTTAATTAGGTATATTTTCTACTTTCTAAGTTATGGTATCTCTGAACTCTCTACAGCTGAATAGCACTTATACCTTTTTCTCCAGCCCCCAATAATTCTCTCACCGTCTTTTAGGCCTCCATTAACAGTTCCTTCAAGGCACTTGCAGCTTCTATGTGCTGCCTGTTCCAAAACTAATGCTACATGTTTTAGGTTTTTTGCTACATCAAGAAAGACCCCACTTCCTGTTACCAATTTCTGCATCATTTATCTATTGCTGCATAACTAACCATCCCCAAGTTTATTAGCTTAAAACAGCAAATTATTATTTCTTGTGTTTCTATGACTTGGCTTCAATCAGTTGAGTAGTTCTCTCCTGAGTCTCTTATACATTATAGAGAGATTTCAGTTGAGCCTACAGATACCTAAAGTCTCAACTAGACTGGATGTTTAAGATGGCTTACTAACATGACTGGTAGTTGCTGCTGACTCAGCTGGGATCTCAACTGGGGCTGTGCACCAGAATATTTAGACATGGCTTCTCCATTTGCTTGGGATACTCATAGCTCAGTGTTTCAGTTTGAAGAAGGAGCATACTTAGATAAAGCATTTCAAGAGACCCAGGGGGAAACTGCAAAGATTTTTGTGGCCTAACCTCAGAAACCTCACAATATCACTTACCTTGAATTCTGTTGATTAAGGAATCCCTATGTTTAGACCCAATTCAAGAGAAGTAGAATTAAACTCCAACTATAATGTGGGAATTGCAAGTTCACACTGCAGAAAAGCATGGAAGATGGAATATAGTATTGTGGCTATCTTTAGAGAATAAACCTATCACACCAAGTTACTAATGGGTCATCTCTGTGTTCATTAAGATCACCAATAATCATCACAAAAATTCTTTGTGCCAGAAGTGAACTCCTTAAAAAACTATAATAAGTAGAGATAATTGATAATATTTTTTGAAGATATGAGACTTAGAGTTGTGGAATTTTAAGGTGGATCAATAATACCTGAGCAAGAAGAAGTTGTAGGGAGTATAAAAGAGAGCTATGTTACTTCCAAGCCAGGAAATTACTGTAAGCATCAAGTCTATGGGTTTTTCAAAGGAGCAGGACTTTTCTGATTTGGAAGGATCCAAGATTTCTTAGGTCTCAGAATCACTTAGAGAACTGTTAAAGAATACTGAGTCCCATTAAAGTAAGATAGAGCCTGGGACTTCGCATTTTTACCAAATTGCCTAGGTGATTCTGATACTCACTAATGTTTGAGAACCCTGTTTGTAGATGGCTAATTTTCCTTGGTGATTCTTAAAGGAAGGTAATCATTTGCTGTTAGCTTTGCCAACTGTCATCTGGAAAATATCCAACAGAGGTATCTTAAATTATTAGACCCTTAGTCATCTCTTTTAACCTTTTTATTAAGAATAATATCTATCCACATTATATATGATCAGTATCTTATCCCATAAGTCTTGGAAATCTATCTCAAAATAAGACAGAAATTACCCTCTGATCTATTGTCTCAGGAAGACATATCTTCTTCAACTTTTTTTGTCTTTCTTGATATCTACTTCCTTACTTTGTCTTATTGATTCCTATAACACATGGAAGACTTTTAAGATTTCATATGTATTTAAATCACCATTGTAGATATTTTAGCTGTAAAAAAATAAAATGCATTCCAAAATAAATATGGTTACCTGTTTCCTTTCCCAAGCTCTCAGTCTCATGTCAATAGTTCCCTTTAGGGAAGAAGGGTAGGATGATTTTTTCCCGAATCTGCTTGGTCTTCACCCCATAGATGATTGGATTGAGTGCAGGAGGGATGGCTACGTAGAAGTTGGCAGTCAGTATGTGGAAGGAGTGAGGAATATTGTGACCAAAACGGTGGGTAAGGACAGAGAACATTGCTGGTGTGTAGAATATAAGAATGACACAAACATGGGAACCACACGTGTTGAGGGCTTTCTGGCGGGCATCTCGGGATGGAAGATTAAAGATGGCATGAAGGATGAGAGTGTAGGAGATGCCAATGAGGATCAGGTCTGATGTAACAGTCATTACAGGCACAGCAAATCCATACCAGATGTTGATGGAGATGTCCGCACAGGCAAGCTGGGCTATGCCTATGTGCTCACAGTACGTGTGGGGGATGATGAGTGTTCGGCAAAAAGGTAGTCGTTTTAATAGGAACACACATGGGAAGATGATGCAAAAGCTCCTGCTAACAATAGCCATTACAATTTTAGTAATAATCTGACGGGTAAGAATAGTGGTATATCTTAGGGGGAAGCAAACAGCAACATAGCGATCAAATGCCATGGCTAACAGGATGGCAGAATCCATGGCAAAGCTATAGTGGAGAAAGAACATTTGAGTAAGGCATCCAGAAAAGGTGATTTCCTGAGGACCTAGCCAGAAGATGCTGAATGTTTTGGGTACACATGTATTAGATAGGATGAGATCTGTAACAGCCAGCATGGAGAGGAAAAAGAACATGGGCTGATGAAGGCTGCGTTCCATGGAAATAAGGTAGAGAAGGACACTGTTGCCTGCAAGGGCCACAAGGTAGATAATAAAAAAAGGAATCCCGATCCAGACATGGAACTCCTCCAGCCCTGGGATTCCCAGTAAGATGAAAGGGCCTGAATTGAAGCTGCTCAAGTTGAATGTGGTCATTATGGTCTTGGACTGGATGTGTCTCATAGACTGAAAATAAAAATTTTGTGGCTGATTGTTACGATGATCTACAGACATCCACCTCTGAGTCTTCTTCAATATTATCCCCTCGCTTTCAGCTCTGTAAAGGGATAAGCTATCCTTTGCCTCTTCTCTTGACTAAAAATACTTGCCAAACTTTCAGTTACAATTTTAAGTCATAATAGAAGTGGGATCAAAATAATTTTTTCACAGAGACACAAGTCACATAACTCCAGTCATACAATTTTAGTCCTGCCTCCTTACCAGGAACCCAGGAAGGTTTCTAGGAAAATATGTACACAAAGCACTATTAGGCAGAGAAACAATGACTAGTTAGGAATTTGCAACAAAGTTCAATGTGAAGTTCCCACCCTAGTGAACTGGAATAATAACTGTAGGGTCCCAAGGGGCTAAACAAAGGCAGGACCAATGTCCAACACCAAAATAGACCATGCAGTCTCTTTTCTTTTTTGCTCTTTCTCTGCAGTGGAGCATCTGCCCTCGTTCTCATCAATATTGTAGCAAAGTTCACCAACATAAAGAGGAGACAAAGAATATTCTTCCCTAGAATCTAAGGTTTAAGTGGTTTACTCTGTCTTCAGATATTACCAAGTTGGAAAAGTTTCCAAGAAAAGGTATTCTCCAATAACTCACTCTGTCACATTGGTCTCAAGGAAAGAATGGAACCCTGTTCTGAACCTTCACAGAAGACATCCCAGCAGAGGGAGCCCGGGTAGAGTTATGCCACAGCATTCATGCCCCTGTCTAATTTATACAATGACTCATTCTTGTGAGACTTATGAAACAGCTGGGCCTTTCTTCCAAAACTCTTCTGTTTGTGACATGATACACAAATCTTTTCTCCAACTTCAGTATTCACTCATTTTTCTTTCCACCTGGTCTTGAGTAGTTAGCATTCTGTAGTGTTCTATATATGTCTGCTGCTTTCTAGGTTAATAAACTCCACCTGGATGATAACCCCAAATGCCATGACTTTGTAACTCCTATGTTGAAGATTTTGAACTTTTTAATTTTGAAGACAATCCTCTCTCCTTAGCTTTGGAATTAGTTACCCAATGTCTGCCATGTTAGAAATCCCATGCGCATCCTACTCAGCATGTTCAAATCTGTTTCTCCTATAATGTTTTCCAATTTAGCAAATGATAGTATAACACAGTTTCTCAATCTAGAAGCCTTGAAATTATCTTAATCATATCCTCTCACACACAATCATCTTATTCATCTTCCAAACAAGTATCATGTTACAGGTTTGTTCCCTAAGTATCTCTGTATTACATCCACTTATTGCTACCCTTGCATTGGCTGTTCCATCCCATGTGCCGTCATCTGTCAGCAAGACCTCTGCATTCTAACTCAAATGTACCAATTTTCCTTGAGCAATTAAAGGTACATGTGATGTAGAGTCTATCCCAACTAGAGAGGGGAAAAAAGATGGAAAGACTGTAATTCCAGATAGGAAGAAATAGCAAGTCTGGCAGTCAGCAGCAGTAAATATCTTCGGTACTCAAATCTAAGTGCAGTTCATTTCTTTAAAAGTAGATTCAGTTACAGCAGAGGCTAATGCATGGACAAGACTGAGCTAGGTTTCAGGAGCTAAGATTTCAGTTCCCTATTCACTGCCACAAAATTATGTATAAGCCACCTTGCCTACATCCCACATCCCCTACCGTGTGTGTGTGTGTGTGTGTGTGTGCGTGTATGTGTATATATATATGTATATATATATATACACACACGTATATATACACATACACATACACATGTATATATATATATATATATATATATATATATACACATACACGCACACACACAGGCACACACACACACAGATTGGAAACTGGAAGGACAAACTATTACAGAGAAATAATAATTAAACAGGAGGCAAAAAATTCCATGACAAATGCACTAATTCAAATGAAAAATATATAATTCCATTTAATACATTTATTTAAAGTATTCTTAGAGTCACTGAAACAAAGCCCTTTAATCAAGTGGAAAAAGTGACAATGGATATGAATAATCAAGTCACATGAGAATAAACTCTAATGTTTAATAAATATGTAGAAGATTTTCAGTCTTATAAGTAAGTTCAATATAAAACATGAATGATGAGGTATATTATTTACCATTAATAAAGACTTTAAAAAGATTGATGGTATGAGTGATAACAGCCAATTCTGTGAAGGGTCTGAGGAAATAAGAACTGTTATAACTCTTTTAGAAGGGTTTACTGTGTAACATTCTTAATACTAATTTGCCAATATGAATCAAAACATAAAGTGCACATATCCATTGTCCCAAAAGTTCCAAATATATGAATGCTTCCACAGATACAGTTATATAAATAAATAAGTGGCCTAACGATATTCACAGCAGCAACATTTATAATACAAAATTTGAGTGAAATTAAAATATCAAAAAATAAAAATTGAAAAGCTGGCACCATTTTAATTTTTAACGTGGGAATAATTTTAACATTTACTGTATATAACTTCTAAAAAGAATGAGGTAAAGCCCTGTGTATAGGAATCAAAAGACACCAAAATACTGCTGGCTTCCTTAGCACACATACTGAAGTTGGAATGATACAGAGAAGATCAGCTGGTAGTATAATTAATGGGTAACAAAACTTCAGAATATTTTTTTAAAAAGTAAAAAATATGTAGCGGCACCTGGGGGCTGAGTTGGTTAAGCATCTATTGATTTCAACTCAGGTCATGAACACAGGATCATGGGTTCAAGCTCCACATAGGGCCATAAAGCTCTTTCCCATGTCAAAAGTGAGATACCTTTAGTCCATGGAATGTGTCACCCCCCAATTTAAACTTCAGCTTTGGGGAATACTCTTGTCTGATTTCTTTTCCACCTACATTTGTTCTTGGAAGTTTTGTTAGCTTGGTCCATTTCTCTCTTTCTCTAGCTAACTTTCCCTACAGTACACAGCAAGCTTTCCTGAACAATATCCAAACTAGGTAATGTTCCCAGGTACACTCCTGGCACTCCACAGTAGCCATTCAGAGCACTTCCCACACTCTTCTTTTTATTTTACTTAGCTTTCTCACTTAACAAATGGTAAACTTGAAGAGGATAGATATCATGTCTGCTTATTTCACTGTTCTATCCCTAGAACAGTGTCTGCCACAGAATATTCAACAAGTTCTTGCTGAATAAATGAGTGGCAGAGGCCCATTGGACTTGATACTAATGAACTGGATCATCCAAATAGTGTTGTGAACACCCTGTCATTCACCCACCTCTCTCTCAAGTTTATATCCTCAAAGCCTACCGTAATAATATAATGTAGGTCCCTCCATTTAAACTCTGGAAAATTAAAGATCTGGAAAAGCATGAAAACTTGCTTTCCATATTAAATACTTCCATATTTAAATAGTTTGGTGAGATGAAGACTCCCACCAAACAAACCTAGGGGATTCACAGTCACCGCACACTACTGAAAGATGGTCTGGAAGGAAGGATGCAGCTAAATGTGGGAAATTAGTAGCACTTTCCTCACCTAGAGGAAAGTTCTAGATACATAAAAAGTTCTAGATACATAAAAAGAGGTCTGTGGCTTTACATTTCCATTCTTGAAACCTCCCTGGTGTTACTAACTATACATTCTCTTTAATCTATTAGTACTCTTTGATCACAGTCTCTTTGATTACAGTTTCCTGAATAGGATTTTGCATTTAGCAAGCATTCTATTCCCACCTTACTTACTGGTCTCTGACTGACTGCTGAGCATTTTTCTCCTCTCTCCTAAGGCTAGGAATATAGGCTATATCTCTATGTTCTCTGTCTCCTCCAGCACCAAACTAAACACAGGACAGGTCCATCAGCAATACCTTGATCATGGAGTATTATAATCCATACCTTGCCTTTATTTCTCTTTTTTATGCTAAGTGTGTCTATGTGAATATCTTTCTTCTGCCCCATTTTAGGGAGAGGAATATCCATGGTTGGTCCATGGGTCACAAAAAGATTCTTTTGAGACCCATTCCAGAAAGCAGCTGTTCAACTCTATTTTGTATTTGTGTCTTTCTGTGGTGTGTAGGGTGGGTGGATTTTGCCCCTATCATCCTAAAAGAACAGGACATTCAGAACATTCATAAATGCACTCACAAATACAAAGTCATGCTTACACATATAGGATAACCTAATAATCTCTGAGGTGGCATATGGAATTTCAATCTCCATATGTCTGGTCCCAGCCTGAAATGGTCGGTTCTAAATGTATCATGACCACTCATTCTCTTTTATTTATTTATTTTTACATCTGTAGCACTATATTTTTTTAATTCTTTTTTTTAATGTTTATTTTTTGAGACAGAGAGAGACAGAGCATGAACGGAGGAGAGGCAGAGGGAGAGGGAGACACAGAATCTGAAGCAGACTCCAGGCTCTGAGCTGTCAGCACAGAGCCCGACGTGGGGCTCAAACTCACGGACCGTGAAATCATGACCAGAGCTGAAGTTGGACGCTCAACCGACTGAGACACCCAGGCACACCTACATCTGTAGCATTATAAATTTTGACCAGAAAAACCTAGAAACATTTGAGGAAAAACAGTGAGAGGGGCTCAGAATTAAGCTCCTAATAGACACCTGTCTATCATACCATTCTCTTAGCATGAGTGTCAGCTTTATAATCTATATGCAGAATTGTAATCTTGTCTATTCCTCTTCCTCAGAGCCCTGTCTTTCCCCACTCCTCCTCTCCTCTTCACCAGCTCCTATTCTCATTGGCTTTGCTCCCTGCTATTACTCCCTAATAGTTCTGCTTTCCTCACCACCGGCTTATACCTTGTAGATCCTGGTCCCGGAACTACTTTGCAAAGGCAAGGTGATGATCAGAGAGTGCAGAAACACAGCAGGTAAAAAACAGACCAAAGAACAAAAGAAGCAGTTCCCAGGGCAGTAAGGACAGACGTAAGATCATGCTCACAGTAGGGAAGAACCAATACAGCGCCCAGAGGAGTGGAGTGCAAATGCACGTCTCTTATGTCTCTGGGGATTTGAGACAAGTTAGAACAGAGGCCCTCTGAACCCAGAGGACCTATAAGCCTCAGGTCTGAAGGCCCCAAGTCAGTCTAGGCCATGAGCAAAGGTTCGACCAAATTAACACTTTCCCAGCTTAGGAACTTACACCTTTGTTCATATTAGTGTTGGCTTGGAAATTCTGGAATCCATGATAGCAGCACACCTGAGCCTCATCAGGGTCTTTATCTAGTTTGATCAGTAATTTGATAAAGAGTCATATCTACCATGTGTCGGCTCAGTATAGAACTCCTAAGACTTCTGGTGCAAGGACTGTTTCATTTTCTTGTGAATCCCTAGCAGAGAGTATTTCATAGTGGAAAATCCATAAATGTCTGAAATGCATCTACTTCTAGCCTTATATAACAAAACCCTGGAGCTATTTCTCACTGGGACTGCATCTCTCCAGATGTGAAGAGGCCTCTCTTTTTAGATACTTATTTCAATGTTCACTCTTGCTTGGCAATTCTGTCCATCTTCCCTCAGCGAAGAATCATTACTAATTTTGTGTTCAATCCATTTTTAGACTATAGGCTACTAATCTATTTGTCTAGAGCAAACCTCTAACACAAAGCACACACAAATCTGAAAATCATAGCTATCCAGCCAGGGTATGGTCTCAGCCTTCCAATAGAACCCTGTGTACAACTGCCCATCAGATCAAGAAGGAAGTTTACTTTCAATGCCTTATGGCTAAAAATCTGGAATTTATCGCTTATTCCACTCATCCCTCCCTTGTGCTGTAACAAAGTACTTTAACTGTTCTAGAAATCAGTTTCTGCATCTATAGTAAGGGAATGATAACTTGGAAATGCTTAATTTAAAGAAGAGCTCTGAGGAATAAGTGGGGAAACAACTATCACCTTTCCGTGGAAAAATTTTTTTTCCATGACTCTCCATAATTTTTCTTTGATTATTTAGAGTTACAAATCCAAGTAGACTCCCTCTAAGCAAATGGATTTCATTCATTAATTAAAACTTATTCATTTCAACTCCTTTATTCAGCAAATGCTTATTGCATGCCTATTACAACCTAAGAGATTGTAAATGATAGGAATGCAATGGTAAACAAGGCAGGCAGGCGTGAACCTGGTCCTTGATGACACATAATGGGGGAATAGATATTAAACAACTAAGTATACAAGCAATCATCTTATTAAAGTTGTGGTAAGTCTTGAAATAAAAAGTACCTTGTGCAGTGAGAATGTATATAAGAGATACTAATCTAATATTATCTGAGGGGATTTGTAGTTGAAGCCTAAATAGGAATTGCCAAACAAAAATAAATAAATAAAGAGAAAGCACAGGTAGAAGAGAAAAGGAGAAATCTGATGCATTTGAGAAGCTGAAAGCTGGCAAGTATGGTGATGTACCGTCTTAATATATTAACAGTAATATCAGTATGTCTTGCACAGTCGTTTTATCCAGCTGCCCCAACATACAGAGCTAACTTCACTAAGATTCATTAAGATTCTTTTTTTTAACTGAATATGTAAGGAGGACAGTTGAGTCTAGAACAAGTTGAGTTTAAGGTTAACAAGACAATGACTGCAATTATATACTATGAAATCTAAACTGAATAGGGAAGAAAGGAAAAGTTAGGGATAATGGCAGAAAGGAAGGGGTTTCTGGTGAAGTTTGAAGGTGTATGAAACATTTATTGAGAACACATGTTATATCACATACTTTCATATCAAAGGGCATAAGAAGATGCTTAGGACTAAGTTTCAGCCTTCAAGGAGCTCATAATGTAGGTGTGGATAGATAAATTAAAGAGCAAATAAGTATGATGGTTTGTAACTGTGGCATGGATAAAGCAGCCCTGTCTGGGTATCTTCTGAGCTGCCTAAGGGCACTACAGACAGCAAAGAAAATGTCAACACACACACACACACACACACACAGACACACATACACATAGACACACACACACACACACACACACACACACACAGAGGATCTTATCTCATTATGCCAATTTTACTCTTTACTTCTTACTCCCAAGTAATTTAAAATGCTCATCTTGATTAAATTTATGGCTTCTCTTTCAGTGAAGATTTTAGGAAATGGGTGTTTTTATCCTGGGATAGTTTCTTAAGAGGAACATAGATGAATCCTACCCAACTCCATTCAATACACACTCTACTCACACCAAGTTGTTGTTGTTATTGTTTTATTTTTTAAATATTTATTTATTTGTTTTGAGAGAGAGAGAGAAAGGGAAAGAGTAGGGGAGGGGCAGAGAGAGATGGAGAGAGAGAATACCAAGCAGGCTCTGCACTGTCAGCATGGAGCCTGACATGGGGCTCAATCTCATGAACTGTGAAATGATGACCTGAGCTGAAATGAAGTCAGATGCTTAGCTGACTGAGCCACCACACACCCTGTGCTGTTGTTGTTGTTGCTGTTGTTGTTGTTATTGTTTTAAATAATAGGACATTGAGTATGACACACACAAAAAGAACATTGCTTCTGAAATTACTTGCTCAAAGAGTCAGGGATGTGCAAATTAGGCAAAATAAACATAAATGAAGTGTAAATAAATGTAAATTACATGTAAGGCTTTGAGCTTCATGCAAGATTGCTCTTTTTGTTAAATTCTTCCATTCCTTGCATTGATACCGAGAACAATATTATGCATGATCTTGAAGGCAATGGAATTATTGAAGAGATTCAAGGTACAAAGTGACACTATCATATGAATTGTAAAATGATCACTCTAGCTTTAACAGAGAGAGTGGATTGAATGGAGCTCCTATAAAAAGATGACTTTGAAATACTCTCAGAGGGACGAATAATAGAAAGGGGCCCAGGTGAGTTCAATGGTCAGGGTAAAGGCTAGAATGTCATGTATATATCTACAGGTATGGCTTATAAGCACCTTCAAATCAAACATTTAACCCAAGTATTGAATTAATTTTGTTGGATGGTGATGTAAGACAAATCAAGGACAAGCCACAGATTTCTGGCTTGGGAACTCATGTTGGGGGTAGTGCCATTCACTGTAAAAGAAGACCAAAAAGGAAGGGCACTTTTCATGAAGGAAGTTAGTGAGCTTCCAGGTCAGTTTTGAAGAAATTAAGTCTGAGGAGTTTGTAAGCCATTCAAGTGAGTAGTACCCAGGAAGCAATTGGACAGAAAATTCTGAATCAGGCAGACGTGGGTTTGGATCCTAAGTCTACTGATTGTCTTTCTGTAATCTTTGTAGGTCTCCATTTCCTCATCTGTGAAATGAATGAACTAAGATTACCCTCTCACAATTATTTTTTTATTAAAAAAATATTTTTTAATATTTTTATTTTTTTTGTTGTTTATTTTTGATACAGAAACCAAGCAGGGGGGGGCGCCTGGGTGGCGCAGTCGGCTAAGCGTCCGATTTCAGCCAGGTCACGATCTCACGCACGGTCCGTGAGTTCGAGCCCCGCGTCAGGCTCTGGGCTGATGGCTCAGAGCCTGGAGCCTGTTTCCGATTCTGTGTCTCCCTCTCTCTCTGTCCCTCCCCCGTTCATGCTCTGTCTCTCTCTGTCCCAAAAAATAAAATAAACGTTGAAAAAAAAAAATTAAAAAAAAAAAAAGAAACCAAGCAGGGGAAGGGCAGAGAGAGTGGGAGAGACAGAGAATCCCAGGCAGGCTCCACGCTGTCAGCACAGAGCCCGATGTGGGGCTCAAAATCACAAATTGTGAGATCATGACCTGAGCCGAAATCAAGAGTTGGATACTTAATCGACTGAAACATAACTGTTTTTAATTAAATTAATTAATATTTGTAAAATATGAGCCAAAGGTAGTGAAAATTTTCTTGGAGCGTGCAACTGAAGAAAACAGATACAAAAGAAAACAAGCTCCATGTAATTTGAGATGGGTAGGGGAAAAGGTTAAGCAAGTACAGGACACGGGAGGAGGGATTACTCATGTACAGACTCAGGACTGAATTGCAGAGCATCAAGCTTAGTAGTTGTAGTAGACAGACTTGATAGCTACTTAAAGAGGGAAGACAGGAGCCTTTGCTTTTAACTCAGGAACTCAGAAGCAAAGGGGTGAGTTGTATACTAGGAAATAAGTAGCCTTCAAATATCTCAAAATTAGCAATAGGAAAGAGGTAAACCTTAGTATTAGTGCTCTTCTGTACCAATCATCACCTTCTTCATACAAGTGGTGAGAAAACTGAACCAAGAAAACCCTTGATTTTCTGGAAGTCTAGAAGGTTTTCTTTTTCCTTTTCCCCCACCTGTCCCTACTTTGCACACAGCTGGAACTCTAAAATTTCAAGCTATAGGAGTTACAGCTTTATTTTTATAGCTCCTATGTTATGCAAAATCTCATCTAATTAATTTACCTAACTTTCTCCATCAGTGGCCCTCCCCATTCAGTGTGTCCTCTTCAAAGAAAAGAGGAGAACAAATTTGTCCTGGATCTGCTTGGTCTTCACTCCATAGACCACAGGATTTAGGGCAGGGGGGATGGCCACATAGAGGTTAGCAAATAGGATGAGCACATTTCGAGGGACACTGTGCCCAAAGCGATGTGCAAGGATGGAGAAGAAGGCAGGTGTGTAAAACATGAGGATGACACTGACATGGGAACCACAGGTGCTGAGGGCCTTTTGGCGGGCACCCTGGGATGAGAGGTGAAAGACAGCACGGAGGATGAAGGTATAGGAAACAGCAATAAAGATCACATCTGAGATGACAGTCATGAGAGGGACAGAAAATCCATACCAGATGTTGATGGCGATGTCAGCAGAGGAAAGCCGAGCAACACCTATGTGCTCACAGTATGTGTGCGGTATGATGCGTGTCCCGCAGAAGGGTAACCGTTTCAGCAGAAAAACATCTGGCAAGATGACAGAGAAGCTCCTCACAACAATGCTCACCATCAGCTTGATGATCACCTGCCGAGTCAGGATGGTGGTGTACCTCAAAGGGAAGCAGATGGCCACATAGCGATCGAACGCCATGGCCAACAGGATGGCTGAGTCCACTACAAAGCTGAAGTGGAGGAAGAACATCTGGGTGAGACAGCCAGAGAAGGTTATTTCCTGGAAGCCCAGCCAGAGGTTACTGAGCAGTTTGGGCACTGTGGCAGTGGACAGGATGAGGTCCGTGGTAGCCAGCATAGCTAGGAAGAAAAACATGGGCTCGTGGAGGCTGCGCTCAGTTGCAATGAGGTAGAGGAGGATGAAGTTTCCCACAATAGCCAAAACATAGATGACACAAAAGGGAATCCCAATCCAGATGTGGAACTTGTCCAGGCCAGGTATTCCCACAAGGAGAAAGGAACTGGGATTGTAGCAGCTCAAATTATGCATGGTCCCTTTAGTCTAGGATCCACTGGCTTCTGAACCCTGAGGAGAAATCAGCTATCATAAGGGGCTGTGAAAGACACTTCTACTCTGCTACTGACCATGGTCGGGGACTGCAGCTGTCACATTCAGTGTTCCTGCTTGAGAAGCACCTCTGTTCCCTGGATGTTGGCACCTGTGGAATTGACTTGTTATTGCGCCTTTTCTTTGCCATTGGCCCCATTCATTTCCTTATACATTTATTAATAAACCTTAAAGAACGGTTATTTTTCTGGGTCAGCAATATCATATGCTGACTCTTTCTCACTGTAGATTATGTGGGATAGGCACAGGTTCAAATGGAAAAAAAAAGCATAGTATATGTATATGAGGAGAAGAAGACTTGTGTATGTAAGGGAGAGGGAAGGCAGGCGAGAGAGAGAAGCAGGAAATATTAAAATTATGAAATGGGATGAGCTGTGAGTAATAGGCTTTTGTAGAGCAAATATTATGTTTCCAACAATGGTTTTGATAAAAAATAAACTGAAGAATTTCAATAAAGCAGTAGAAAAATAACGAAAAAAGAAGGAAAAAAGAAAGGACAAGTTCCAGCGCTGTGGGTAGTACAGGAGATTTGTTGCACAGGGATTGAAATATGGTTCCGATTAGGAGGGATGCTTCCTGGGATGTGAAAATAAGAGAATGCATCTACCAGAAAATGCCCATGGACAGGTAAGCAGCATTCTCCCAACTCAGGCAAAGGGCAGTGAGGTCAGAGGATGATTTATGGCTTCAGGGGCGATGCCCTAAACCTTGGAGGATCTCTGCTCCCTAACTTAGGAGGGGAGACCACTCTACCCATTAGTGAGTCTGACAGTGCCTCTGTAACAGATACCAGCCAGTGTGATTGGCTTGGGCAAAGTCAAGCAGAGCAGATTCTCACCTCCTAGAGATAAAATTAAGAGCAGTGCTGCCCTAATGTTTTCATTTCTGGTCTACAGGTTCGTGGACCCCATCTATGGGAATTGCTAGCTTTGCACTGAATAGAGTCTGCCTTTGGAGGTGCCTTTTGCATTTTAGTTTTAACTCCATTCTATGATCTAGTTTATAAAGTACTTTTGAAAAGGGTGCCAGTAATGGTGATAAGCAGGGAGTGCAGCCATGGAAAGGCCAGAGCAACTGAGGCCCTCCTTCAACCAGTTTTGGAGAGGTTTAGTTCTTACCCTCTCCAACAAATCTACAAAGCCATTCAGAAAGCTTTGAGGGAAAGGGAGTGGATTTTCTGGGTAAGTCATAACAGTTCTATATTATTGTGTTTGGCAGGAATCTGTAGTTTTGTGACAAGAAAGGGGGATTTTGTGACATCTCCGCCAGAACCCCAGTCAAAACTTTACACAGTGAGGTTCTCTCACATAGGGGATGATTTTGTCACTGCCAGAGTCCTTAATTAGCCAAAGTGGACAAAACATCTACGTGGCTGGGAGGAATGTAACCAGTTACCACTGTCCAAAAGCAGCACCCCACCCTTGCCCCAAATGCGACTCATCCTCCGAGCCCGTAAGAATGTGTGTTTGAAGTTTCATCTGCAGCTCTGATTTAGGTTAAATGCCTGTGGGCACCAAACTTATTCAAATAATGGTAACGACAGAATCTTCATAAAAATCATCCCTAAAAGGACAGCTACCTCATCTCCTGTGGTATGAAAAGTAGATAGACTGAGAATGCCTCAAAATGTCTCTATAATTTAGGCTAGATTGCAACTGAGTCTCTTGAAACACAGACTCACTGCCTCTTGACAAAAAACACACTTCTTCGGGGTCACAGGGGATACATTTAAAGGGGAGAAAAATAAACCACTAATCATTAAAACCACAAAGGAGGTCAACAGAAAATACACAAACCACAGTTTGCTGCTTCAGCCTGAATCTCTCCTGACTTCACTTCTTTTACCCAAAGAGCTCTTCTTTCCTTCTGGATTCTCCGCTGTGTTACTGGTCACGTTAGTCAGTCTGCACAAAAAATCAATCGTTTTCTGCCAGGAGCTGTCTCTTTATGGAATCACTGGTATCAGAAGGACTCCTTCCTCCCAGAGTCCTGTCCTCCAGGGCACAGACCCTACTTGCACACAACACAAGGCTACATTATTTGATAAAGATCAAAGAGCCAGTGTAGCATTTTTCTCTTCCCTAATTGGCTGTAGTTTTCAACTCAACAAATTCTCTTCCGTCTCTTGATTTACAATAGTAGAAAGTATCTGTTTGGAAGGAAAACAAGGAAACAAGTAAAATTTTAACAGAGGAGAGGTGCCAAAAAGGGTAAAAACAACCTTTTTATGCATTACCTTATATTCCCAGGAGATAGAACTCAGGTTTATGGGTCCCACCATTGTTTCATCCCCAGACAAGGGAGGAGGTCAAACATATTAACTCCTTTCCCTTGAGATGGAATGTAAGTTGGTGATTTTAGTAGGGGTGGATATTAGATCCCTAGGAGATTCAGTTTAGACAATTTAGACACAGTAAGTTGAGACAGAATTCTCAGAGGCCTAAGAATGTTCCTGTATATGTGGTATTCTTTAATTAGTCTATTTATATAAACTTGCACCAATATTATATAAATACAATTAAAGTTTTCTAGTCTTGATATTGGGATGTAAGACCTTCGACTTTCCCCCCCAAAATTTCTTAGCCATTATTTGCACTATGCGTTGCCAAAAATTTTATAAGCAGTTTCTCAACTTATAAATACATGCGCACACACACACACACACGTGCGCACACACACACTCTTAGAGTTTTTGTTTTAGTTACATTGAATCTGTACATTAATACAGAAATACCTGATATGTTTATAATATTGTATCCTTATATTATAAATATGACATATTCCCCTATTAATGTAGTCATTTTTAATTTCACTAATAATGTGTTTAAAAAACTAATTTGAAAAGATATCTGCATGCCCATGTTCATTGAAGCATTATTTACAATAGCCAAGATATGGAAACATTCTAAGTGTCCATTCATGGAGGAACAAAAAAGAAAATGTGGTATAGATGTGGATTATACACATAGATAGATATATAGATATATATGGTGAAATATTATTCAGCCATAAAAAACAGTGACATCTTCTTCCCATTTGTGACAACAGAGATGGAATTTGAGGGCATTATGCTAAGTGAAATATGTCAGACAGAGAAAGACAGATATTATATGATTTATATGTGGAATCTTAAAAAGCAAAACAAACAAAAAACAAGCTCATAAATACAGAGAACAGACTGGTGGTTACCAGAAGAGGGGAGTGAGTGGTGGGCAAAATGGGTGAAGGTAGTCAAAAGGTACAAGCTCCCAGTTATGAAATAAATAAGCCATGGAAAGATAATATACAGTATGGGGACTATAATTGATAATGGTGTATTATGTATTTGCAAGTTGTGAGAGAGCAGATCTTGAAAGTTCTCATCACAACAAAAAAAAAAATTTTGAACTACGTATGGTGACAGATGTTAACTAGACTTATTGTGGTGATCATTTGGTAACATATACAATTTTTTTAAGTTTATTTATTTTGAGAGAGAGAGAGAGAGAGTGAACAAGAGTGGGGGAGGGGCAGAGAGAGAGGGAGAAAGAGAATCCCAAGTAGGCTCTGTGCTATCATCACAGAGCCCAACGTGGGGCTCAAACTCATGAAACACAAGGTCATGACCTGAGTCGAAATCAAGAGTTGGAGGCTAGGGGCACCTCGGTGGCCCAGTCGGTTGTCTAACTTCAGCTCAGGTCATGATCTCACAGTTCGTGAGTTTGATCCCCACGTCAGGCTCTGTGCTGACAGCTCAGAGCCTGGACTCTGTTTCAGAATCTGTGTCTCCCTCTCTCTCTCTGCCTCTCCCCCACTTGCACTCTGTGTCCCTTGCTGTCTATCAAAAATGAATAAATGTTAAAACAAATTTTTAAAAAAGGAGTTGGAGGCTTAACCAGCTGAGCCACCCTGGTGCCTGAAAGTATACAAATATTGAATCATTGTGTTGTGCACCTGAAACTAATATAATGTTGTATGTGAGTTATGCCTCAATTAAAAAATACAAATATTCTTTTTTTGTGGGATGCAGAATATTTGTTTTCTATAGCTATTATAAAATATTACCACAGACTCCACAGCTTAAAATGCCAGAATTTGAGGTGCCTGGGTGGCTCAGTTGGTGAAGCATCTGACTTCAGCTCAGGTCATGATCTCACAGCTCATGAGTTCAAGCTCCACGTCAGTCTCCGTGCTGACAGCTCAGAGCCTGGAGCCAGGTTCGGATTCTGTGTCTCCCTCTCTCTGCCCCCCCCCCCTTTCACATTCTGTCTCTCTCTGTCTCTCAAAAATAAATGTTAAAAAGAAAAAGAAATCTCTGTGATTATATTTGAGCCAGCTAGATGTTCCAGGAAAATCTCCCTAGTTTAAGGTGTACTGATTAGTTTCATCTGATAGTCATCTTAATCCCCCTTTACCATCTAACCTAACATAATCACAGAGGTTTGCAATGGGGATGCCATTTGAGCGGCCATTATTTGGCCATCATTCTGCCTTGTGGTAGGCAGAATAAGTTTCAGAGTTTGTAAATGATGTTTGTCACACTCGCTATTCTTGATTAATTTAATCTCTAGATATACTGTCAATAATAGATGCATTTAAATGTCTCATTTTGTTATGTTCATTTCTCCTTGCTTCTTAATTAATATTTCACATATTGAGGCTACATTGTAATACACATACATAATGTCTGTATGTATTCACAGATCCTGCTGGTTTTTTAACATGATTCTGAGTGGGAGATTCTCTCTGACTTTTCTCTTTCTTTTTTA
Source organism: Neofelis nebulosa (assembly GCF_028018385.1). Classification (NCBI taxonomy): domain Eukaryota; kingdom Metazoa; phylum Chordata; class Mammalia; order Carnivora; family Felidae; genus Neofelis; species Neofelis nebulosa. Next base: position 62,270,696 of record NC_080791.1, on the reverse strand, counting down.
TTTCCTCCTTGTGCTCATTCTTCCAGTTACCTCAACCTGTTCTCCTAGACACTCTGCCTTGAATGAAAGCTTACTGTGGTGGCTTCTGATCCTGATCCAGTGATGATTCCATGGTCATCACAGATCTAGTTACTGAGATGGAAGGAAGATCGGTTCAGTTCCTTGGGGGCAGAATGTATCTCTATCTCCTCACATTTCTAGATAAGCCACTTTCCAGAAATGTAATTCTAAGAAGTGGTTTGATACCAGTTTTTTGGTGTGTGTGTGTGTGTGTGTGTGTGTGTGTTTAATTTACATTTTTGAACAGGAACCCTATCTCTCATTATTCTTGGTCTCAATAGTGACCTCAGTTTGGGTCTGCTACATGAAAGAACTTGTCAAAATCTTGCAGCAGCTATATTTCTTTCTAGGCTACTACCTTTTTCTAGATCTGGAACTCTGGATATTATGGATTTATGAATCCCCTGACCCATGATCCTTGTTTTATTTTTTCCTTGATCTACAAAAACGTTGTTAGTATCTAGGTATCACAATCCTGCAACATTTATTTTCCCAGAGACTAAAAACAAACTTCTAATCTATTTTCCCCATTTTTTATTAGTTTAAAGTCAGAAAGTTTCATTTGTACCATTTACTTCTCATAAACACTAAAGACAAAGAAGACAAAGTACCTGTGTTCATTTTTAAAATGACCGCTATCAATCATCTCAGATCCCCTTCCCCACAAGGATGGTGTCCTTAGATGCTGGGAATGCAGTAGAAAAAGAGTTAAAGTGTCCAGAAAAGTCTTCCCCTGCCTTCCAGCACATCGTATCTGTGATATCACTTGCCAAATTCTCAGCATCCTACTGCTGTTTCCTCAGCCACTGAGGGTCTGCTTACATCTTCTCTGAAAACTACATCAGGTCAACATAAAATGTCAGGGTGTCTTAGTGTCAGAACATGGGACAAATTGGAGGCAGATATTATGTTTCTTCTGAATAGAATGTCATTGAAAGGTCCACAAGCAATGTGACCACATGTCAAAATAAGTCATTACTCTTTAAGGAAAGTCAGCAAACCAGATATTAGATGTAAAAAATACAAATATAAAGTCTTTACAACAAAGCAGAGGAGAACATTTTTACAGTCTTGAGTAGTTCAAGATGTTTAAAAAAAAACCATTTAGGCCCAAGATGGAGCCACTTGTGCCCAGGGTGCCACATCAGCAAACAGAACTCAGGTAATTTTTGTGTTCCTGTAAGTGTTTCACTTGACCATACACACAGTATATCCACTGAGCCAACCCCCAAATGCCACTCCAACTTGGGCCTTCTCACCCCACACAAAGTTGACTATGTGACCCCTGCCAGTTGGATATTTTCTATTTGCCTCTCCCTTGGTGTTCATTCTCTATCCTGTAGAAGTTTTCTGCTTTCAACCCAATTTTGCAGTTGTCTGACAGACTATCCACTTCATGAAGTATTAAAAAAGTTCATGTATATACCTAAAATGTTTTCTTCAATCATTTCTTCAACAAAGATTTTCTGGAAAGGAACAGAAATAATAAACTTTTAAAAAATGATAAATCATGCAGGGAATATAGTCAATAATATTGTAATAACTTTGTGTGGTGGCAGAGGATAACTACATTACCATGGTGAACATTGTGTAACATATATAATTGTTGAATCATGGTCCTGTATACCTGAAACTAATATAACATTACATGTCAACTATATTCCAATTAAAAATATTTTAAATTATAAATTAAACTACAAAAAAATTTAAAGTTCTTCTCAACAACAGACAGCAGTAAAAAGACACCATATGTGGGATGCTTGGGTGGCACAGTTAGTTAAGTGTCTGACTCTTGATTTTGGTTCAGGTCATGATCTCACAGTTCGTGAGATCGAGCTCCACATTGAGCTCTGCACTGACAGCACAGAGCCTGCTTGGGATTCTCACTTTCCCTCTCTCTCTCTCTCTCTGCCCCTCCCATGCTCTCTCTCTCTCCCTCTCTATCTTAAAATGAATAAGTGAACATTAAAAAAAAAAAGTCACCATATGCAAGCCAAAGTCAGAGAGAAAATAGTCCAATATTCACCCAACAAATATTTGACAAAGGACTTGTATCCAGAATCTATACAGAACTCCACAAATCAACAATAAAAAAGACAAAACAATCTAATTTTAAAATGAGCAAATGATTTGAACAAACATGTCATTCTAATTTTAAAATTAGGGAAGGATTTGGAAGTAAAGTTATGAGTGGCCAAGGTGCATATAAAAAAAATTCTTGCCATGATAAGTTCAGGAATATGCACATTAAAATCACAATGAAATAGCACTAAAAATCACTAAAGTGCTTAGAATTGCAATGACTTACAGACTCATTTGTTGGCAAGGGTATGTAGCAATCTGTTGGTGGGTGTGTAAAATGGTACAAATTTGGGAGAAAATCTAGCACTTGTCTTCAAGTGAAATATATATCTACTCTGTAACAAAGGAATTCAAATTTTATGTATAGTTTCAAGAAGAATTAAGCACACGTCCACCACAAGAAGACTTGTCTATACCTTTATTCATAAAACTAGTAATACGTGAATTCATAACATAAAAAAATTGAAGACACTTCAAATATATCTCAACAGGAGATTAGATACATATATTGTGTATATTCATACGATGGAATGTTAATCAATAATAGAAGAGAACAAACCACTGATAAATAAAACAATATGAATAAAGAACAAAAATGTTATGTGAAAGAAAGTTTATCCAATGGAGTTTATACTGTATGATTCCATTCATAAGAAGATCCAAACAGGCAAAATTTAGATTGAACTTCAAATAGGGGAGGAATTCATTCTATCAAAACAACGTCCCATAGAAAACTTCAAATCATATGGGTGGTGGGATATAGGGAGGGAAGCAGGGAACAAGAATCTGAAGTCACTGTAAAATATTCAAAAACAGTCAGAAACCAAAAGGGAGTATGCCCTTAGTAAAAAGGAAATAACATTGGGTGAGTTTCCTGGTTTTGTATCTTTTCAGCTGAGAACAGACCCCAGTCAGCACAAAGTTACACAATTAAAACTTGTAGAGAAGCTCAATTTTGTTGACTAGAAAAGTAATTTAGAAAAGAAAATGCAAGTTTACCACATACACCGGAAAGTGAAGAGAAATACCCACAATAGAAAGAGTTTGAAAATTCTACATATAAATACTGCCAACATCTCTAAAGTACACGTTTGAGGAAGACTCTATACAATTCAAGTAAAACTATAAGACCTGAAGAGGTAGTTTAGCTGCTACTTACTGCCGAGAAGACACATGGAATTTGACATCAGCCAAGTAAACTGCCTGAAAAAAAATTTAATTCAGAAAACTGTAACAGAATCCAGACATTTTTGCAACATATCTTTCACAATTTCCAGAGTACATTATACAATCTAAAATCACTAGACATATTTAAACATGACCCATGTTTTAAAAAAAAAGAAAAAGACAGTCGTGGAGATTGACTCCAAGATGAGCCAGATGTTTGTTAGTGGACACAGACTTCAAAGCAACTGCCTTAACTATAGTCAAAGACAAAGGGATAAATATGTTTCTAATGAATGCACAAGTAGGAAATCTCAGCAGAAAATAAAAATTATTTTAAAATAATGAAAACTCTGAAACTATAAAAACAATAACTGAAACTTTAAAACCACTATATGGGCTAAAAGAATGATTAGAGATGAGAGAAGAAAGAGTAAAGGAACTTGAGGATAGATTAATAATAATTATCCAAGAAGGAAAATAGTATCCAACTTGAAAAGCATATTTTAAAAACTGAAGTAAAAAAAAGAAGAGAACAGAATCTCAGTGCCTTGTGGAACAAAATAAAAGGAATAATATACATTTAATTGGGATTCCGGAATTAGAACAAAAGGAAAACAATACATATCTGAAAAATATTTAAAGAGATATTAGCCAAAAAAGCCCTGATTTTATGAAAGACATAGACCTGATTAGAATAAATACAAAGAAAATCAGTTTCAAGCATATTATAGTCAAAATTCTGAGAAAAATTTGACAGCAGCCAGACGAAGCAGCACAGTAAATACAGTGAGATGATTGTTGGCCTCTATTTAGAGACATCAAAGACCAGAAGGGAGTGGAATGATATTTTTTTAATTGAAGAAAAAAAAAATATATATATATATATATCTGTCCACACTTCTGTATGAAGTGAAAATATTCTTAATAAAGGCAAATGAAGACATTTTATCAGATCAACAAAAACCACAACTATTTTTTATAGCCCAAAGTTGAGAAAAAAAGGGAAGTGTTTTGTTTTGTTTTGCTTTTTTAATTTCTTATCCCAGGGGCACCTGGGTGTCTCAGTCAGTTAAGCGTTCTGACTCTTTGATTTCAGCTCAGGTCATGATCTCACAGTTTGTGAGACTGAGCCCCACGAAGCGCCCTGCACTGGCAGCGTGCTTGGGATTCTGTCTCTCTCTCTCTTTCTTGACCCCTACCCCACTTGCATGCACTCTCTCTCTAAAAATAAATAAACAGTTAAAAAAGAAAATAAAATTATAAAATAAATTTTAAAAACTATTTAAAAAAATTCTTGTACTATACCTAATGAAGGTAGACAGAAACAAGGAGACTAAGATATATCTGTACTTAGCCGTGCATGAGTTTCTTAGTGAACAGGAAGTCCTGGGACCATCGAGAACAAAGTGAGGGCACAGGTGCCCCTTGTGTCATCAGTTCATTCTAGTTTTGCTAGACTATATTAAACACCAAAAATATTTTATTTTATTTTATTTTATTTTATTTTATTTTATTTGTTTAAGTTTATTTATTTTGAAAGAGGGAATGAGAGAGAGAGAGAGAGACCACATGCACATGAGTGTAAGAGCAGGGCAGGGGCAGAGAGAGAGGGAGAGAAAAAATCCCAAGCAGGCTCTCTGCTGTCAGAACAGAGTCCGACACAGGGCTCAATCCCAGGAACTGTGAGTTCATGACCTGAGCTGATATCAAGAGTCAGAGGCCTAACCAACTAAGCGACCCAGGCCCCCCTGTTACACATTAAATATAAATGTTATAAAATTGTATAAGTTTGTTGAAGATGACCGCTCAGCATAATGGCATGTTTGATAGAAAGAAAAATAACATTTATTTATCTGCTATGAGGATTTGTTTTCTCCATACCTTGAAAACAATATGGGTTATTGCTTTCCAATATTCTCAAAAACAAGTGAAAATACTTAGAGTCTATGAATGTACCTGTAGGGTTTTAGTAGCAAAGCACCTCTCAGTAAAAAAATGAAGCCACACTTACCACCCCCAACCTACTAGATGAGAGTCACCAGAGCTGAGGATGGAGGGGAGAGAGAGATAGGACAGAGAGAATGGCAGAGGGGAAGGGGCTTAGGCCTTTGGAGATTAAAAACAGATTTGGGGTTGGACAATTTAGAGAGATTAGGGGTCTGGATCAATTAGATTGTGCAGTATTATCCTTGAGCAAAAAGGAAACCATTGGAATCCCAAAACCATGGGGCAGTCCGTGTGCCAGTCTTCCAATAACAGCATCACAGATCAGCACATTGAGAGATGTCTGATCACTTCTGGTGATGGTTCTAGGTACATTGTCGGTGGATAATCCTGAGAGCTGAAGCCTTCTTATGCACTGAGATTCTCCTGAGCCCACCCAGACTTCCCACTGTGGTCACCCACCTTATTCATTAATGTCCCAGCAAAGTCCTAAATATCCAGAAACACGAATAGTGTAATTACCACTCAAAATTCAGAGGTAGTGGGGAGGGAAAAGCCCCAGAACAGATACCTGGTCTCTGAGAGTGTCTGCAGCTCCGATGTACTAGGGAGGACTAAACAATCAGGCATCAGAGTAGCTGATTAAATTCAGCAAGCCAAAATGAAAGTAACAGTGAAGCCTTTAAACATTTACTACAGGGGCATGTGGGTGGTTCTGTCAGTTACCACTTCAGCTCAGGTCATGGTCTCACCTTTCATGAGTTCCAGCTCCTAATGGGACATCTCTGCTGTCAGCACAGATCCCACTTCAGATCCTCTGCTCCTCTCTGCCCCTTCCCTGCTCATGTTCTCTCTCTCTCTCTCAAGAATAAACAAAACATTAAAAATAAAAAGGATAAACATTTACTACAGTAGCATGAGGAAGAGGCTGGAACAGGGGAAAGTGCTGTATAAATAACAGAAATGAAACCGGTGAATTGCCAAAGTAGTAATTAGTAACGCACACACCAGAAAATACAGTTTGCAAACCAAGAGCACTCAGCCGAAAACACGGTATGAGGTGTGGGAGTATATAAAGCAGCTCATGTAGTGAGAAGGCAGTGATTGTTTATTCTTCACAATGATTGGTTATAATATTAGACTTTTCTTCAATGTTTATTTTTGAGAGAGAGAGAGAGAGAGAGAGCATGAGCAGAGGAGGGGCAAAGAGAGAGGGAGACACCGAATCTGAAGCAGGCTCCAGGCTCTGAGCTGTCAACACAGAGCCCGATGAGGGGCTCCAACTCATGAATCTCGAAATCATGACCTGAGCCTAAGTTGGCTGCTTAAGCAACTGAGCCACCCAGGTGCCCCAATATTAGAATTTTCTTATAAATGATAGGGAATTGGTCAGTGGTTACCTGATATCAACCTTGGGAAACAGTTCAAGTTTTGCTTCTGATTTCCAAAGACACAAGCAAGAAATGACCCAGGTCAAGGTAGCCTTGCAAAATAAGTTAAATTAAACTTTATATATGACTAAACTGGTTTGTCTGCTTAGGAAAAGGCTGAGTGTCTGTTTATTATTGATTTTAACAGTGCCAACTTCCTTATTAGGTCTCCCCCTGTGGAAGAGTGCACAAGCTGAGGGTCAGATAGACCAGCACAGACCTGGGGGTTGTCTCATTGCCAAGGGAACCCTGAAAAAAAGGTTCCTACAGTTTTGTGAACCCTGGGGTCTGAAGGAGTTTGAGGAAGGAGGGCTAAGAGTGGAAAAGTATTGAGTGTTCAGCCAGAGTACAGTATCTTCCAGGTTTCCAAATAAGGACACCTCCAAGCAAAGGCTTCCGGGCTAGCAGTATAGGTGTGCACCAAAAGCATGGCCTGCCGGGGAGGCGGGGGGCCTGGATCCTTGACCGCCACTCCCTTCCAAGACTGCCATGCATGGCTGGTACCAAGTCTGGTGTGGGAGGAGGTTTTTGCCCTGTGACGTCCAGCCTTTGAAGTAAAGCTTTTGTCACTGCCAGTAGAGGGGCCTAAGAAATTACACATAGGATTTCAGCCTAGAGCTAAAATCCTCAATTTCATTCCCTGACTTTTCAGGACCTAAGCTGGAAACAGACGACATTATCATGAACTCTAATGGGTGAGACTTTGAGGAGTTATGTCAGAACTGGGTAATGAGTCTGACGCAACAGCAGACCAGGCAATGATCAAGATTATTCTGAGGAGGATGAAACCTGTCTGAAGAACTGAATATAACCATGAGTCTTCAGTTACCAAGTCAGAAAAAGAGGTTCCATACCCAGTAGGTCTTCCTTTAAAGAGCTAGAAAGCTTCCCCCTTAAGTTCCTTTTTATTTTAAATGTTTATTTATTTATTTTGATAGAGACAGAGCACAAGCCAGGGAGGGGCAGAGAGAGAGGGAGAGAGCAAGCTCCACACTGTCAGTGCAGAGGCGGACACGGGGCTTGAACTCACAAACTGTGAGATCATGACCTGTGCCTAAATCAAGAGTTGGATGCTTAACCAACTGCACCACTGAGGTGTGAACCCCCCACACTAAGTTTCTATATGGATCTTATCTGGTCCAAGACATTGATTCAAGCACAGCACAGGTTTGGCCACAGTACAGCTGAAGGCTACCCTGAAGCTTTCAGAGGAGCTGAGGCAGTGTCAGGATAGTCAGGGTTCACATGCAAGAAGGATAATCCCAGGGGGCAAATGTGGTCTCCCTAAAAACAGGGTTTACAATGTGAGGGCACCCCAAGGGGACAGATACTAATCTGGCTGCAGACTAACAGAGCTCCTGCCCTGGGGTTCCCAGTCCAGACAGAATAATTCACTTTAGTCCTTGGTTTCAGAACTACCACAGATGGTTCGTTTCAGTCTTATTTGTGTGTGATATCAGTTTATCAGCCTGGTGATGTGAATGACATCTCTGTGTGGTCTGTTGGGATCTGGGAACTGCGGGATCAGTAGTCAGTCTGGATCCAAAGCACTTACAGCAGCTCAGAAAGGCAACACCCCAAGGTTTTAGTTCAAGAAGAAGGAGAAGCTTCCAGGGCTGGTTCTAAAAGACCTGAAAGACCACTGATGTTTTTCCTTTTCCCCCTTCCCCATGCCTCCCGAGGTACCAGAGTGTTACGATTCTTTTCTGTTTTTTGTTATTCATTTTCCCATGTTGTTATCAGTATGTCTCTTTTACGTTTTTTAATTCTGTATTTTCATCTAAACCTTTTAGTCTGGAAGGACTATATGCAGGAAGGGCAAAAGCATTTCTATAGGAAAACATTTTTGTACAACTTAATCAGAAAGACACATCATGTTGAAGAATTGGTTAGCACAAAAATCTTGGATCTCTCATCCCTTGCTGTGATGTTAATCTCTGACCTATTTGAATCTTTAGAAAGGGGTTGATGGGTGTCTGGATGGCTCAGTCAGTTAAGCTTCTGACTCTTAACTTTGGCTCAGGTCATGGTCTCACAGTTCATGAGTTTGAGCCTCATGTCAGGCTCTGCTCTCTCTCAAAACAAATAAATTTTAGAAAGGGGTTGAAGGGATTAGAAAGCCTTTGCAAGGTCCTCCACAAATATTGAAATGTCAAAGTTATAAAAGACAGATGTACAATTGAAGGAAGGGAGCAGACATCCTGATCAAACATGAGGCACAAGTGAGAATTGTCTTTTAGGGCAATCGCTGCTTTGAGAACCCGGATTGTTTGTCTGAGATGTGTGGTCCAGGCTGGGGTTGTCTTATCTCTTCATCAGCTGCAAAATTCCATCCAGTAATTGTTCATTAAAATACTCAGTTTCCTTTGTGGCTTGAGTGTGGCATGAAGCATGAAGAGTCCACCATGTGTCCCATGATTAGGTCCACTGATTTGTAGCTTGGGCTGCTAATCCAGGGCCATTATCAGAGGCAAAGTGCTCAGGAAACCTAACAGGAAACAAATATGGCCTTGTAGGGCCTGGATACCATGGCTTGAGTCAGTGGAATGCATGGGAGTGCTAGGACAAATACAAAGAAAATGTCAACTGTAGACAGGGTTGAGTGAGAGCTCTGATGGGACAAGGGGTTTGATGTTAGGCAGGATGTTCTACCAGCCAAGAATATATTTGGTCCTTGGGCAATTTGGGGATTCTGTCCTTGGGCAGTGATTTTAGCCTTGACCAGAGTCACAGACAAGCTTTTTATACTATTTCAGTATTTGTTGCTGACAGTGGCAGTCTGTGCATGTAGGCTTTTTCTAGATTTTCCAAGGCCATCCTCACCTGAATTCAAGAGAAGATTGGTCACAAACCTGTTTGCTTTGGGGTAGAAGACACTTTAGTCTCCACATTTAGTTGACAATCATGGTCTGCTCATTGATTGTTTCCTTGACCAAGTGTAGGTCCTCTCTGCTGAGCATCCACATGGATCACAAACACTTATTAGGAGCTAATTTTTCTCCAACTGTTCCATCTCCACAGGGAAACTTGTTTTATATGCCAGGCTCAGGTTCTCTAGCAGGCCAATCAAATAGCCAGGCCATTTACTATTGCCCAGGAATCATGTTGGCTTACAGTCCTCCACATGCCCCACAAAATATCCCTAACATGGCTCAGGGGCAAAGACTAGCAAAGGTGCACACAGACAATTTAACAATATCAATAATACCTTCAGCAGTGGGGGGCATCACAGTAGAAGTTTGTAGGGGCCCAGAGACACCTACCCATTGTCAGGTTTGGGCAAAGGCCTGGGTGCTGACAAAGATTCTCTCCTGAACTGAACTCAGGCCCCTTAGTATCCCATCTAGTAACCTCTGACCCTGTTCCTTGGCTCTAAATCCCCACTTTTTTTATTATACTCAGAGTTGAGCCAATCTCTCTCTCCCACTACAAAACCCCATTGTAGCAGCCCCCCTAGAATAAAGTCCTCCTTACCTTACATCTTTAACAAGTGCCCTGAATAGTTTTTTCTTTAAATGGTGGTGGCTTCAGACCCCAAATCAGAGCATAGTGTCTGTTTTTTCTTCATTTGGTGCCAGGGATTAAGGGATCACAGTAACCAGTGCATGGATGTATAAAATGCCTAAAAAGTGCAATTCTCTTTAATCTTCTCATTGAACTCTAACGTTGGCAAAGAGCATCTGGTCCCTACTAGAGACAGAGGGATCCGCTTAATTCCTAGTCTTGTTTTTTTTTTTTTAACGTTTTATTTATTTTTGAGACAGGGAGAGACAGAGCATGAACAGGGGAGGGTCAGAGAGAGGGAGACACAGAATCTGAAACAGGCTCCAGGCTCTGAACTGTCAGCACAGAGCCCGACGCGGGGCTCGAACTCACGGAAGGCGAGATCATGACCTGAGCCGAAGTTGGCCGCTTAACCAACTGAGCCACCCAGGCGCCCCCCTAGTCTTCTTTATATCTGAAAACAGTTTAGGTCGGGCCACTTCCCTGCTCTCATCTATATGTCAGCTGGCACCTTGAGCATACTCCGGTGAGACCCTAAAGGAGAGAACCCAGAAAAACTTTACCCAGACTCCTGATCCACAGAAACCATGACATAATAATTGTGTGTTCTTTTAAGCCTAAAATTTAAACCTAACACTAAATTTGTGATAGTTTGTTACATAGCAGGAGAAAATAAATACAATTTCATATAGTCTATTAAGTTAAAGAGGCTATTACAATTACAGGAGATGATGAGAATGAAGTAATTTTTACAATAATGTAGTATTTACTTAACTGGATAGAAAAAAATTTTAAACACTGATTCTTTACTCAAATTATCCTATTTCTTGAAAGCAAAGTTAATGATTTTAAAATGAATGGATGTGCTTTCTTAAAATCATTTATTTCAAGTCAGAAAATAAACCAATAAAAAGCATCAATAGACACACTCTGGGTCAATGCTTATGTGCTAGAAAACAGCAGGTTGTTACAACTAACCTATTATTTAATTTCCACAACATCCCCATCAGGTAAGTTTTATTATTTTTATTTGTTTTATACACGAAAAATTGAATCTGATAAAAATTAGTTAATGTGATAAGGGCCACAAAGGGATAATATCATTACACAAAATTTGGTCTGTTTTCAGAGTCCAGCTTTGTAACTGTCCAATTATAGTGTTCACCGTCTACACTAAAAGGTGGGGACATTTTCTTCATGTCATCCGCAGTAGCATGGTGGCCATGAAGCATCTCAGCATAATATTATCTATGACCTACTACTGTCTCATTTGGGCTATATGGATTGAGCATATCAAATTGAATTTCATGGCACCTAAGGTTTGCCCTAAGATGGCCAGGCTCCTCCTGCAGGCAGCATTTCCTGGCTCTCCTTCCTTCCCCATATCCTTGGGAGTCAAGTTGCTGCCTTCTCTGTGGTGTGGTGCAGAGGACAGCACACAGGTGTGGGAGTAGCACACAGCTGGTACTATTCCTGCCTCTCTCACTCATTAACCTTGAAACCTTAGGAAAAAATTCTAACAGCTTACAAACTTCTAGAATTTTTTTCTTCTGTTTGTAAACCCTTTTAATCTCCTGATATAAATTTCTTCCTCTTAGGATATTTGTAAAGACTAACCAGAATGATGTTAATATATATTCACGTATTTATACAAATGGTTACAGGTATATATACCCATAGGTGTACATGCGTGTGTATGCATGTGTGTATATAGACAGATATATAAATATTGATCCCGCGCCAGACACTTTCATTTTCATCCAGCATGGCCAAGGTATGCATCTTTCTCTAAAGTCCTGTGAATCTTGATTCAAATTTTGTACAGTGGCATAGTCTGCTCTATTTTATAATGCATGCTTCTCAACGAGCAATCTGTGTCTTCACTATCCTAGGTAGTTCTATTCTTCATTTCATATTCTGACAAAGAAGAGGAAGAAGAAGAAAAAGAAGCAGAAGAAGGAGGAGGGAGAGGGAGGAAGAGAAAGAGGAGGAGGAAGAAGGAGGGGGGAGGAGATGGGGAGTGGGAAGAGAGGGGAGAGGAGGAGGAGGAGGAGAAGGAGAAGAAGAGTGCATAGGGTGGTAAATGCAGAGGTATACTCAGATGTTTCACCACAAGGACAAGGACTGAACACCAGAAGGCTGTCTTTCATCAGCACAGCTGAGCCTAGACATGACCCTCTCTACACGACACAACATGAAAACTCATATTGTCTGCGGTGGAGTTTTGGAATCTGGGAAAAGAGACTTCAGTGAGCCAATTATCATTTTATTAAAGCAAAACTAAACCAGAACAAAACAAAAAATTGTTCCTCATTAATACAGCTTATATTTTTTCAGCAATAACAAATGTTCACTCTTTCATGTAAGAATCTTAGATAAGTGCTTCACATCTAATAAAATTTGGTTTCTCAAAGTGACCCTAGGAAGTAGGTACAATCTTTAATATGAATTTTTATTTTAGGAAAATGAGACCAAGAGGTGCTAAGTAACTTGTTCAAGTTTACACAACTTGTAAGTAAAGACATGAGATTTGACCTCAGAAACTCTGAGCACCAAAAACCCACTCTTGGTAAATATTTTATTTGTGCACTTCTGCTTTAACTCCGTCATATAAAGGGGTGCCATTGTAAAGCAACACACTCTGAAGGATTCACAACCAAATGACAGATTCCTATGCACTGTCTTAAGTCCTATGTATAGGGGTAGAATTGATAAGTTTTCCTTGTTAATTCCATTAAACAGCAGAGGGAATGAGGAAAAGAGATGTCAGATGTGGTACAGCAATACTGGTCTTTCTACAGAAAGGATTACATGTGTTCCCTTTGCAAATAAGCATCCTCTCCTCATAATAAACAAAAACGAATAAGAAAAAAATATTATATTATTTCCTAGTGAGAACAAAATATTATGTAGAAAAAGGTTAAAGCTTTCGCTGCATGGCAAAGACATGCAAAAGACTGTTGAGTTGACTTGTGTTCCCCTTAAGTTCATATGTTACAATCCTAACCCCCAATATTTCAGAGTGTGATCTTTTGGAGAGAGGGTCTCCAAATCACAGGGGTGATTAAGTCAAATGATGTAATTAGGATGGGCCCTGCTCCAATCTGATTAGTGTCCTTAGAAAAGGGGAGATTTAGACACAGAGGCATGCAACAGTAGGAAGGTGATATGAATAGACACAGAGAGAAGACAGCCACCTACAATGCAAGGAACAGACCCTTCCCTCACAGCCCTCAGAAAAAAGCCAACTTTGCTGACACCTTGGTGTTAGACTTCCAGCCTCCAGAACTGTGAGACAAGAAATTTCTGTTGTTTAAGCCACCCACTCTGTGGTACTTTGTTACAGCCGTGCTAGCAGACTCTTCCAAAGACATTCTAAAATAAAAGATGGAGAAAAGAAGGAAGAGGTTTCAGAATGGTGCAGATGAGCTCAAGTATAGGAGATGAGCCCCAAGGACAAGGACCACTACACAAAAGTGAGGGGGGGGGGCGGCAAGAAGGTTCAGGAGTTTGGTGGGCACAGGATGATGGAGGCTGGACAATTCCAAGTATTAAAATATGGATAAGTAGTCTGAAAAAACTGACATCTAGAAAACTGGTAGACGAGTGACCCATGGTTTGTGATATTGAAAAATGGAACAATGCCTGCTTCATAGTCTAGGAAAACCCCAATACGGGGAGGGACAGTCATGCAGAGTCAAGACCTTGGGATCAAAGGTGGAAGACTCCTCAAAAACCTTATAACTAGATTCGTTCTGTAACCCAATAACCCAGTAGCCAAATTGAGGTTTGTATCTGGAGTAAACATCTGGAAGATATACATTCAGGTCAAAAACAAACCCAGAAATCCCTTTTCTCTTGGGGCTTCTTGCTTTACTGTGCACCCCCAGGATCCAGGCGATCTTCTCAGACACATCTACTTCCCAGTGATACCTCCCTTAGGAGAAATGCTGGCAACCTAAGACATCAAAAAGAGAGAAACTACATAGATGTATATTTTGAAGAGAGAAATCTTGTATGCCTTTTACCTGTCTTTTATCTGCAGAAATGGTAATATTCAAAATAGCATTGACTGGCTTCAGCATCACGTCCACTGCGGGAAAAATGACAGGGTTGGGTGAAGGATACAGAGCAGGTGTGTCTTGTGACATTTGAGGTGGAACATCAGGAACTGACTGGGAGGAACTCATGTTGATGGGTCAGAGATGAGTAGCACACTTAAGAACTGTTGTATGCATGCATGTTTGGGGAGGAGCACATGAAGCTAAGATCATGGGACCTGATAGTAACCACAACTTCTAAAAGGGATCAGAACATGGCAGTTTGAAGAACCTGTAACTCCTTCTTACCCCAGTAGCGTTGAACCTCTGTCAGCTCTGAAATGACAAAAGTTTCAATGATGTTGTTAAAAGCAAAGGGATCAAACCCTGATACTTGGCTTCTCACTAGAATGGAGGCACGAGGCCCTGTGTGGCTATCAACTGGTGAATGAAATGATGAATCAGACACCTTGACCATTCCCCCTTAGATATGATCTCATCTTCCACACAATATATCTATCTCCGCTTGTCAGGCCTACATCCTCTCTTTTATCCTCATCTAGAAACCACATCCTCTTCCCCATTTTGCCCCAATACTACAACAATTTGACACCCACACTCTTCCTCTGACTCTCCTTACCTTTAAACACTTGCAGCGTCCCTTTCAGATCTGGAATTTGGTATGCACTCTTCGGTTTCTTGGAAACAATGTTTGGCCTCTTCAAAATCCAGCTCTCACTCCTAGAGAAGACAAAATTGGTCACCCCACATGTCTGACCTCTGCAAGACCACTGCTTCTCCCACTTTTCACTCCACTGATGTACTTGAATCCTCTCCACTGAAGGACCTGAGGAGGGGAACGGGGAGAGACCTGATGCTGCAACCAGAAAAAATATCTGCTCACATCTACCTTTCCATTTGCCCTCTGTGTGATCTTCAGAAGGGGTCTTCACCTCAATGAAGCTCATGTTCTTCCTTCTAAAATGGCGAAACTAACCCCATACTCTCTACCTCTTAAAATAATAAAGCTATATAAAATAATGATGCATTTAACAGGTATTTGATGCCTCTAAAAAAAATCAAGTATTTGATACATGAAGAAGTCACTGCCACCCTAGGGATTCCACCAGGGAGAGGCCAGAGATGTGAGTTCCCAGACAGGTGGTCAGTAAAGAAGCTCCAGAACCTGGCTACAGAGGGATTTAGGTTATCAAGTATGGAGCTCTATGTTAAGAGTCTGAAGGGTCTCCAAAGCCTGGTATCCCAGTACAGATGTTTAGAGAATAACATTTGAGGTTACATTCTCTGGAGAAACATTATGCACATGTGGAAAAGGAGAAGTTATGACAACCAAATGAATAGTGGTTTGAATTTCATGTATTTGGGAAGACCTTGAAGCTGCCATGTGGGTAGGCCACTTTAGACACAAAAAGGCCACATTTTCTATAAGATACTAAAGTGTGTAACCAAGTAGAAATTAATTATTGGCACCAGGACCAAAGCCACTGTTCCCCAAGACAGGGGTTGGGTTTTTTTGTTTGTTTTGTTTTTTTGTTTTTTTGTTTTTTTCCGAAGCCCCAGTGAAACCACTAGAAAGAGCTTGTTTCTTCTATTTTCAGGAAGAAAAATAAATGAAAGGAGCTGCCTTTGTGGAAAACTTGGGGGTCTGGAAGATAGAGGATAGGATCCTCCCTGAAATAAGACAGGTACCTATGAAATATGGAAACAAGCTGAAGCAGAGACTAAGGTTTGACTAAAATTAGTGAAATCATGCTCTTACTGGCCCTAACTCTGTGACCTCCCACCACCCAAATTCCGTTGAAAACTTTCACCTGTGATCAAAAATTTAAAATGATATAATTTCCCAATTCCCCAGCTCTGTGGGTTTTTTTTTTAATTTCTTATTCATCCCAAGATAACTCTCATGGCTATAATTCTATCTTCACATAAAAAAGGACCATACCTGGTCTCCCACACATACCTTCTCATGACATTAATCAAATCCTGGAGAAGAGAGAAAACATGAGTCAAGTACAGGATTGGTATACTTAGAAAATAAAAATGGATAGTTAAATTTTCATTTTAAGTAAAAATATACTTTAGCTTAAGCAAGACTCCTGCAATATTTAGGATATCCTTCTACTAAAACAATGATTTATAATTTATCTGAAATTCAAATTTAATTATGCATCCTGGATTTGATCTGACAATCCTCCAAGGAGCTATAAGCCCTCCTACCTTAAAAAGTTTTATCCTCCTTAACCCTCTAACATCCCTTGCTAAGGTGTGAAAAAAGAGATGATCAGAATATGGAGGACAGAATATATGATAAGACCCAGATCAACCATCCTGAAGACTCATGTCAGGATGTTAGAAAGATGCTACCAGTGCTTGGAGATGGGATATATTTAAAAGAAGAGAAGAGGCTTGACATTTTTAAACAAATACGTACATGAGAAGACCTCATTAATTCATTATGCTTTTATTTATTCCAGAGACTGATAAAGGTGAAACACATATGTGCCAGACATCATTCCAGGCTCTGGAGAGTCAAAGACGAATAATCAATAATAATAGTTCTCCAAAAGTATACTTTCTTTTGCTGCGGGTACATGCAAACAAGCACTTCAAGTGAAATGTTTCTCTGGCTTTCTTTCACTCATTCTATATACCTCCTCTCCGTTACCTATAGGTAATCTCATCAATATTTGAGCATGAAATAAGCCAGAGGAACCAGAACCTGAGAAAGTCTAAAATGTAATTTACTAGTTGCCAACTGTTTATATTCCATTGCCCCAAATGATACCAATACATACTCAGTCACAGTCTTAGAAACTATAATATCTTACTCTGAATTTCAATATTGTATTGTCAATCCAGTCCATGGTCTCAAAATCTTTTAGCCATCTTTTTATTCCCATCATAGAACAGAAATGTACCAATATATTTGGTTTCCCTCTTTGCAGCCCAACCCCTTTTATACCAATGAAGACCTGGCCTTCAGTTGACTCTACATTTCGGATAAAGTTTTACTCTCTGAATTAGGCTTTTTCTTGTTATTGTATATGACAAAAACCCAAATAAAACTGGTTTAAATTTAAAAGAAAGATGAATAAATTCAGGGGCAGGTATAAATTTCGTCATAGGTGGTTTTTAAGTGAAAATATTGTCATCAGAACCTGTTATTCTCAAAATTCTAATTCTATTTTCTACTTGCAATATTGACTTTCTTTTTAGGCTCTGTGTGGCATCAACTTGAATCTCCTGGTTTAAATGATAATCCCTTATATACTACCTAGTGAAAAAGAGAATTTCTCTTTCCTAGTCATGACAGTAAGATTCAAAGGCATAAAAATCTTTGACCTGAATTGGGTCAGATGCATATGTGAAAATAATTACTGCATTATTGGTAAACATAAGAATCTGATATTCTGACTTACCTAGAATTTAGAGACACATCCCTAAAGCTACTGATTTTATCAACCCTAACCAACTACATAGACTGGGAGTAAGAATGATTCTTCAAAGAGTAATTCAAGAAGTTCTAGAAAGAAAGAAGAAAGAAAGAAAGAAAGAAAGAAAGAAAGAAAGAAAGAAAGAAAGAAAGAAAGAAAGAAAGAAAGAAAGAAAGAAAGAAAGAAAGAAAGAAAGAAAGAAAGAAAGAAAGAAAGAAAGAAAGAGGGAGGGAGGTAATTGAATTGAGGTTGGACAAACAAAAGTCCCATACAGTCCATCCCTTCACTGATTGCCATCTCCTCATTCTTTTTACCAAATTATTTCCCCCCAAAATGGCTCAAAATAATACAATGGTTACAATACTATTAAACATAGATGACTTGCATCACATATAAATTATAAATCAAGATGAATTAAAGATCTAGACTTGAGATATAAAACTATATAACTGTTAGAAGAAAACAAAGAGAAAAATATTCACAATATTAGATTTGGTAATGATTTCTTGGATATAACAACAACAACAAAAAGCACAAGGAATAAAAGAAAAACCGCTAAGTTGAACTACACCAAAGTTAAAAATTTCTATGCAGCAAAGAACACTATGAAGAGACAATGCACAAAAAGGTAGATGATATTTACAAATCATATATCTGATAAGGTATTAGTCACAGAATATACAACAAACTACAACAATGCAACAACAACAAAAAGCCAATTCAAAAAATGGGGAAAAAATTTGAATAGATACTTCTCCAAAGAAAATATACAAATGGACAATAAACCCATGAAAAGATGCACAACATTTTTGGTCTATATTAGGGAAATGAAAATCAAAACTACAAATATTGCACAGTCTAGTACTCAACAACAACAACAAGAAAATCAAATGTAAATAGAGATTTGTGTTATTTGACCAAACTTAATGAAGAGATGCCTTACAAATGGTAGATCATAGATAAGGGGAGCTTATAAAGAATCTTGTCTTCAAATTTTTTTGCACTACCTTTTATGAATTGCTAACAATGGCAATTTTCTTTGCCATTCTTTGAATTATCCCTCCAAGCTTTGAAATGATTGAGAGGGGGTATGGAGGGGCCCAAGAGCCTTTCAATGTCACCATAAGGAAGAAAATGAAGGAATCCAGCAGGGAAGGAAATTTACTCTCTGTTTCCCCTAAATCTCATCATGTAAACGCTCCAACCGAAGCCTTACCTGCAGCATGTCTTCTGAGGACCCCCATATCTGATGCTCAATGTGTGAGATGAGCCCTCTCAAGTACTGCCTCTGCCAGTCCAGCTAGTCTCTGGCCACTACCAAGTTATCCAACACATTTACTTTGTCTTCCTCCAGCTTTTGCAACACTCTCTTCTCCTCGCTGTCCAGGAGGCCTTTCATTTCATTAAACTCTTTCAGAATCCTTTGTCTCTCTCAGTCTGCATATGATTCTTTGGGGATGGGAAGAGAAAGAGGCAGTCAGTCTGTTTGGCCAAGGGCCTACTTTGTCTGGGCCTGGGAGCCAAGACAAGAATTATCTTCCTCAGGGACTTCTCAATGAGGTAGTGAGCAACTACTGAGAAAGCCATTTCCCCATGACTTTCCTTTGAGTTTCTTCCAAAGGAATATATTAAAGTCTACTTTACCAGGGCCCACCCTCAGACACAATATGACACCTGGATGAGGCTTGGCTTGCAGATATCTGTCCTGGATAATCATGCCACACTGTATAGTAAGCCCTCTTCCACCCACACCTCCTAAATAGAGAACACTGGGCTTTTCTCAATATGTTTTCTGGAAGTATTAGTGCCTCAAACTTGATGATGGATATGGAACATGGGATTCATTAGTCATTTTTACATGGCTTTCTCCTATGCCTTCACCTCCAAATATTTGGTTTTATTTGTGATATGTCTACCCTCTGGAACCCAATTCCAACAGGGGAGGAATGAAATGAGGACTAATCAAATATCTTCTGAACTCATTAATTGTGAGGTAACCAAGAGAAAGGGGCCTCCTTGTGACTGGACTAAGATGCTGCCTTGTTTCCTGCCTCAGAACTCCCTCAGGAAATATTTTCCTGCCTTCCAGGAATCTCTCTCCTCTCTGATGTCAACTTCAAGCTCTTCTACTTTCTGCTGCTCCTTCCTCAGCTTCTTTAGAGTTGCCTGGAGTTTCTCCTATGAGAAAAAGAATCACCAGAGTCAAGTTATGAGCTTTCTTAGCACCTGGATAGAAGGAAGAAATAAGACTCATCACAGAAGAGACTAGGTTACGGAAATGAAACTGATGATTAGAATCTACTATGTAGACAAAAATCTGAAGAGGTTAATGCATTCTTTATCCCTGTGTGCTGCAAGTTATCACCCCTTGATCAAGAGTAACCTGATTCTCTCTTTTCCTAGAGGAAGAAGTGATCCTGCAGCAAGGAAATTCCTTTCCTCTCATTGACAGCATTCTCCACATCCAACCAGCCATGTTCCCCAAAAACCCTTCTGCTCAAAGCGGCTATCAGATTTTATCTTGGGAAGCATTTCTCCATTCATCCAACTTCTCTTTGCTAAGGGTCTCTAATCTAGACTCATTCCTGATCAGATGAAAGAATGCACAGAAATATCCTTTAGGTCTCAGAAGCTGAGAAAAGGGTATGGAAAAGAGATTTCAGAGCTCAGTTTTATGATGGCAAGGGGAGGAAAATAGGCTTAAAAAGTGAAGAATTCATTTCAGGTATCATCCTGCCCCATCTTCTTTCACCCTTGAGCCTACCTGACATTCCTTGACCACCTTCTCTGTGAGGAATATATGATGACCGTGATGCTCCTGAGACACTGCAGTGTGCTGGCAACCAGCCTTCCCATGTTCCTTACAGAAGACACAGAGTGTTTTTCCATGATTCTCACAGAACTTTTTCTTCTGTGGGCTCCTATTTTCCCTGACTCTCTCCACAATGCCGGCCAGAGGGTGGTTAGGTCAGAGATTCTGAAGCTGATATTTGCACTGGCACACAGGACAGTTGCTCTCCCCTCCTTGGTGAGTCCCTGTTCTTTGCAGTGATGCAATCTCAGCAGAAGGTGTGGCCACAGTCCAGGCTCAGGGGCTCTGTCAGAAGCTCCAGGCAGATGGGGTAGGTCAACTCCCTCTTAAAGTTTACCTGTGCTAGAAAATCCATTGCAGCGCTCCCCTGGCTTCTTCCTTTCCTGACAACTGAGGCTCTTCTTGCTCACAGACTCCTGTAGGGCTGGAATGTTGAAGGGGACATGATAAGAAAGGCAGAAATAGAAAGGATACTGATTATGTAGAGATTTGGAATTGGGCAAAACATTAATATTCAATATAGAGAAGAAAATGGACAAAAGAAGTAGGTCAGTAGCAGAATGAAAAGCACTCTTTGTAATAATTTTAAACACATCACTCTCAGTTTATGTAGCATGATAAATTTCACCCCATCAGGGTAAGCTTGCTAGTTTGTCTTCTTCTACTCGTAGACAGACAAACTGAAGCCCTTCCTACCAAGAACCTTGTGCAACCCATAAGTTTTTCCGGTCTTTACTTGCCCATCCCAAAACACATCCTTCCTGTTAAATACACTAAACCCACTGTGGCCCCTGGGCTTTTGCACTGCTCTTCTCCTGAGTGGAGTGATCCCACTCGTGATATTTACATGACCTTTTTTAAAAAACAATTTTATCAAGTAATATTTCTATCAAATGCATTAATTTCAAGAGTACAATGCAATGATTCTAGTAAACTTATGGAACTGGATAACTAACACCACAGTCCAATTCTAGAACATTTCTATCACATGAAAACAAGCCTCATGCCATTAGTAGTCACCCCATTCTGAACTTGAGCCTTAGGAAATCATCAGTCTTGTGTTTTTATATTTTACAATCTTGTGTATTTATATTATAATGTATAATAAGAGTGGAATTATAATATATGATCTTTTGAGGCTGACTTCTTCACTTAGCATACTGGTTTTGAGCTTCATCCACCCTGCCTTTCTCTCCAGTTCCTCAATGTCAAAAGCACAAAAGTCACTGCTGCCTCAGAAACTTTGCACTTGTTTGTCTCTCTACATAGAATCACTCTTCTCCGACATCAGCATGACTCTTAGTTTTCATTCAGTCTCCTTTTATGCCTTCTCATCAGGACCTGCTTTGTTAACTTCTCTATAGCAAAACTGCTGATACTATCGTTTGCTGTACATTTGCTATATTTTTTATTTTTACTACATAATACAAAACATCTTTCTTTAAATATCTGCCTCTTCCTCCTAAAAAGTAACCCATAGATTTTTTTCACTGACGGATCCTCAGTACCTAGAACAGTACATCATACACAAGAACACAATATGTGATAAATATATTAAGTTAGAATCTCCTCATCTCTCCATAGATGATTAGATCTTTCTCATCAACTTTTCAGCTTTTTTTCCTTTTTTTAATGTTTATTTATTTATGTTTATTTATTTTTGAGACAGAGAGAGATAGAGTGCAAGTGGAGGAGGGGCAGAGAGAGAGGGAGACACAGAATCTGAAACAGGCTCCAGGCTCTGAGCTGTCAGCACAGAGCCCGATGCGGGGCTCAAACTCACTAACGTGAGATCATGACCTGAGCCGAAGTCGGACGCTTAACCAACTGAGCCACCCAGGCGCCCCAAATGTTTATTTATTTTTGAAAGAGAGAGAGAAGGAGAGAGAGGAAGAAAGTGCACTAGCAAGTGGGGGAGGGGCAGAGAGAGGAGGACAGGATTTGAAGCAGGCTCCATGCTGACAGCAGACAGCCTGCTGCGGGGCTCAGACTCATGAACTGTGAGATTATGACTTGAGCCAGTCAGACACTCAACCGACTGAGCCATCCAGGTACCCCTTAAGCTTTTCTTCCTATCTATTAGTAGTTCTCTAATAACTGAGAAGAATTTATCTCCTAACACACCTGTCCCACATAGAGCCTTCCCCATGCCCTCAAATTCGTTCCCCAGAGACACCTACAGAAACAGCAAGGATCACAATAGGGAGGTAATTTTGTCACTAATGGTTTTATAACCAATTACCATTTACAAGTCACTCTGACCTATTTATTCCTTATACAAGAATCCCTGAGAAATAAGAGCGTACATAGAATCTTTCTTCACATGTGTACATAGAATCACATGGCTTACAGATCATTCTATTTACAGACGTCATTCTATTATAAAAGATAGAGTTGAGTGGACATACAATCCTCAAGATCCTCTTTCAGAATTCTCTCCATTACTGCACAGATGTTAACAAAGACAAACAGAGCGAAAGGCTGTATGAACTAGACAGCTACACAGTGCTCTGGGGGTATAGGAATAGAGACCTCAAGACCAGATGGGTGGTCTGGGGAGTTTTGTATTTGTAGATGGAATTTCACCTTGACCTGGACATACAACAAGGAGGTCGATGGGCACAGAAAGGAATATGTTTTTAGGGAGGAAAGAACAGGTTCATATACTCCTAGGGTCACACACATGACAGAGACTCAGGAAACATAAATTCCAATGAGGCAACTGTTGGTCATGGGAAAGAAGAATCAATATATAATGAAGACCATAGATAGAAAGATAAAGTCTGTCCTGTTTCAAACACATTGAGTGCTATTATGGTTTGAATTATATTCCCCCAAAAGATGTCAAAGTCCTAGTCCCCAGTATGTGTAGATGTAACTTTACTTGGAAATAGTGTCTTTGTAGATGATCAAGTTAATGTGAAGTCATTATGACAGGCCTTAATTCAACATGACTGCATCTTCATAAAATGGGGAAATTTGGGGACACAGATGGACATGCACACATAGAGAAGGCCACGTAAAGACAAGAGCTGAGATCAGGGTGGTGCATCTACAGACCAGAGAACACCAAAGATTGCCAGAAAGCTATCAAAAGCAAGCAGAGACATGGAACAGATCCTCTGTCACCACCCATGGAAGGAACCGACCCTGCCAACAAGTTGATTTTGTACTTTTAGCTTCCAGCACTGTGAGAAAATGAATTTCACCTAAGCCAACCATTTGTGGTGCATCTTTTTATGGCAGCCCCAGAAAACTAATATAAGTGCTTATGTTTCCTTATTCATGTGTTTTTCTAATGTGTATTTATTTTGCATGCACTCAAGAGAGAGAGAGACTGGAAAGGAACAGAGAGAAAGGGAGACAGAGAATCCAAAGCAGGCTCCAGACTCTGAATTGTCAGCACAAAGCCTGACATGGGGCTCAAACCAACGAACTGTGAGATCATGACCTGAGCCAAAATCAGGCGCTTAACCGACTGAGCACTCAGGCGTCCCTATTTCGTGTATTCTTTATTCTATCATTGAAGAAGTGTTACACCATTGAAAGTCTCTCCACCTTAAACAGACAGACAGATACAGAGCCCAAATGTATACTCCCCTTGGAGATGGTACAAATATGGAGTTTTTACAGTAGGGTAAGGGCCAGCTAGATCCTAAGTTTCCTTATCTCCCTACATCCTGATTGTATGGAGGCTTTCTGTGTCTGCACAGATGAGAAAAATGAAAAGTGTCTCCACAATAAGGGAAGAAAGTCCTATGAGGAATGTAGACATCCTTGATCCTGCCCATGTTCCTGAGTAGAAGAGCCTCCTTCTTCTACCACCCCTTAGAGTCCAGGGTTTAATCTGCCCCACATTAATAACCCTGCCCCCAAGAGCTCAAGCTCTGAGGTCAACCTGTTTCAAAGTAGTCATTTTGTCACAGAAGTCCATGTCCATAAGGCTATGGCAGGCTCATCACTGTCTGTCACCATCGGTTCATCAGAAGGTCCTGTAAGCATTCTCTTCAAATTATGTCCCCACCAACTGAGTCTTTTACCTGTATTCCAGAAGTAGCTTTTTCACCAGTCTCCCTGAAACTGTCATCCATCTCAGGCAGTCTGCTCTCATCACTGTTCACATCCCAGCAGGAATGATTTTTTTTTTTTAAAGCATCCATCAATCTTGCCATTCCTCTGCTCAAACACATGTCATTCAGCTGGAGTCAGTCTTTATCATGGTCGAGTTAGGTTGACGTAACACATCCCTTCCTATGCCTCATCTTCTCAGCCCAGCTCCTACTCCTCCCCAGCTTACACTGGCTGGCTTATATGTGCCTTGCTCACTCTTAGCAAAAATCCATCCTCAATCCATCACTTCCTTGAAAACTCAGCTCAAAATCACCTCTCCACACTGAGACCTAGCCCGAAATCTGTTCTAAATTGCAAATCCTTTTATCAAGGCACAGCGTAGATACCTAGCCCTGTGGTGGGACTTCTTATCTACTAGTGCTCTTGTTTCTTTGTTTTCATATTTTCTCATACCGTGTTACTCTTTTACTGTTTACTTTCTCTCCATTCACCCAGAATATAATTTTTTGGAGATGCTTAATATCTACTGAATGTCCAGTAGATGTTAATACATTTTTTTTTCATCACAGCTATATGCTTTTGCCTTTGTGAATTTAATCAAAAATATTTTTTAAAATTTTAAACCCGTTTTCTCCCATCTATTGGACCCTGTGCTAGGCCTCTGAGTAAGCAATTAATATACACCAAATACGAACCTGGTCTAGATGTAAGACATAGAACAATGACTTCTGAAAAGTGATAGGAAAGGAAAGTGCACATCAAAATATTATATAATATAGAGATCAAGGTATAAGGTGTTCAGAGGTGAGATTAAGATGGAGTTCTTTCTGAAAAATTACCAACTCCTTTCCTTACTCTGAGCAGGGACAAAGGAGTTAGGAGTTGAGCTAAAAAGCAATGGAAAAGTGTGTCTAACAGGACAGAGTTCTGTCATGTTTTGTTTTTTTTTTAATTAACAAAAAATTTTTTTGAGAGAGAGAGAGCAAGCAGGGGAGGGGCAAAGAGAGAGGGAGACACGGAATCCAAAGCAGAATCCAGGCTCTGAGCAATCAGCACAGAGCCTGATGCAGATCTTGAACCCATGAACCATGAGATCATGACCTGAGCTGAAGTCAGATGTGTAACTGACTGAGCAACCCAGGTGCCCTAATGGAGGACAAGTTCTAAAGGAGAGGACTCCAGAGAGTCCTGAGGTGAGGGTAAGCTGTCCTCACTCAGAAGAGAACAAATTCCCTGTGGCTGGAGCCCCAGAGACAAGTGACCACACGGGAGCTGTAGAGATGAGCAGCAGATTGATCATCCAGTCTATCTCATCAGCCTGGCCAAAATTCTGGTGATTTATCAGGAATGTTGCAGACAATTTCCCAGAAGTTACAAGGACAAGAAGTATAAAATGATGGGTTTCAAGAGGTCTTATCCCTGGCACAGCCCCTAAGATCCCTTTCCCTCCCACAAGTCTAGATAAGGGTCGTCATCTCTGCCAACTCTCTCCAGGAACTTGGGCTTTTATGAATAGGGAAAACAGGGCTCCATCTCACAGGTTTCTCTGGAGGAAAAGAGGAAGGGATTTTCTGTTTCTGAAAAAAAAAGTTATTCTGGCTCACCTTGACAAAAAAAGTCAAAACTACAGAATAGAAAGAAGATGAGAGTAATTCAGCCTGGAGAAGTAATGATCCTTCAAAAAAAAAAAAAAAAAACAAGGTTCTTTGCATTCTCAAGCCTCCCTTCTTTAGTGGTCATGCCTCCCCCACACTCAATGCACCTCTCTTCTGCAGAAAACCTACAAGCTGGCTCTTTGGTGAATTCAGAGCAGCTTCAGAACCACAAATTGAATTCATCCAAACACACTCAATCGATTCCTCCCAAACTTACTGCCCTTTGCCTTCACAGACTGCCCCACACACCTTCAGGCTGAAGTGGAGAAGTCTTGACTCAGCAGAGATCAGATGCAGGTATGGTCAATAATTCACTCACCAAGTCAAAGCACTGGTCTCAGTGAGGGAGTTTCCCTCCAGGTGAGAAATGAAAGTCAAAATCTTAGAAGGGGAAATGAAACAAAGGAAGCAGAACAGAAACTTGTAAGATAGTAACAGTGGGAGGGCACCATGTGGGATACCAGGGAAGGGTATGTCCTAGGACTTGCACCAGCTAAGCACCCAATCACAACATTCTTATTCCTCCTCCAGCCTATTCCAGCAAGAATATCTGAGTAAGAAAAAAAATGTGAATTACAGTGATATAGCCTGAATATTCAGCATTTCAATTCAATCCTATAATTATTTGTTGAGCTTATCCTATATTCAGGCCCTAAGCAAGTCACAAAGGATAAAATAATGATCCAGAAAGTCTTGGCACCTGAGCTTTTGTAATGCAGAGGGTGATGGGAAAGATAATCAGTTATAAAGCTCTGTAAATATGAGCAGATCTAGTAAGCATTAGCAGCCATTATTGTAAATGGCAAAAATAAAATTTAAAAGTTTCTTTAGTGTGCGCCTATGGAAAAAATCTTTCCAAAATATCATTGAAACCATTTTCTGCTTCTTATCCAGGCAGGCCAAAAACAGAAGGTTTCCAAAAATTAATCATGGTAGAACTGAGTCAGTTCCTTGTTACCTAATGAGTAGGAAGCAGATGAGAACATGGAGTTTAACAGATGGTGCTATTCAAGTATAATCTTCGATGTGAGGGTAATCTGCCTGTGACATCTCTCACGCCATTGATTGCCAGAATTGATTCAGCTGATCTGGCTGGCTAGGCAGGTGTCCCCTTCCTCCCTCACCGCTCCATGTGTGTCCCTCCAGAAGCTACAGCTGCGAGCTCAGTGGAAGAGGATGACCTTCCCCTATAATAGAGGAGGGCCATTCTTTGGTTAAGGGGACACAAGTATCTGCCCTCTCCTGCTAGGACCTCCAAGCAAGCTCTCAAGTATAATCTTTTTTTTTTTAATGTTTGTTTGTTTATTTATTTATTTTTGAGAGAGAGGGAGTGAGCACAAGTGGGGAAGGGGCAGAGAGGCAGGGAGACAGAATGTGAAGTAGGTTCCAGGCTGTGAGCTGTCAGCACAGGGCCCAGCGCAGGGCTCAAACTCATGAACTGTGAGATCATGAGCTGAGCCAAAGTTGGTCGCTTAACCAACTGAGCCACCCAGGCGCCCCTCAAGTATAATCTTTTACTGAGTAACACACCTTCATAATTTTTCCACCATACCCCACTTCCTTTGGGAAAAATTTGGTCTTTTTTACACTATCAACCAAAGGCAGATCTGAAATATTTTATACTTTGTACACATAGTTTCGTGCTTTGTTGTCTATCTTGTTCTTGTTCAGATTACATGCCCTTCATGGGGCAACTGCATGATGGTGGAAGCTCCATCACGGGTCCCTGACTGGCAGACCTGGAGAGCACAGTAAGCTTCACACATTATATGATGTGAGGCATGTAGCATGACTCAGAAGCTGGTTTGTTGAACTAAGGCACAGATACTTTGTTATTGTCCATATCACACAGAAAAGTGAGCTAATCATGGCTTTTAAACACTGAATCAGGGGCACCTGGGTGGCTCAGTCGGTTGAGTGTCCAACTTCAGGTCATGATCTCAAGGTTCGTTGGGGGATTGAGTACCATATTGGGCTCTGTGCTGACAGCTCAGAGCCTGGCACCTGCTTTAGATTCTGCGTCCCTCTCTCTCTGCTCCTCCCCAACTCGTGCTCTGTCTCTCTCTCTCAAAAATAAGTAACCATTAAAAAAATAACCAAAAATATTAAAAATAAATAAACTCCTTGAATCACTTTTATCTATGAGGCAGGAACTGAAAATCACATAGGCATAATCACTAAGCCATACTGACAGTTTCACTTTCTTGGGTATGAAGTAAGTTTTTGCTAACAGCAAATAAATTTTATGATGCTTCTCAAGAACAATAATAATCATCTAAATTTTGTACACATTACATTTGGAGAGCTAGCATTTTTTATCACCTTTGTTATCATATGACACAATCAATGAGTATCCCTCCTCATGCAGCCCTGCACCAAACAACAATAAGTTCTATGAAGACAGGAAGGAAACTTTTCTATGTTGTTCCTTCTTGCCTCAGATCTATTACAAAGTGTTGCATACAGGGAGTGACATTTAAACAGAAAGATATGTAGTTACCCAGCCATAGATATAATTTTAGTTGCATTGAGTGTGCTGACGATAATCATGGTTCTGTTCATTTGTTCGTCTTGCAGTTAACACAATTGCTGTGCTGAATGTGAAGTTCTGGTATTAACATCTATATGAACTCCTTTGAAAAATGCTAACCAACAGGTTTTCTTATCTTCTCTGTGTCTTCCTAAGATTTACTCAGATACTTACCTCAACGCCTGTTGTTTAATCTTTCTGTACCAGTACACTTTAACCACGTTACTTCCT
This sequence comes from Neofelis nebulosa, assembly GCF_028018385.1. NCBI lineage: Eukaryota > Metazoa > Chordata > Mammalia > Carnivora > Felidae > Neofelis > Neofelis nebulosa. Next base: position 62,241,715 of record NC_080791.1, on the reverse strand, counting down.
GTGGCTTGTGGTTTTTTCAGGCTGAGAACATGGGCCCAGAGTGAGAGATCTTTCATTTGTATCCCTCTGCAACAGGAGATACAGGAATTGGAGGGAGACACAGAGCCCTAAGGAGGATTTATTATTCCCTGCTCCTTGGGAGCATAGTAAACTGGAAAGTGGATCACAGCAATGTGGTTAGCATCAGAGATAGACTTTGAGTGGCAGGAGGACCATGACTCATTGAGCTTTCCTACCAACCCATGTTTCCTTGTACCTGGCATGCTCAGATTTCCTCACTGGTTTCTCCCATCTTAAATCTGATGTCTCAGGGGATGTTCCCAGGGCATCAGTGCCATCTTCCCACCCTCCCACCCTCTCTTGGGCCTCTGATTCCCTCCCACATCTTCCAGATAAGTTTTTTATTATCTCTTCTCAGACATGCTCAAAAACATCAGGTTCTCTATTAACTGTAATTTTCTTTTTTAAAAAAAAATAACAATCATTTATTATCTCACAATTTCTGCAGATCAGAAATTCAGGTACTGCTTAGCTCAGGGTCTCATAAGAGTGCAATGAAGGTATTGGTCAGGCTGCCTTCTCATTTGGTTCTTGGGTTCTTCTCTCAGTCTCAATCCTATAACTGGGAGAATTCAGTTCCTGTCCTTTATAGTTAACTGTAATTTTCAAATGATAGATTGATCCAAGGTTTTATAGCCCAAAGCTGCCCCATCAAAACTTCCTCAGATATGCATCATGGGTACTGGGATCTGTGTTTTGGAAGAAAGGGAGTTCTTGAAAGCTGAAGAGAAGGGATCCTGATTTAAAAGTCAGCTTTTAGACTCCCCCTACTGCCAAACATCACTTTCTTCACATTCCAGAAGCTCTTGTATTTCATACAATCTTCTCACACAAAGTCTAGAGGGAACCCATTAGTCATCTGGGGCCCAGGATGTGGGATCAGATCAGAGATTCACAGGGAATAAAAGGATGGATATGGGACTTGTGGGAGGCAAGAGAAAGGAGAGTATTAGAGAGACAAGAGGCCCTTGGATAAAGGAACTCCTCTCCTTCAGTCCTCACAATTGTCTCACCTTTACCTTGACCCTGTTCACACCCCAAAAACAAACCCACACACACACCCACACACACACACACACACACACACACACACAAAGCCCTGCACTCCCCTCCAATAGTCAGCAAGATATACAAAGCAAAAATAGACTATACCAAAGTCACATCTACTGTAAATCTCTGCCTCACCGCCACACTCCTGACCATCCCTCTTTTCTTTTCTGACCTGTGAGAATGAAAAATGGGACAACCACTATGAAAAACATCTGGCAGTTTGCTATGACACAAAATATACTTTAACCCTAAAAGCCAGTAAGTCAACTTATATTATGCACTCAGGAGGGATGACTGGTTTGTATTTTTAGAAGAGTGGACAGGGAGATCTCACCAACCCCTGCATGAGCATCCACTACAGAAACTTCCCCTCTTTTCTCCCTCAGAAGGGAAACCTGGCTTTTCTTCATTCCTGAGAACTGCCCATAGTCTAGGAACTCACTGGGAAGAAGGAGGCAAACCAGGAGAAAGGAACGTTTGGCCTAGGACATTGTTGGGAAATCCCACAAAGTACTCTGGACTCTTCCTGTATTTCCATGAATAATAATTGAGTAAAGCCAGGTAAACACAGAAAAGGATTTCCGATGAAATAGAATGACTGCAGAAATAGGAGAGGATATTAACTTTTCATTAGTATATTCAGTTAAAGAGGCTATTAATAATTGTAAAATAAGATGGGCAGCTATAAAAGTGATAAGAAAAAATGCCTATAATGCTAAAATATTTATTTTACAATTAGATAAGATTCTTTAAAAAATCTTTATTTAAGCAAGTTAAACAAAGCTAAGGCAATTAATTTTGAAAGTAAACTAATATGTACTTTTTAAAATTATTTCAAAGTCACAGGTAAATGTGACGAGGTTTTGGGGTAAGGTGGGGGGTCCAGAGCTGACGACCAAGAATGAATTCTTGGAGACATCTTTGGTGCAAAAAGGTGATTTTATTAAAGCACGGGACGGGACCCATGGGCAGAAAGAGTTGCTCTGGGGTTGTGAAGAATGGCTGGTTTTATACTATGGAGTTGGGGGTAAAGTCAGAAGGAAGGCCTCTGATATGCTAAAGAAACTCCTAAGATACCTGAGGCCTTGCTATTGTCAAGCTAAGGTTGTTTTCCCTCTTGTAAGGCATTAACAGTAGGATGGTAGGGCATTCCTGGAGAACTGTTGTACTCTGTATTTGCCTCAAGCATTTGTCAATGGGCTGCAGGTTATAAGGAAATTTAATTTTACCTGCCATTTCCTTCTTCTCCTTAACACTGTGGAAGGGTGATGTGGGGCTACACGTTTCTCGAGATTAGGCTATTGATAAGATTGCCTTTTTCTTGTAATTTACCAAGGCATTTAAACTGATGGAGACCCATGTCCTGTATGACTGCGATCTCTATCAGTTGGCCACTTGTTTTCTTTCCTTTCCTTTGTCCTCAGGCAGCCAGGAGTGCCTAAAGAATGTCACACACATCCCACCTTGGGGGGAGCGGGTGTGCCAGTTTGTACTTTGTCCTCTGCCCGCCCCACGCTACCTCATGAAAGGGAACCAGAAAAATAACAGACATCATTCTAGATGGATGTTTATGTTAGGAGGCAGCAGCAATTATTAAAAATATTCTACTAATTTTCACAATAACTCATCAAGTAATTTTCATTACTTTTTTTTTTATAAATGAGAAAGAGTATCTCATTAAATTTACTTTATTTGATAAGGGCCAGTATGTGGCAACACCAGAATTATAATAAAAGTCCACCTGTGATATAGAAAGAGAAATACTGCATGATCTCACTTACATGTTACACTAGGAAGTAGAGATTAGGATGGTGGTTGTCAGGGGCTGGGGGCGGGAGGAAATGGGGAAACACACACACACTCACACTCACACACACTGGTAACTATGTAGAGGTGATGAACAGGTTTATTAGCTTGCTTGTGGTGATCATTTTACAACATATACATGTATTCAAATATCAAGCTGTACAGCTTAAAAGTTTATAATGTTTATGTCAATAACATCTCACTATCTCAAAGCTGTTAAAAAACTGAAAACAAGTATGCCTATGAGGTGTGTGTGTGTGTGTGTGTGTGTGCGTGCGTATCAAAGGCAGAACTGGAAGAGTCTTCTCAGTAGCGTTAAGGATCTGAAAAATGGGGGAATTGAGAAAAGCGTGTAAGATATGTCTCTGGGTTATTTCTCACACCTGTATGTGAAGCTACAGTTACCTTTCATTTAAAAAAAGTTGACAATTTTGGAAATTCTTCTCTAGGGTACAAGTTTTCCTTCGGTTTTGTATCCTCAGCTGAGCTTTGCTTCTAGGTGGGCAGGGCCCAGGCAGAGGCACAAGTATCCAGAAATCTGTCAGTTTTTCCAGAGGACTGGGCACTGGGCTCAAGAGAGCTGGGTGAAGAGAGGAGAGATTGCAGAACTGGGCAGGGGCCCAGTCATCAAGCCTCCTTTATACAGGTAAAGAGAGTGATGTAAGGGAACAAAGGCAGAAGGAAATGACAGATAAAATAAAATTTCTTTATAACCTGCAGCCCACTGACAAACACTTGAGGCCCGGAGAGTACAACATTCCTCCAGAACTCCCTACTGCCTTAAGGTTAATGTTTTGCTAGAGGGAAAAAAACCCTGAGCTTATTAGCCAGGCCTCCAGGATCCTATGAGTCTTCTTGAGCATATGAAAGTCCTTTTGGAAACTTCCCCCTGACTTTACCTCCCCCAACTGCCAAGTATATAATCAATCACTCCTCATAACTCCAGGGCAACTTTTTCTGCCCATAGTTTCTGTCCTTGTGCCTTATTTTTTGTTTAAAATTTTTAAATGTTTATTCTTGAGAGAGAGAGAGAGGGAGAGAGAGAGCATGCACAGGGTAGGGGCAGAGAGAGAGAGAGGGAGGCACAGAATCCAAAGCAGGTGCCAGGCTCTGAGCTGTCAGCACAGAGCCCGACGCGGGGCTCAAATTCATGAACTGTGAGATCATGACCTGAGCTGAAGTCGGATGGATGCTTAACCGACTGAGCCACCCAGGTGCCCCATGTCCCTGTACTTTAATAAAACCCCCTTTTTGCACCGAAGAATCTCAAGAATTCTTCCTTGACCTTGGGCTCTAAACCCCAACACATTTCCCCATCAGAAAGCACTGAGAATTTCTCTAGAGGATCACAAACACACTATATATTTACAAGTGTGAAGAGTAAGGGAGAGGAAGCAATTGGATTGGCTTTCCTAGATCCCTCTGGAAAAATGATAATGAGGTCTCCTCATTTCCTTTTCTGTCCCGAAGCGGGGCAGAGACATCATCTGCTGTCCCTGACTACAGAAGTGACCCAGATGAGGCTATCAAAAGGATTGCCTGATACACTTTAGACACTTGTAATTTCATAATTTTGCACATACTTTCGTTATTATGATCCTATGAAGTTTTCTGCTACTTCTAGAAGATGTTTTTGTATTTCCCCAGATTACTCATTGTAGCAATAGGGTGACAGGAAAACAGAGGTCAAAGGGAAAATTTAGAAGATCAATTTCCTCCAGTTTCCATGGATGAGTGCTGATAGAGATGTGTGAATGCACGCACACACACACACACACACACAGACACACACAGGTTCTAGAAATATTCACCTTGGAATCCCTTGTGTTATCAAAGGTCATCCAGAGATGAAGCAGATGGGGATTTTGTGGACAAGCAGAAATGAGAGCAGATCCTGTTTAACCAGCAGCCCACTTTTTCTCTCTGTAGCTCTGAACGTAGTCAAGAAAGAGTTGGAAATGAAAATGCGGAAAGACACAGGGATCCCACCAAGCCTCAAATGGACATCCACTGCAGAGATAACTCCCCTCTTATCTCACTGAAGGAGGAAAGCAGGATTTCCCTCTTCCTTCCTGAGAACTTTCAAGTCACTGCAAAAGGAAAGCTGACCAGGCAAGCAAACACTTAGCTACACCATTGCTAAGAAATCCCATGATTGTACTTCTTGTACTGTATCACTGTGAATAATAACTTTTAAAGCTGGGCCAACATCTCAAATGAATATTTAACTTCAATGAAACAGAATTATTGCAGAAAAAATAAAAAAAAAGACTAGGCACCTATGCAAAAAAAATTAATTTATTTTACAATCAGCTAAAATTTAAAGAAAATTGAAATTCTTTAATGAAGTTATTTTATTTCTTAAAACAAACGAAGGTACTAATGTTGAAAGAAAGCTAATATGTATTCTTAAGATCATTTATTTTGGTCACAGTGAGAGGGAGCCAAAAAATGAATAGACACCTTATTGGATCCTGCTTATGTACTAGAAAACATTCTGTTTGTTAATTTTCACAATTCTACATCAGGTACTTTTTCTTTTCTTTTCTTTTTACAAATGAGAAAACTGAATCCCACAGAATTTCATGAGACACTGACACAGCTTATATTTTTTAGGAATTAGTAGAGCAATTATTTATAATATTTATTAATAATTTGAGACACTTAGATGCTTTATTTTTATTTTTTAATGTTTTATTTATTTTTAATTTTGTTTTGAGAGAGAGGGAGACACAGAATCTGAAGCAGGCTCCAGGCTCTGAGCTGTCAGCACAGCGCCCGACGAAGGGCTCAAACCCACAAACTGCAAGATCATGACCTGAGCCAAAGTCGGGCGCTTAACCAACTGAGCCACCCAGGTGCCCCTAGATGCTTTATTTTTAATGACATTTATTTTCTCACAATGATCCTAAGTACAGTGCAGTTTTCACACCAAGCTTATTTTAAGAAAATAAACACAACATTAATGTATGTTATTCAAGGTTGCATTTGCTATGTGTGGAGAGAGGACAGGAACTCAGACACACTGAACATAAACTTCCGTTCTTACTATTTATGATATTTTCTCATTTTCTCCCGAACTCTTTGATGAGTAAGAGGCATCATGAGAACACTGACACACCACTAAGGGTTCAGTCTTTAGTGAATAATTCCTACACTTAGGTCTTTGATAATACATCAAAATTGTTGAAAAGATTTCCTTCATCTTTTTAGTCATGACAGAGGAAATGGGATTGTAACAATCTGGCAGAGTTGTTCTGTCAATAATGATCTTTCTTTATGAGGCATCAGCCCTTTTTTTTCCGTTGGGACTATGGAAAATTATGAACAGAGATTCTTTCCTAATGCAAACATCATACTGGGAAAAACATTCTTCAAGGCAAACTGTACACCCTGCTGATGAATGAAGGTGTTCACGTAGAGAAAAGGGAGGCAGCAAGGGACACACGGTGAGACAGACTCAATGCATTAGGTGTACCCAAGGCAAGCGCAACTACAAAGAAGTAAGTAGGGGTGTAAGAAGGTTCAAGAGCTTGGCGAGCACAGGGTCATGGGGGTCAGTATATTTCCCAGGGTTGAAATACAGAAAAGCTTTCTAAGAAAAGGAACATGAAGAGAATTTATAGATGAGAAACCTATGGTTTGTGACATTGAAAAAGGAGATGGTGCCAGCCTTGTAGTCTAGGAAAACTCCAACACAATGGGGAGGAACAGGCAAGGCCAGGATTAAGATGAAGGGGTCAGAGAAGGAGGACTCCTCAAAAGCATTATATTCAAGTTGATTCTGTAACCCTTTAACGCAGTAGCCATATTAGGTTGATACCCAGACTAAACATGTTGGTAATTTTAAGTACGTCTAACATGAAATTTCATATTGGATTCTGGGCATGTTCTATCATATACCCCCCAAGATCAAACTCCCAGTAATGTTTCCCCGAACTGATAACCAGGGAGCCCGGGACACCATAATCGCTGTTACATGCATTATTTGATTTCCACCAGCACATATATCTCACTGGTCTTCGTCCCGTAGAAATGCCAAAATACGTCGTATTTTGGGGTCAGTGTGGAATCACGTGAGCTGCAAAAAAAGTACAGGGTTGGGTGAGGGATATGACGTAGCTTTATTTGTGACCCTGTGAGAGGGATCTGATCTTGGGAATAACTGGAGTGGGAACTATGAAAAATCTGTCTTCGGGGACAGGTATAACACTGAAGAAGCACAATATGTACGTTATGTGTTACAAGGGAAAATATGGGTCTCAGAACATAAGACCTACTAGGAATGAAAAATTCTGAAAGGTGGTAAGTACAAGGTGGCTTGATGATACTGATATCTCCTTACCTTGCTAGTGCTAAACATGTGTCGGCTCTCAAAAAACAAAAAACAAAACAAAACAAAACCCCATAATCAACACAAGCAAGGGAGGCAGCCCTGAAATCTCTTTCCCCTGAAGATCAGGGGAAAGACTGGGGATGATGGTGAGATAGTGAACTGGTGAAGGAGAGTATGAACCAGACACCCAATGAAATATGACCATATCATCAGCACAGGACATCCAGTCTCCTTTGTCTTCTCTCTCCATACCCAGAAATTGTGCCCTTTTCCCCATTTAGCCCCTGCCATCACAAGATTCCCACAGCCACCCACTTGCTCTAACACTCCTCACCTTTTTTAAAGGCTTGTATTATCTCTTTCAGATCAAGAGCTCGGAATGTGTTCCTTTGTCCCTTGAGAAAAGTTTTTGGTTTCTTCAGACTCAAGACCCTGCTCCTAGGGATGACAAAAATTGAACCCCACACTTCTGACTTTTTGTCCCTCCACACAACTTTTTATCTTCACCCCATTGAAGCGCTTGAACCCTGAATACCCTGAGAAAGAACAGGAGACTTGTGACCTTAGAGTCAGGGAAAAGTGTTCATACCTACCCTCTCTCAGTTGCCTTCTGTGTGACCTTAAGAAGGTCTTGACCTCTCAGAGGCACAGTTTCCAAAATTAAATCATGAACCTCTCCCTTTCTAAATCCTAGAAATCATATAAAATTACATGAAATAATGGATATAACAAAACAAAACTTTGGTACCTTTAAAAAAAACTTAAACTCTGCTTCCCAGCAGGAAAGCCCTCAGAATAACATCTGAGCTTTCAGGTTTTCTGGGAAAGTTTGCAAACACTTGGAACTTGAGCACCAAACTAACGATGGCCTGAATTTCCTGTGTTAGGAAAAAACTCGATGCTGTCACATAGGTGTGCAAAATTGAGACACAAGGATGCCACCTTTCCAATCTGGCTTCCAATGTATGAGATCAAGATGGATCACTTGTGTATACTAGGGCCAAAATATTTCTTGAGATTCGAGTCTGTTTTTGGAAATCTAAGAGCTGCATAGAAGGTCTCTTCCATTCCAAGGGCAGAAATTTAAATATAAGAGAGCTGTCTCCAACTCTGGGTGCTTGGCAGATAAAGAAGATATGACATTCCCAGGATAAGCCAAGCGCCTAAGAAATATGAGAACCTGAGTTAGATATGGGCATGCAAGGTGAATAAAAGCTATCATGTCACAAGGGTCTGCCACGCCTTAGCCTTGATACTGCTACTGACCCAAACTGTGTGACTTCCCACCACCCAAATTCTCTACCACAGAGCCTGGTCTATTCTCAACAGTTACAGAACACTCAAACCACAATTTGTGAACAGAAATTTCACATAAAACTATACATCCAAATTGTCCGGCCCTGAGAAATGTTTTATTCTAACTGATCACCACAGAACTCTAATGCCTTTAAACCTCTTTCACCATCTCTGATCCCCCACACATACCTTTCCATGAGGTGATTCACATCCTAGGGAGAAAAGGGAAAACATGAGTCAAGAGGTAACAGGTTCTCCCCACTTACAAAGCATCATCACATCCTCACCAACCCTACGGTGGGAATAAAGATGGTCCCAATGTGAGAGCAAATAAGTAAAGATAAGACCCAGGCTAATCATTCCAGAAGACTCATGTGAGGTTGTCAGATTTCCTAAAAGGTAGAAACAGCTTTGAGCCTTGTGGAAGTAAAGCATGAAGATTCTAGTATCTGTAGTGGAGACATATTTATGAGGAAAACAACAGTTCCATAATTTTTTCCCCAAGTGCATGAGATGATATGAATAATGCATGGCTCTTTCATTTATTCAATAGAAACGTAAGGGGATTTGCCAAACAACAGGATAGGCTTTGGAGAATCAAAGATGAGTAAATAATATCCCTCAAGAGGTTTCCATGCCTTTGCTGAGGATACGAGCAATATATGAAGGTAGGCATTTTTCAAGTCTCTCTTCTCATTACACGCTATCTGTAAGTGACCTTGTCCACTCCCTTAAGTTCAACACACACCCATGTCCACTTAACTTCCAACCCTATGTTTTTACTCAGTTTTGTCTCTTAAACGCAGGTTAATGATTTCAGTAGTAAACAGGCCACAGAAACAAGTAGGTTAGGATGTCTAATATGTAACTTACCATTCACCAACCAAACCGTCTCCTCCCTTACACTCCATTGTTCATAAGGTTGTCAATATCCATTCAGTCACTGTCCTAAACATTACAATATTTACAACGCACTTCAGTCTCCACCAAGCAATTCAGTCCACATTCTTTGTCTAATTTTTTAAAGTTTTTATTTAATTATTTTTAATTTTTTAAATGTTTTTGAGAGAGGGAGAGAGAGAGAGTACAGGAGAAAGGCAGAGAGAGGGAGAGAGAGAATCCCAAGGAGGCTCCATGCTGTCAGTGCAGAGCCTGACACGGGGCTCGATCTCACAAACTGAGATCATGACCTGATCTGAAATCAAGAGCTGGACACTTAACCAACTGAGCCACTGAGGCGCCCCAAGTTTTTATTTAAAATTCCATTTGGTTAACATACATACATAATACATACTCATAATACATACATACATAACTCATACATAGTATGAGTTCAGTTTAGTCCACTTTCTTAAAGGTTTTAGCCATCTGATTTTCTTTATCATCACAGATAATGCTTCATTTGTTTGAACAAATATCTACCAGTATATTTGATGTCCTCTACCTCAGACTTCACGTCTCTCATGTCACCAAAAACTAGGCCAACAGGTGGGTCTACAAGGGCCATTAAAAATAAATGCTCTCTGTATTAGGGCTTTTGTGTTGTATATGACAAAAATCAAAACTAGATTAAGTAGAGAAAAGGATCTGGGGGCAGTTATAACTTTAATGAAAGCTTAATTTTGAAGCTCAAACCCTGTCATCAGGACCCTATGTCTTTCTCCAAATTCTACTTATTCCCTCTTAATTGACTTTATTCTCAGTTCATAAAGGAAACATGAATCTCCTGATATAAACTCCAGAAGAAAAAAGAACTACTCTTCCCAATTAAAACAAAAAAAAACCTCTTATGGCTGCATGGCACTGCCCTGCATTGGATCAGGTGCCCATATTAAAAGCATCACTGTAGGGGCGCCTGGGTGGCTCAGTCGGTTAAGTGTCTGACTTTGGCTCAGGTCATGATCTTGTGGTTTGTGGGTTCAAGCCCCGTGTTGGGCTCTGTGCTGACAGCTCAGAGCCTGGAGCCTGCTTCAGATTCTGTGCCTCCCTCTCTCTGCCCCTCCCATGTTCGTGCTCTGTCTCTCTATGTCTCAAAAATAAATAAACGTTAAAAAAATTGTTTAAATCATGTATCCAATAATTAAAATTGGTATTAAAATTAGTATTAATCTGAGGTAGATGAGGATAGGGTAAGAGGCATGCTGTAATCACTTGAATAACCACTATGGGGGGAAAAAACTAACACTGAAACAAAACAAAACAAAACTCCCACAGAAATAGGAAAATTTAAAATTAAACTTAAAATATTTGTTTAACTCAAACAAAGCTAGTCAAGGGAAACCAGAACAATGAAAACTACAGGCAACATATGGAAAGAAAATAGCAATATGATAAATTTAAATACAACAACACCAAAAATTGCATTAAATGTTATTGTTTTAACATCCCAATTAAAAAGCAATGATTATACGGGTGCTTGGTGGCTCAGTTGGTTGAGCATCCAACTTCGGCTCAGGTCATGATCCATATTTTGGATCCAAAGACACAAATACAGTAAAAAGATAGAAAAATATATACCATGCAAGCAGTAATCACAAGATAGCTCAAGTATTTATATTAATACTAGACAAAATAGACTTTAAGACAATAAATATTATGAGAGAATGAGAGGGAAGTTTCAGAATGATAAAAGGTTCAGTATGTCAAGAAAGGATATAACAATTATAAACGTATGTGTACCTAACAGCAGAGCTTCAAAATACACAAAGCAAAACTGAAAGGATTAAACAAAAATAGACAATTTAGTAGTTGTAGATTTCAATAGCTCACTCTCAATAACTGACAGAATAACTTGTATGAAAATCTGCAGATACAGAAGACATGGATGATAATATCAACCAACTTGACCTAACTGACATCTATAGACTATTATATCTAACAAACGCAGAATATACGTTCTTCTCAAATTCATATAGAAAAAGTTTGTGGACATACACTATTTTAGTCCATGAGACAAGTATCAATACATTCAAATACTGAAATAATAAAATATGTGTTTTCTGACTGCAAAGAAATTAAATTTGAAATCTGCGGCAGAAGAAAAAGTGGGAAATCAAGTATTATTAAATTAAACGCACACTTTCTAGGGATTTACCCAAAGAATACAAAAATACAAATTCAAAGGGATACATGCACTCTAATGTAGCATTAGAGCTGCATTATCTACAATAGCCAAATTATTGTAACAGCACAAGTGTCCACTGACTGATGAATGGATAAAGATGTGATATCTATATATAACGGGATATTACTCAGCCATAAAAAAAATGAAATCTTGTCATTTGCAACAACATGGATAGAACTAGAGAGTATTATGCTAAACGAAATAAATGCAATGCATTTATATCATTAAATACTATTATCAGAAAAGATGGTCTCAAATAAGAAATGAATGTTTCTACTTTAAGAAACTAGAAAAAGGATGGAAAACTAAACCCAACATACTCGCATTCATGTGTGCATCCACATACATACACAAAGGAAACAATAAAGATAAAAGCAGACACAAATGACACAGAAAGGTTAAAAAAAACCCGAAAGTCAATGAAATAATAGATGATTTTTGAAGAAAATCAAGAAAGACAAATTGACCAAAGACAACTAAACTGACCAAAAAAAAAAAAAAAAAAAAAGAAAGAAAGAAAGAAAGAAAAAGAAAAAAGCACACCACCAAAATCAGGAATCAAAGAGGGGACATTACTGTGAGTGTTGGAAAACCTAGAGGTATTATAAGTGATTATTATGACCACCTTTATGTCTATATATCAGGCAACTTAGAGTGGAATGATCCCTACAAAGACATATATTACAAAACCTGACTTAAGAACTTCAACAAAATGTAAATAAACCTAATACATATTTTTAAATATTATTTTAAGTCTTTTACAAAAGAAAAGCCCAGAATGAGATGGCTTCACTGGGTGAATTCTATTGAATGTTTTAAGAATAAATAATACTAGTCCTTCACCACTTACTTTTTGTTTGTTTTTCAGAAACTAGAAAAGGAGGGAGAAGAAAAATCTTAGTTCATTCTATGAGGGAAGAACAAGTCTCAGGATATGAAGTTCATTCGTCTGTGACCAAGCTGAATCGGGAAGAGGTACCAGATAAGTCCTTAGCACTAGATCACAGATAACAGAGGGCCATAGACTATCCCTGGATACTAAGCAAATTCTCTCCACAGTCAGATTTCTGCACTGCACTTGATAAATAAATATGCAATTGTTCCTTGCTATTTATTCCTATAAGCTCTGACAGAGATGCAGGAAAGGGGTACTCTGCAGGGCCAAAGGAACCTTAGAGTCACCACCAGGAAGAGCAAAGCAACACGGGAGAGAAGGAAACTTGGTCTTCATTTTTCTCAAATCTCAGGTGCTGGCGCTTCTTCCCGAGTCTTACCTGCAGCATGTCCATCGTTGACCCCTGCAGCTGATGTTCCAGATCCGAGATGAGGTCGGTCAACAGCTGGCTGTGCCGGGCCAGTTCATCCTCAGCTTCAGCCAGGCTGCCAAGAACAGCTTTCTCCTCGTTTTCCAAATTCTGCAGCTCCCTCAGCTCCTCATACTCCAGGATGTCCTTCAGTTTTTTAAACTGTGCCTGGATACTTTGTCTCTCAGTTTGCATTTGTTTCTTCAGGAATGAGAAAGAGAGAGAGGTACCTGGGCTATCAGGCCAAGACTAGGAACCAGAAAGAGAACTCCTTTCTTTGGAAAGTTCTCACAGGGAAATGAAATAGAAGCCAGGGAGCAATTCTTGGGAAAGCTGACTTTTCCTATCATCTTTTCTCCATCACATTCCAAAATAATGGCCTCAAGTTTGCATTATTGAGGCTAACCCTGAGCCCCAATGGGATCCCTGGGTGTGGCTTAGCTTTCACACAGCTGTCCAGGACAACCAAGTCTCCTCATATTATTCTTGACCCCCACCCCTTCACCCTTGGCTGAAAACTGAACGGTGCGGACAGAACCATGAGTCATTGCTAAATGTCTTCCCCTAGAAAGATCAAAGACTCAAAATCACAACAGGAATGTAGCACAGAATTCACTAGCCATCTTCTATGTGAATACCTGCTTCTAAACATCTGTGTTCATTTATAATAGGTTCACTTCTCAGCCCCAACCCTTATCAGGGAAAGGATAAAGAAGAGGACCAATCAAATGACTTTTGGACATAGAAACTATCAGGGAACAAAAAGGAAGGAGGCTCTTTGTTAGTAAGGCCCAAGGTCCTGTCTAGATTTTTGTCAAACTCCCTCAGGAAACATCTCCTACCTTCCAGGAAGTTCTCTCTTCTCCGATACCAGCTTCCAACATCCTGGCTTCCTGCTGGTCTTCCCTCAGCTTCCATAGAGCTTCCTGGAGCTTCTTCTATGAGACAGGAATCACACCATAGTCAAGCTATGAGATTCCTCAGCATTAGCATAGGGTATAAATGAGGGGAAAAATCAGGCTGATCTCCAAAGAGACAAGAGTTTACAGAACCGGTGAAAATAGCAATTAGAATCCATAACTTGGAAGAAAACTTGAGGTGGTGGTGAATGTGTTCTTTAAGACTCAGGTGATGGACATCACCATCCCCTTGTCAAAAGAGAGTGACTGATTCTCTTTATACCAGAAGAACAAGCTGAATCCTGCAGCCAGGAAAGAAATTACATCTCAATCTACCCTACTGTTCAACGGAGTGATGAGAGCCTCTCTTGGGCACGAAATCTCCACCCATCTAGCGCAAGGTACAAAAGTATCTACTTTTGGTTAAACCTGTGTGGTAGGGTTACAAAAAGTTGTAATTGAATGGAATGGCCAAAAATGTTCTTTAGGCAAAAAACAAAAACAAACAAACAAACAAACAAAAAAACTGTCTTTCAGGTCTTGGAAGGTGAGAATAGAAAGACAAAATCACAGGCTTGGGCACAGCCCTCGGGTCTATGGTGACAAGGGAATGCAAGTTGAGTACAAAGTGGAGATTGCTCATCAAGTATCATTTTCTGCCCTGTATTTCCTCCATCCTGGTCTCTTACCTGGTAGTCCTGGGCAATCTCCTCCACGAGGACCGTGTGGTGACCGCGGTGCTCCTGAGACCGTTCGCAAAGCCAGCAAATGACCTTCCCATCCGTCTTACAGAAAAGCAGGAGTTTCTCTTCATGGCGCTCACAGAGATTTATCTTCTGCCCCTCCTCGGGGCTCACCTTGACCTCTCTGAGCCTCTCCACTATGTTGGCCACATGCCAGTTAGGCCGCAGCTCCCCAGTACAGTACCTGATTCGGCACACAGGGCATCTGCTTTCCCCTCCTTGGTTTGTCGTGGACTCCTTGGTCTTTGCAGTGATGCAGGCCTGGCAGAAGCTGTGGCCACAGTCTAGGCTCAGGGGCTGTGTCAGGATGTCCAGGCAGATGGGGCAGGTCACTTCCTCCTGTAAGCATTTCAGGAGTTCAGAAGCCATAGCAGCTGCTCCCTGTCCTGACTTCTGTGGCTCTTCTTGCTCACAGATCCCTGCATGATTGGGAAGGTTAAAAGGGGCCAGAATAAGAAAGGTAGGAATAAAATTACACCAATTGCGCAGAAATCGAGGACAGGCCAAAATCATAATATCGAAGGACAAGAAAGAAAAGGTGGAGAAACAAAAAAAGAGCGTGGGGACCTGGTAAACAGGACTTTTCTTAATAATTTCAAGTGCATTACTCCTGGTTCATGTGACATGACAAATCCCATCTTTATCTGCGACGACTATTATTTTCCTTTTATTTTACTAAACAAAAAGATGACCTGAGGCCTCCTCTACCAAGACCCTTGTGTGACCTACCATCTCCCTTGCTTTTTCTTTGCCATCTCCAAAACACAGCCCCACTGTAAAAAGCACCCATCCACATATGCCTTTGGGTTTTTATACCTGTCTTTCACTCAGCATGGATACTGCCCCTGACATCGGTATGACTCACTCTTACACTTCAGTAAACTCTCAACAAGTTCTCTTATCAAAAAATCCTGCTCTAACTTACAGTGTAACCATTGACATCACTTACGAGAAGTTTGCAGTGATTTCTCTTATCATGACATAATATATGACAGTATGTTTGTGTACACGGCAAAAGCAAACCCTTCATCAGACGTGTGAACAGAGGTGGTAAGTGACTTACAAAGATCATTTATCTCCAATACAGAGTTGGGATCAACTTAACGTATTCAAAGCCCTCCTACAGAGGTCTGTCCCCTATCCCAATGAGCTCATCAAAGGCAAACAAAAGGACCCAATTAACACCCAGAACAATGGAAGGTGTGGGGATGAAGAGATCCAGACCAGCTGAGAGGTTCTGGGAAGTCCAGTGTTTATAACCAGTGAGATTTCAGCGTGGCCAGGAAATAAACCAGGGACATTAACAGGAACCTAAAGGTGTGTATGTAGGGGGACAGTAGGGGAGATGGTATATACTCATAGGATCATATGAGTCAAATACCTGAAAAAAAAAAAATAGAAACACAGATGAAATGTTAGTCTTGACAAAGAAGTCTCAAAATATTGGGCAAGTTTATTCAATTAACTTTCATTAATGATGAATTAAATGCCAGCAACTGGACTAATACCCATAAACACCAAAACAAGTCTAAACAGAGGGTTTAACCCAAACGAGCAAGGGGGGGGGGGGGGGAGAGGGAGAGAAAGAGAGAGAGAGAGGGAGAGAGAGAGAAAGACTGAGAGAGAGGGAGAGAGAAAAAAATCAAGAAACAGACTCTTAACTATAGACAACAAACTGATGGTTACCAGAGGGGATGTGAGTGGGGGATGGGTTAAATAGGCAAGGAGGATTAAGGAGGGCACTTGCTGTGATGAGCATAATGTGTTGTATGAAGCGCTGAATCACTATATTGTACACCTGAAACTGATATAACACTATATGTGAACCATATTGGAATTAAAATTTTTTTTAATTTTTTTTTTCTTTTTTAACGTTTTATTTATTTTTGAGACAGAGAGAGACAGAGCATGAACGGGGGAGGGGCAGAGAGAGAGGGAGACACAGAATCGGAAGCAGGCTCCAGACTCTGAGCCATCAGCCCAGAGCCCAACGCGGGGCTCGAACTCATGGACCGCGAGATCGTGACCTGAGCCGAAGTCGGACGCTTAACCGACTGAGCCACCCAGGCGCCCCTGGAATTAAAATTTTTAAAAACAGAGGGTTTAAACCACTA
Source organism: Neofelis nebulosa (assembly GCF_028018385.1). Classification (NCBI taxonomy): domain Eukaryota; kingdom Metazoa; phylum Chordata; class Mammalia; order Carnivora; family Felidae; genus Neofelis; species Neofelis nebulosa. The sequence goes on along the minus strand of NC_080791.1, from coordinate 62,224,983 downwards.
TGGACTTGGCATTCATAAATTAAATAATAGACCACACACACATACACACACACACACACAGCGTGTGCAAGAAGATGTGGAAAACACTACTAGAGAGATGCACATACTGTTGGGAAAACAAATAATGGGGTAAATAAAGGGTTATCCAAGAATTCCAACTTGCAAACAGAAGGGTTGAATTGAAAGCTGAAGAAAATGAAGGAAAGATGGGATGAGACAGGAGACACAATGTACTGGGTAGAGGAAGTGATCTGGTCAGAGAAAACATGTCACCTTGTATGAGTTTTAAAAGGTCAGTGTGGCTGGGGTGCAGAAAATTGCTGGGCCTTTGACATCACATGAGCCTTCAGTGGCCATCAAATAGAACACTCCCCAAATTACACAACGTTTAGGGAATCTTTTCCAAGAGCAGGGAGAAATTGTCAAGGTTTTCTCATCAGAGAAGAGTAGGAGTATATTTAGCTCTGCACTCAGGCTGTGTGACAGATTAGGTGGATCCAGTGTGGAACTGGGAAGGTCAGGTGGGATGCCCACACAGCAACTCGGAGAAGGAGGATGATAGCTCGAGGGACAAGTTGATGAAGGAAATGGAGGGCAGCAAGTAAGAGTGAGAGATAAGATGAGGTAAAAGGATAGGGTTGGGAGTTGGGAACAAGGGGTTAACATCAGGCTTGGGATCTTTCTTCTGGTAAAGGTAACACTGGTTTACTCTTCTGGCGGGTAGTTTCTTGTTCGTTTTTCTGGGAAACCTACCAGGTTACAATGAAGCGGAAGGTCAGCTGTCTTGCAAGGCCACAATATTAACAGCAAAAATGGCTTGATGTGTAAAGTGCATTGGGACTAGGAAGACTTTATACAGACCTTAAATGCCGGCTGGTAAGCAAAGACTCGCTTTTCACAAGGGGATTGTGACTCTTAGGGCCAAATAGGTCTTGTTTAGGCCCCTGGAAGCTGTACTCATGGGATTTCACCAGGTAATCAGCCCTTTGTAGCACTAGGCTTATGGATGGCAGGTTCACCCACATCTACCTAGTCTGGTTTCTTAAGAAGCTGAGATACCAGGGATAAAATACCTCCTGTATCACTGTAAGGGCCATCACTGATGGCTCACCTAAAGCAGCCATGCCAGCATGCTGTGCCTCCTGTCCTCTGGCCCCCAGATAAGCTAAATGAACCTGGAGGTTTGAGTCTTGTCAGGTTGCATGGATGGAAATGGTGACCCAAAGTGGAAACTACTGCCAGTGGTCAGTCACCACAACTGCAGCTGGTGGGTGTCACACAGTGGTAGCACAATGACACTCATTCTCTGATGGCTCTGTGGCCACAGTCTAGATTCAGGGGTTCTGTCAGGAGCTCCAGGCAAACAGGGGTATGTGGCAAAAAACAGAGAAAGGGAAGATCTCAGTAATGATTAAGGTTCTGATGGCTGCCAAGGTTTGATGGTAAAGAACGATCTCCAGTATGAGACAACCGATAAGGTTTCCCTTTGCTCCACACAAGGGAGGGGAAAGCTATGAAGGCAGCATGGAGATAAATTTAAATCTACTAAAACTGTCCACTCATGCCACGTTCATCATGCATAAAGGAAACCTGATGAGAATAAGGCAGCCATGCCCTGCAAATATAATCCAGCTAATGGTAAAGATACTGAAAATAGTTCAAAGACCATATGAAGTAAGCCCCCAGCTGGAGAGACCATGGGTCAGATGAGGCTCTGACAAACAGGAAGATGAGAGGTAGGTATCTTATCAGAGGTAGATATTATATTATATGTACCTATTACATAATAAAATCTACCCCTATTACATGATAATATCTAGCCAAGCTATGTTATGAACATGGAGTGAGGCCTCCAATTATTTCTCATCCCATTCAAGATACAACCAGTGCAGAGAAGCATCAAGAGCCTTCTACGGGAAGGAGTAACAGCGAATGCATCCTGCTGTAGGGCTGTGGGGTTTATTGTCACACTAGGGCTATAAGGAGCTAATGACAAAGCAGCTGCTGTCACCACTGACACAGGAGGAGGAATGGGCAAAGGGGCTGGAGTTGCCATACATGGGGTAGGAGCTCACTGCTACTTAAGCCGTGATCCAAGGGCTCTGTGGCAATCTGGGAGATAGATACGGGAACATGAGTGGTATCTGCCTGACAGAACTCCCGGGTCAGCTGGCTGCCACAGGTGTCAGGACCCTACTCATGGGTCTTCTCCATACATCTGAGCTCGTGAGAATGCAAACTCGACGTGTTCCAGAGGCGAGAGCTAAGGACAAGCAAAAGGACATAAAAAGACAATTAACTGGGGCGCCTGGGTGGCTCGGTCGGTTAAGCGTCCGACTTCGGCTCAGGTCACGATCTCACGGTCCGTGAGTTCGAGCCCCGCGTCGGGCTCTGTGCTGACAGCTCAGAGCCTGGAGCCTGTTTCAGATTCTGTGTCTCCCTCTCTCTCTGCTCCTCCCCCGTTCATGCTCTGTCTCTCTCTGTCTCAAAAATAAATAAATAAACGTTAAAAAAAAATATTAAAAAAAAAAAAGACAATTAACTATGTAAAAGTCCAAACAGTAAAGATACACACAAAATTTGATTCTTTTGTGACTAAACCAAACTGTTTCTCTAAGTATGATGAAGCCACGAGTTATGGACATATATGGGAAAGAGACACTTTGCCTAAGTAGAATGGGAAAAGAAAATTGTGCTGTTTCATTTGCCAGGTAGTCATCTAATACTATTTAATATGAACTCCTTATAAAACTAGCAAAATGAAAAAGGAAGCAGAAAAGTAAACAAATCGATTCTAAAACCCTGTGATCATTGGCATGACAAGAGGTGTACTATTTGAGTTCAGAAGTCAGGTGCCAGTCACTGACCAGTGGCTGAGAGGGGCGCAAGGAATATGCAGCAGAGGTAATAACCTCCAAAATCAGCTTTGATGAAGTGACGTTTGGTCAGATGAAGTAAAGTCAGGCAGGGTGGGAGAAGAGATTTGAAGTGACGGGTGTCCCCCATCCCGCTGTAAGGGGGATGCAGCTGTACCTCCTATGGGAAGGGGGTGGAGTAAACAAAGGCTCCCCTGCTGTAAACTCCCTTCCCTCCTGGCTCTCAGGATTCTCTAACATACTTCTTCCCACATCTTTTTACATCGTTAACACCAATCAAACTCATTCTGTTTATTAAAAGTTAGAAAAGACCCCACATCTGGAGAATGCTCCCCTCACTCCTGATCTCTCAGGCAACCTGTTTCCGAGGCAGATATGGCCCGGGAGAAGGATGAGTAAGGTTGGTGATTCTCAAGGACCTTCTAGACGAGTTCACAGATGAAGGCTGCAGGGCCTGCCGGTTATCACCCCACCAAGCTCCTAGGCACAGACAGGCCAAGGTAGAATTTATCTAGAGTCATGCAGAAATACTTTATTGTTAGGCGATAGGCATTCAAACGTTAAGATTCAAAGATCCTTCTGCCTTCGCTCTTGCTGTGGAGAGCAGTAACTTTCTACCTCTGAAAAATGGAGGACTCTGGCTTGTCCTCAGCAAGGTGCAATTCACACTTGCAGAATGGGAAGGAGAATCTCCAGGGTAGACTCTGCCTAGAGAAATGAAGGTTCCTTCCAAGAAAGAACAAAGCCCTTCCATTCCAGTCTTCACAGCTCCCTTCTTTGAGGACTGCGCCTCCTCCAGCCGGCCTTCCCCACCCTCCCCGCCCCCCACACCCCCTCCCCTACTTGCACCCCTACCGGGCACTCTCAGCAGGAAGGCTGCAAACTGGGCGTTGCCCCGCCCTGCACAGCAGCTGCGAGACCCCACGTTAGACTCACCCCAAAATTCGATTCTTCTCCCCACCTCTGCCCTCCGCAAACTACTGCACACAGCTTCCGACACCAGGGGAGAAGTCGTGCCTCCCCGAAGAAGAGTAGAGGCAGACGTGGTCAGGATCCTGTCCCCAAACCAGGCGCTAATCTCCGCTGAGACCCGGAGGAGCAAAGTGAAAACGGAAGTTGAATTCTTGGGGGAAGGCAGGACAGGAGGAGAGGCCACCGACCAATGGGAGACCTCCGCATAGGAACCCCCGCCCCCCCCCCCCGCCCCCCAGGAAAATGACCAGGTTTCCGAGCCGCGGCCGGATGGGCCCGGGATTGTGCTCCAGCTGCTCCCGTGCTTTATCAGGGTTAAGGCGGCCTTTGGAGAAGGAGGCTTACCCGAGCAGTGTAACTTCACACACACCCGCGTTTCCTTTTTCCGCTACAAATGAGCTGTCATGGGGAGGGAATAAAATTCCTCCTTTCCCACAAGGAGGACTCGCACTTGAGGCTGGCCGGGGGCGGCCACATGGGCAGGCTGTCTACAGTTCCGCATACCCCCGCTGGGGTCTGTGAATCTGACCGGTGTGTGTCTTCATCGGCGTGTGAGAGGGCAGGACTGTGCAAATCTGGCATTACCTCACTCAGGTGGTCAGTCAGGGGCTGTCACAGAGTGGTAGCACAGCGAAGCTGACCTTCAGATTGTGGATTCAAGACGGCCAAAAATGACGCTTTTTCTACGGAGGCTGGGAAGATGGAGCTGTTTCAAGTGTCATGTTGGGCAACGCATCTAATACTTCTCAGCATATAATCTCTAAAATCCTAGCATAATAAAAACGAAGCAGGAAAATAATCGTGAAGGTTAATGTCATGTGTCAACTTGACTAGCCCCGAGGTGCCCAGATTAAACATTTCTGGGTCTGTCTGGGAAGTGGTTGTTTCTAGATGAGATTATCATTCAAATCTGTCGACTCAGGTTGTCTTCACCAGTGTTGTTGGGCATCATTTAATTTGTTGCGGGTCCTGAGAAGAAAAAGGGATTCATCCCTTTTATTTCCTGTCTGCCTGCCTGCTTGAGCTGGGATACAGGTCCTCTCCTGTCCTTGGACTGGAATTTACACCATTACCCACCCCAGATCTCGAGCCTTTGGTCTCGGACTGACTTACACCACCAGCTTTCCTAGGTCTCCACTTCGCAGCCACCAGATCCTGGAACTTCTCAGCCCCAAATAATCATGTGAGCCAATTCCTCATAATAAATCTCCTTCATATTGGTTCTGTTTCTCTGGAGAACCCTGACTAACAATTCTGAAATTCTATGTCAAGTGGCATCGGTGGTGAAGTGTGATAATGACAATGATAACGAAACAGGGGAGCTGTGCAGTTTCAAAGAATGCATGCCAAACAGTGATGTAGGAGAGCCTACTGTACAAGGAGGGTGTTTTAAGGGTGATAATGTTTAACATTTTTTTTTTTGTTTATTTTTAAAGGAGAGAGAGACAGAGTGCAAGCAGAGGAGGGGCAGAGAGAGGGAGACACAGAATCTGAAGCAGGCTCCAGGCTCTGAACTGTCAGCACAGAGGCAGAGGCAGACAGAAGGCTGGAACCCAGGAACGATGAGATCATGACCTGAGCTGAAGTCAGACGCTTAGCTGACTGAGCCATCAGGTGCCCCTGATAATGTTTAAAAAGTCAACTTTAATCCCAAAAGACCTGGTCAGATAAGAGGAAGTCACTGTAAAAAAAAAAAAAAAAAAAAAAAAAAAAAAAAAAAAAAAGAGTTTTGATGGGATCTGCAGTCTGAATGAGTCAGTCTGGAGTGTAGCTGTCATTCACAGGAGGAAAGGTAGTTAAAATAAAGAAGCTTTCCTACTCTCGCTTTTCTCATGGGTCTTAGGATATTGTTAACATGCCCCTTCTTCTGATGTCCTTTCATATTATTTAACACCAAACAAGCATCTCATTTTGTTTTATTAACAGTCGTCAAGATGCCCCTTATGGAAATCCTTCCTATGTGCTCTGGCTGATCTCCCAGGTGAGCTCAGTTTCTGGGTGGCGGCAATGACCCAAGGAGAAGGATGAGCAAAGTTAGTAATTTTGTGTGTGTGAGCTGCTGGAGATCTCGGAGTTTGAATTTGGAAAACTTGTAGAACTAGAAAACACCAAAGGAGCTGTAGAGGGACTGACTGTCACACCATTAAGGTTCCCAGACCCGGGGACAGGGTGTTAGGAATTTATGTGGAGAGCACTGCAGAAATCCTACATGATTAATACTGACAGACATTAAATTGTTAAGCTTCAAAGAACTTTCTGACTTTACCCTACTGTCTTCCTCATAGCATCTTTTGCATCCCTGAGCAAAACCAGGCCTCTCTCTCTCTTCTGTTGCACTCAGTGCACAACTGGTCCAGAGTCCTGGGCCATGGCCCACAGAGATGCCATAAGTTCTTTATCTAGAGCTTCCTTTGTTTGAATTTCTCTCTGGCAGTCCTTGCTGAAACAAGGGTTACTTCTGGAGGTGAGGACTCAGCCACTATACCTTGAGTTAGAAAATGAATATGCAGGGCGCCTGGGTGGATCAGTCAGGTGAGCGCTGATTTCAAGGTTCATGGGTTTGAGCCAGGCATTGGGCTCTGTGCTGACAGCTTGGAGCCCAGAGCCCACTCCGGATTCTGTGTCTCCCTCTCTCTCTCTGCCCCTGCCCCGCTTGTGCTCTCTCTCTCTCTGTCTCTCAAAAATAAACATTAAAAAATTAGGGGAGCCCGCGTGGCTCAGTCGGTTAAGCATCAAACTTCAGCTCGGGCCATGATCTCATGGTCTGTGACTTTGAGCCTCGCATCAGGCTCTATGCTGACAGCTCAAAACCTGGAGCCTGCTTTGGATTCTGTCTCTCTCTCTCTCTCTCTCTCTGCCCCTCCCCGGCTTGTGCTCTGTTTCTCTATCAAAAAAAAAATAAACATTAAAAAAATTTAATTGAATATGCAGAAGTGCAAAGCAACAGAGAGAAATGCAGCAGGAAACCTACTGTATTACTGATATTATCAGTGGCAATATCAGTGGCCACCCCCAACTTCAAGTTTCATGAGGTTAGGCAGGGACTTTCCCTATTTTGTTGCTTATTGCCTCAGATCTATTAGAAGTCATTTCATATAAAGATAGATACACAGATATATAATTTTAAAAATATTTTTAATTGAATGGAACATCTTGATGATAAATCATGCTTCTATACACTGTTCTTGCTCTGAACACAGTTGCTGCCACATCATAGAATTCAGTTACTCTTCTGGTATCAATAACATATATTGGATTCCCCTTTGATCATTTTTTATTGAAGTATAATTGACATACATTATATTAGTTTAGGTGTACAACATAATGTTTCAACATTTGTACACATTGTGAAATGTTCACCACAATAAATCAAGTTCCTATCTATCACCATAGGGAATCAAGAAAATGTTTTCTTTCCTGTGATGAGAACGTTTAAGATTTACTTTTGTAGCAACTTTCAAATTTGCAACACAGTATTATTTGCTATAGTCATCAGGCTGTATGTTACATGAGTTATTTTATAAGTGGAAGTCTTTACCTCTTGATCCCCTTCATCCATTTTGCCCACCTCCAAACCCCCATCTCTAGCAACCACCAATCTGATCTCTGTATCTATGAATTTTGTTTTATTTGCTTGTTTGGTTTTTTAGATTACACATATAAGTGAAAACATATGGTATTTGTCTTTCTCTGTTTAAATTCACCTAGCATTACACCCTCAAGGCCCATCTGTGTTGTTGAATGTCAAGATTGCATTCTTTTTTATGGCTGAGTAGTATTCCATTGCATATATCTCACATCTTTTTTATCCATTCATCCATTGACGGGCTCTGGGTTTGTTTCCACATTTGACAAATTTTAATCAATTTTTCACATCTCTTCTTTTCTTCCTACGGTTTACGTGGATTGGTGTTTTATCTGTTTCCACCGATATACTTTAACCACGTTAACTTTTGCTTTATTTACCCTAAGATTTTCTCAAATGCAAAAAGTATTAAAAATCCACGGGCCAAAGGGGGAGATATTTCATTAGATTCCTCTGCAAGCAAGAGATGTAATGACTGGAGGGGAAATACATAGCCCTAAGAAAGATTTCTTTTTCCCGGTAACTCAGAAGATAATAAGCTGGAATGTAGAACATAGACACGTACTCCGCTCTGGTGAGAAAATATGTTTGGTGGGAGAAGCATAGTAAATTCAGATGTTCTGCTTGCCCAAGTTTTCAGGTATCTTGACAGGACCTGACCTCGCCACTGATTTCTCTCAGCTGCAAAGCTAATGTTTCCTAAGAATGTCTCAAGATACTGACCATGGATGTGGGGTCATTTCAGAGATTCAGATGAAGAGGAGTAAAACCATGGATATTGGATCTGTGCAAGGATTGGCAAAGGAAGAAGTACCGGGTAGAGAAGAGGTACTTGGGTGAGGAAGCTCATTTCTTGTGAACACTGCAATCAATACCACTATGCTGCACTCGTCACACAGCGAGACTCTGAGCTCTCCAGTCCCCTCCAGTTTTAACCAGATATATGTAAAAACACATCTATTCCTACTATGTCTGCATTAACCATCCTACTCCATCCCATTATTCCCTTTCTGAAATATGTGGGAATGCAAAATGGTATAACCACTTTGAACAAAATCTGGAAGTTTGTATAAAAAAGAAAAAAATACTAAAATTCAACAATTGAACTTATAGCTTAGGATACCCAAGACAAACAAAACTTGTTCTGTTTCCACAAACAGAGGTATTTATTCTAACAAAACAGTACCCGTTACCTATGCGTCAACACTATGAACCTTGAACAATTGTAAGAACAAAACAAAAAACATGAAGGCACTAGAGAGTGACAAACACTAGAATCTACAGTGTAATCGACCATGGGAAGAAGGGAATACTACTGGAGGAGTTTCCTGGTTTTGTGGGTTTTTATTTGAAAGCAAACCTCAATTAGTAGTAAGTAGGACATTAAAACTCAGCAACATACAGACTTATTAACTTGAAGAGCAAGAAGAATAATTTGAGGATGTACCTACAGCTGAAAAATGGCAAAAGAATGTCTGTAAAAGAGAGATCCAGAGAAGGAAATCCCAAACTGTACGTACACACTCAGCAACAATCAGAACTACACATGTTTGAGACAGATACCAAGTAGCCCAAATAGAGCTACAAGAAATGACTAGAGATTTCACCTGCTGCAAAATGCAGGGGAGAATTTAGGACTTGAGTTCAACCAAGTTAACTACCTGAAGAAAAAAATATTCTTCAGAAAAATTAACAGAATCCAGAGTCTTTACATCCCATTCACAATTCCCCTGGGGGAATTTTAGGTACATGTTAAAATTGTTTAACATACAAAGAAAATAGAAAACATGGTCCATACTCAAGAGCAAAAGCAATCAATAGAGATCAACTCCAAGATAATCCAGATATCATATTTACAAGGATTTACAACAAAAAAAGACAAGGACTTAACAGCAGTCCTTAAATCTAAGGTTAAGGTTATGAAAGAAAATATGGTTATACTAATGAGCAAATAGGAAATGTCAAAAGACAAATAAAAATAGTTCTGTTAGTTGAAATTCTAAAACTAAAAGCCATAATCACTCAAAAAATAATGTAGGACTGGCTTAAGAGAAATTCAGGATCACAAAAGAAAGACTAAGTGAACTTCAAAGTAGATTAATACAAATTATCCAATATGAAAACAATGAACAGAGCCTCAATAATCTGTGAAAAAAAAAATATCAAGGTACTGACATAAGCTTAAACCACAGAACGACTACTAAAATACAACAATAACAAAACTATAAAGGTAGTTGAATTAAATGAGAAACAAAAAGGTAAAAAGTGCACATTCATTTTACATACATGCAGAAAAGCATGCACAAAGACATTCTAAAATAAAAGGAGAAAGGATGGAAGCGGGTAAGCTCAGGTGTAGATGAGCCCAGGACAAGAGGTGCCACACAGAAGTGGATGAGAGACTAAGAAGGTTCAGGAGCTCGGTGGGCACAGGGTGATGGGGCCTGGACAGTTCAAAGGATTAAAATATGGATAAGCAGTCTGAGAAAAGCAACATTTAGAAAATTTGTAGATGAGTGATCCATGGTTTGTGACATTGAAAAATGAGACAATGCCTGCTTCATAGTCTAGGAAAACCCCAACATGACAGGGAGGAACAGCCATGGAAAGAGTCAAGACCTTGGGATCAGATGTGTAAGACTCCTCAAAGGCTTTATACTCAAATTTATTCTGTAACCCAATAACCCAGTAGCCAAATTGAGGTTTGTATCTGGAGAAGACATTTTGATAATCTGTGCCTTGTCTAACAGCATATTTTATATTACGGAAACATGTTCTACAGTATACTCCTAGGATCCAAGCAGTCTTCTTGGACACATCTATTTCCCAGTAATGTTTCCCTGAAGAGAAGTTTTGGGAGCCCAAGATACCATAATTATAAGATTTAACAGGCCAAATTGGCATAGGCATTACTTGTCTCTGATCTTCTGAAAGGACAAGGTTTAAATTTAGGTTGATTGGATTCAGTGTGATGTCCACTGTAGGGAAAAAAAATTATAAGATCAGGTAAGATATATGAGATAGGTTTATCTAGTGAAGAGGGACCATGGGAAGAGACCAGGTAGAGCTTGTATTATGGGTTGGGGAAGGGGGCAAAACACTGGAGAAATGTATTTATATATATATATATATATATATATATATATATATAGAGAGAGAGAGAGAGAGAGAGAGAGAGAGAGAGAGAAATATATAATATTATATATATTATACTAAATATATATAGAGAAATATATAATATTATATATATTATACACATATATAATATATATAAACACATGGGGCTAAGATCATGAGATCTCTGAAATCACAAAAAAAATTCTTTAAAGTAAGCTTCACACCCAGCACAGAGCCCAACATGGGACTTGAACTCACGACCCTGAGATCAAGACCTGAGCTGAGATTAAGAGTTGGACGCTTAACTGACTGAGCCACCCAGGTGCCCTGAAATCACAAATTTCTGAAAGGGGATCAGAACCCAGGGATTTGAAGAACCAGTAACTTCTTACCCCAGTAGCACTGGACATGTGTTAGCTCTGAAATGATAAAAGATTCAATGATGTTGATTAGAAGCAAATGATTAAGCACCAATACCTATCTCTTCTCCAAAGAAGGGCCAGCAGACGGGAGCCCTGGTAGACCATAAACTGGTAATTGAGATGATGAACTGGACACCTAGCTATTCCCCCTTAGATATAACCACATCTCCTAAAGCAATATCCTTCCTTCTCTGAAAACCCTCCTCCTTTCTATCCTCTCTTTGAAACTATACCAGCTCCCCAGTTAAGTCCCTGACACCACAGGGCTCCCATACCCGCCCTCCTGTCCTGGCTCTCCTCACCTCTATGTATGCGCAGCATTGCCCTCAGATCTGGAGCATGGAATGAACTCTTCAGTCTTCTTGAAACAGTCTTTGGCTTCCTTAGTGTCCAGATCTCACTCCTAGGCATGACAAAAAAATGTTGTTCCTGTATCTCTTTCCTTGTATCCTAACAACACAGCTGCCTTCCTCTCTCCTTCCATACCACTGATGCACTTGATCCCTCCTCCCTCAGAAGCCTGACCTGGGGGGAAGGGAGAATCCTGATGCTGGAGCCAGAAGCAATGTGCTCATGTCTCCCTTCCCATTTGCCATCTGTGTGACCTTGGGAAGGTTTTCATCTCAAAGAAACAGTTTCTTCTTCTAAAAATGGAATAATTAACCCTTTTTTTGGTACCTTGTGGACATAATAGAAAATTTGATGAAATAATGTATAGAAAAAGCCTTTGCTACCTCTAAAAAAGGTATGCAATATGTTGGAAATTCATCACGGTGGGTCTTTCATGGAGAGTTCATAGATGTGTGCTCCCAGGCAGATAGATCAGTAGTGAGGCTGAGGATCCTATCTATGATGTGAGATCCATAGGTCTCTTTTTGAGAGCCTGTGAACTTGTGCCTTAGTCCAAAGCCTGAACGCCAGTGGTATGACCCACAAATAACATTGGAGATTTCCGGTGTTCTGAAAAAAGTTAAAAACCCTTGGTAAAGGAGAAGTATGACCACCAAACTACAAAGGTTAGTATTTCATGTGTTTGTAAGGAATTTAATGCTTTCAGGTGGGTTGGCAACTTAAGCCACAAGAAATACACTTTCCCATATAAGCTTCTAATGTGTGTGAACGGGAAAAAATTAATTATATCACTAAGGTCAAAGTCACTAACCCTGGGGCTCATGTTTGTTTTTGGAAATCTAAAGAGAACCTTGTAAAATGACCTAATCTTTTATTTAAAAAAATTTTTTAATGTTTATTTATTTTTGAGAGAGAGACAGACAGAACATGAGCAGAGGAGGGGCAGAGAGAGACAGAGACAGAATCCGAAGCAGGCTCCAGGCTCTGAGCTGTCAGCACAGAGCCCAATGTGGGGCTCAAACCACAAACCGTGAGATCGTGACCTGAGCCAAAGTTGGACGCTTAACAAATTGAGCCACCCAGGCTCCCCAAATGACCTAATCTTTTATATTCCCATGTAAGCAAAGTAACTATAAAGGAACTGCCCTTATAACCTATTTTAGGACTTGATGAAGCCCTCCATGTGATAGGACAAGCACCTGTGGAGTACAGGAAGAAGAGCAAGGACAAAGTGAAGTCACAGGACTCTAATAGTGAAATCCCTGATCCTTATTACCCTTACTGGCCCTACCTCTGTGACCTCCAGCCACTGAATTCACTAGCATAGAATCTCGTCTATTTTCAATAGATAAGGAACACTTAAATCCTTGTCTATGACCAGCAATTTAAAAAATACTACATCCAAATTTCCCTGATTTGGAAGATTTTTCATTCTGATTGACCACCAGATCACTCTTATGGCTACAAACCTTTCTTCAGAACACAAAAGTACAACTCCTGGTCACCCATACGCACCATTTCATGATTCCACTCATGTCCTAGGGAGAAGAGAGAAAACATGAGTCAAGGAGTATAAAGAGTAACGCAGGATTAATGAAAGAAAAAATAGAAAAACACTAGAGAAAATCAGGGAAATCAAAAGTGAACTATTTAAAAATATCAACACATTTGACAGATTTTATACAGACATACCATGAAAAAAGAGAAGAGAAATTATTAAAATCAGGAATAAAAGGGAAGACATCACTACTGACTTTTGCAAAAATTAATAAGAATATAAAGGCTATGAACAATTATATGCCAACAACTCATATAATCTAGATGAAATGGGCAAATTCCTCAAAACACAGAAACTACCAATACTGATTCAAGAAGAAATAGAAAATCTGAATAGACCTAACACATGTAGTGGTTAGATTGGAAATCAAGAACTTCCTACAAAGAAGTCAGGCCCAGATGGTTCCAGTGGTGAATTGTAATAATGGTTTAAAGAAGAAATAATTAAAAAAAAATACTTCACAATTCTTCCAAAAAATAGAAAAAAAGGGAACAATCCCCAACTCATTCTATGAGGCCAGTACTACTATGATACTAAAATGAGACAAGCATCAGAATTAAAGTGAACTACAGGCCAGCATTTCTTATGAGTATAGAGGTAAACTTCACCAAAATACTAAAAAACTGAATCCAGCAAAATATGGAAGATTATCTATACACCATGGCCAAGTAGGATTTATCCCAGAAATGCAAAGTTGATTTCACATAAGAAAAACAATTAATGTAATTCATTATATTAATAGAATAAAAGTAAAAGCCACATGAATAGACACAAGGAAAAAAACATTTGACAAAATTCAATATCCCTTCATGAAAAAAAAAAAAAAAAAAAAAGAATAGTAACAGCCCACTAGAAATAGTGGGGGAACTTCCTCAGCCTGACAAAGGGAGTCTATGAAAAACTCAAAATTAATGAAGAACTAAATGCTTTTTCCCTGAAATTAGGCACAAGAATGTCTACTCTTACTACTTCTATATAAAGTGGTACTAGAGGGACTCCTGAGTGGTTCAGTCAGCTGATCTTGACCAGCTCAAGTCAGGATCTCACGGTTGATGGGATTGAGCCCCACATCAGGCTCTATGCTGACAGCACGGGATTCTCTCTCTCTGCCCCCCCCCACTCTGTCTCTCAAAAAAAAAACTTTTTTTTTAAACAGCAAAAAAAAAAAAAGCCCATAACACTATGGTACTAGAGGTTCTAGTCAAGGCAATTAGCCAATAAAAACAAACAAAAAAAAGCATTTATGTTGGAAAGAAGTAAAACTAGCTCTATCTGCAGAATACATAGTTCATATACAGCAAAACTCTGTTCCATACACTGCTTATTGGTAACCTCTTCCACTTCTTAAATTTCAGCTCACATGCAGGTGTCACGGATCCCAAACTTTACATAATCTGATCATGGCCTATTGTCTATAATCATGTATACAGGATAATACATCACACAATGAAGAAGAAACAGGTACTAGAATCTCAAAATATCTAAAATATAACCTACTATTCACCAACTAATTGTTTTCTCTCTTATGTCCATTTGTCAAATACGGTACCAATATTCATTCAGTCCCTGTCCCAAACACTAAAACACCCTACCAAGCCAGTCCATTCCACATCCTTAACTTCTTTCAACTAATTTGCATTTCCATATCATCACCACTATGGATTTATTTGTTTTCAACAATATATACCAATATATTTGGCCTTACCTTTAAATGCCACCAGCTGGGTTCACAATGAAATCAGAGGAATAGTTTTGCTTCTCTGTATCAGTATAGTTTGGTCATACATGACAAAGAAGCCAACTAACATTGCCTTAAACTCCTCGCCCCACCCCAACCCCCCAAAAAAAAAAGATGTGGCCAGAGAGGTACTATTTCAGTCACAGATGGATCTTGAAGCTCAAATACTATCATGTATCTAGTCTTTCTGTGTCTCATAATTCTCTTTCTTCTCTGTCTGTTGACTTTATTCTCAGACTGTAATTGATAGCAACTTTAAAATCTCCTGGTTAATAAACGTTAAAAAAAAATTAAAAAAAAAAAAAAGGGGAACCTGGGTGGCTCAGTCGGTTAAGCGTCCGACTTCAGCTCAGGTCACGATCTCACGGTCCGCGAGTTCGAGCCCCGCGTCGGGCTCTGGGCTGATGGCTCAGAGCCTGGAGCCTGCTTCTGATTGTGTGTCTCCCTCTCTCTCTGCCCCTCCCCCGTTCATGCTCTGTCTCTCTCTGTCTCAAAAATAAATAAACGTTAAAAAAATTAAAAAAAAAAAATAATAAAATAAAATCTCCTTGTTTACATTCGTTTCAGTGATATAATTCCCATGCAAAAGGACAACTTTTTCTTCACTGTGACAACATTCTGATGCTCCAAGCCACTGACCAAAATTGGGTCATATGCTCACCTGCATGGTTTGTGGGAATATAGGAATTAGGTAAACTAATTTAGGTAAGATTAACCCATCCATCCTTGATAATGTTGATTTTCTCAGTCCCAAACAAGTAGATGTACAAAAATAGACATATTGGTGTGTCATCAGAAAAAAATCCCAGGTGTTGTTATGAGAAAAAGGGGAAAGGATACTAAGTAGATAAAATAATAAGTGCCATCTTCACTCCATCATTTAATTGCCTATCATCATTCATACATGTGTAATTCTACAAAATTTCTAAAACGAAAATGACCCAATATAATAACTATGACAAAAACATTAAGAAGTACCTCCTTTCCTAAGGGAAAGAACCTAAAATCTCATCTAATTTTTCATCCATTTTCAAATACAGCATGTCTCTGTTAGCTCATTCTTCCCAGTCAGTATTGAATTAGCCCTCATGCAAACAACAGCCCCTCTAGCAAACAATAGACATATAATGTCCAAAGAACAACAATGAAGATCTGGATAAAAAGAGCTGTTGTAAGAACTTTCAGTAGACAGGTTATGAGGGGACAGCACCACAATCAATAGTATATATCTTAACATTTTGGAAAAGAACATCCAAATTCCCTAATCTAGTAAAAGAGTAAGTTCCTTGGTTGGCCCATTTGTCATTCTTTGAAGATTTTATCTAAATATGGGATGTTGGGGCGCCTGGGTGGCGCAGTCGGTTAAGCATCCGACTTCAGCCAGGTCACGATCTCGCGGTCCGTGAGTTCGAGCCCCGCGTCAGGCTCTGGGCTGATGGCTCGGAGCCTGGAGCCTGTTTCCGATTCTGTGTCTCCCTCTCTCTCTGCTCCTCCCCCGTTCATGCTCTGTCTCTCTCTGTCCCAAAAATAAATAAAAAAACGTTGAAAAAAAAATTTAAAAAATAAATAAATAAATAAATAAATAAATAAATATGGGATGTTAATCCCACAAAATTTATAATGTTTATCTACTAAGTATTGTTTTTATTACAAGTAAACAGATACAACTTAAGCTAGCTTAAGTGAAACAAATGCCTGGACAAGTAACATAAACACAATAGTTGTGTGAAGTTGGCAAGTGAAAGAGTTGTGAAGAGCTTGTGGATGAATTATAAACAAGGGAAAAGGAATAAATAAGCCTACATAGTTTTTTGTTTTACTCAGATGTAATTAAAATACCATAAAATTCATCTTTTATAGTGCACAATTTAGTAGGGTTTAGTACATTTATAATGTATATTTACCATCACCACTATTTAATTCCAGAACAATTTCATTATTGCAAAATGAAACTGTACACTCATTAGCAACCATTTCATAATTGCCTCCTCTCCAGAGCCCCCTGACAACCAGTAATCTAATTTTTATGTCTTTGGATTTGTCAACTACAGACTTTATATAAACAGAATCCTACAATAGGGAACTTTTGTGTCTGCCTTCTTTCACTTATGTTTTCAAGGTACATCCATGTTGTAGCATCCGCTAGTGCTTAATTTCTTTTTAGAGCCAAATAATTCCATTGTTTGGATATAACACATTTTGCTTGTGCATTCTTCGCTTAATGGACAATTGGGTTGTTTCCACTTTTGAGCTATTATGAACAGTGCTGCCATGAACTTCTGTATACACGTTTAGTTGTGGACATAGGTTTTCATTTCATAGGTATGTACCTAGGAATGGAATTGCTGAGCCATACGGTAACTATCTTTAACCTTTTGAGGAACTGACAAGCAGTTTTCCAAAATAGCTTCACTATTTTACATCTTCACTAGCAATGTGTAAAAGTTCCAATTTCTCCACATCTTTGTCAATCCTTGGTAATGTCCATTTTTTTTTTTTTTTTTTTTTTTTTTTTTTTTTTTTTTTGGTGGTATTATCATCGTGGTTTTGATTTTACATTTCCTTGGTGGCTAATGATATCAATCATCTTTTCATGTGCTTATTGACTATTTATATATCTTTTTTGGAGAACTATCTATTCAAGCCCTTTATCCATTTTTAAATTGGGTTGTCTTTTGATTATTGAGCTGTTAGAGGTTTTTTATACATCATGAATACTAGGCCTTATCAGATCCATGATTTGAAAATATTTTCTCCCATTCTGTGGGATGTTTTTTCACTTTCTACATGGTGTCCTTTAAAACACAACAGTTTTTAATTTTGATGAACTACAATTTATTTTATCTTTGGCTGTTTCTATTTTGGGTGCCATATCTGTGAAGCTATTGCCTAGTAAAAAGTCACAAAGATTTATACCTATGTTTTCTTCTAAGAGTCTTATAATTTGTGCCCTTACATTTAGATTTTTGATCTGCTTTGAGTTAATTTTTGTATATGGTGTGAAGTAAGAGTTTAACTTCATTTTTTTGCATGTGGATATTCCATTTTCTCAGCCCAACTTATTAAAAAGACCTATTGCAGTTTTTACCAAAATTTGTTTGGTATCATAATCACTTAGAGAACCTAGTAAAAAATGCAAAAGCTATCTTACTACAATGGGCCTGAGGAGCTAAGGTTTTTTTTATTTTTTTTATTTTTATTATTATTATTTTTTTTACTTTTATTTATAGCACTCTAGGTGATTCTGATACAAAAAAAGAAAGGTATGATGCAAACATCAGAGACAAAGGAAACCAGCCAACACATGAAAGTCAACTATCCTTCTGCTTGATATCAAGAATAAAACAAAAGAAGTGTTTGGAAATCCAGCAAAGAAAGGCAAGAAGATATACAGGAAGTCAAGCAAAAATATGAAAAGTCTGTAATTCCCTGAATGACCATCATACTTCATGCTCAGGACCATAGTCAGACTATTAATGCTTAAAAAAAAAAACCTGTCTAAATTTTAACATTAGTTCAAATTGTTCCCTCAAGTCTGTAGATATATAGTAAAGGGTGCCTGGGTGGCTCAGTCTGTTAAGCATCAGACTCTTGATTTCGGCTCAGATCATGATCTACAGTGGTTTCATGCACCACGTTGGGCTTTGAGCTGACAGCACAGGGCCTGCTTAGGATTCTCTCTCTCCTCTCTCTCTGCCCCTCCCCCACTTGTGCTTTCTCAGTCTTTCTCAAAATAAATAAATACACTTTTTTTAATTTAAAAAAAAAGTGGGGTGCCTGGGTGGCTCAGTCGGTTAAGTGTCCCACTTCAGCTCAGGTCATGATCTCACCGCTCTTAAGTTCAGCCATGTGATGGACTCTGGCTGATAGCTCAGAACCTGGAGCCTGCCTCAGAGTCTGTTTCTCCCTCTCTCTCTGCCCCTCTCCTGCTCACACTGTCTCTTTCTCTCTCTCAAAAATAAACATTAAAAAATTTTTTTAATTAAAAAAATAATAAAGATTTGCACCAGCATGCTTTCCTGACACCAGCAACCTTTCCTGGCACAGATACATTCACACTTGCACAGAGATTCACACGACTCAAGTATAACACTTTCTATGCATATGTGTGCCGATCCTCACAAGAAAAGGCTCAGTATTCTATCTCTTTGTGTTAAAAAAAAATCTAACAAGAGAAGTTTGTGATAATAAATACACACTTTTTAATTAAAAAAAGGATATATTTCTGAAAGCTGAAAATACATGTACTTGCCTGTGGCTAAGATGAATGAAAAGAACTAGACAAATGTCCAACACTAGATCAAAGATAATAGGAGCCTAGAGAATATCACTGGATACCATAGATCTTCTCTCCAAGGTCAAATGTATTCCCTTACTTCATAAAATAATAAAGTAGGACACTCCCCTGGAATGCTTATATTCAACTGCCCATGATATATATCTCCAATGGAGAAGGGCTCCAGAAGACCAAAGGAACCTTTTAGTGTCAACACCAGGATTAGAGCCCAAGGACACAGAAAAGAAGGTAACTTAGACTATGTTTGAAGAATTCCAGACTGAGGGATTCTTCTTACCTGCAGCAGGTCCACTGTTGGCCATTCACTGCGATGCTCCAGATCTGAGATAAGCTCTTTCACCAGTTGGTTCTGCTGAGCCAGATCATCCTCAGCCTCAGCCAAGTTATCCAGTATTCTCTTCTCCTCTTCTTCCAATTTTTGCAGTTCTTTCTGCTCTTCACTGTCCAGGATGCTTCTAAGCTGATTAAATTCTGTTCTTATCCTTTGTCTCTCAGTCTGTATCTGGTACTGCAAGGTTGGACACACAAGAGAAGTAAAGAGTCTATTAGCCTGAAAGCCTACCGTGGAAGGGGTTAGAAGCCAGTAAAAGAAATATTTTTCACTGAGTTTTAACCGATAGGAGAATAAGGGCACAGGGGCAAATTTTGAGAAAGCTGGGTATTTTTCCTGCTATTTTCCTTTCAGTACATACCAAAACAGGCCTCAGACTGTCTTATCTAGGCCAACCCTGGGATGAAATGCAAAACCCAAGTGAGTTTTTACATTTAGGAGCGCCCGGGTGGCTCACTGGGTTAAGCATTCAGATTTTGATCTCAGGGTTGTGAGTTCAAGGCCCAAATCGGGCTTCATGCCGAGCATGCAGCCTACTTAAAAAACAAAAACAAAAACACTAAATGAGGTTTATGTTGTAGACAGCTGTACTGAACACTCATGCCTCCCTGCATTACCATGTTCCCAAGTTTGAACCTGGGGGAAAATCTTGGTCCTTTGCCTAGTGTCTTCCACTGGAAGTGTTGGAGCCTCACTGGAAAAGAGGAATTGAAGACAGAATTTTCCACTCTTCCTTGCCAAAGAGTCTGTCTTTGTGCTCAATTCCAAATACCTGTGTGTACTGTAACATATCCACTCTCCAGCCCTCAACTGCAACAGAGACAGGACAAAAAGGAGAACTAATTAAATGGCTTCTGGATGCATTCTGTGCCAGGGAACAAAGAGGAAGGGTCTTCCTTGTGATTTGAACTGAAGGTCCTGCCAAGATTCTTTTGTCCAAAACCTCTCAGAAAGAGTCTCCTCATACCTTCCAGGAAGTTCTCTCTTCTCTGATGTCAGCTTCTAGCTTCTCAACTTTCTGCTGCTCTGTCTTCAACCTCTCCAGAGCAGCCTGGAGCTTCTCCTATGAAGAAAAAGTCACATCAAAGTCAACCTATGAGTTTTCTCAGCAAAGAATAAATGGGGAAGAAATCAGGCTGATCTCAGAAGAGACCAGGTTACAGAAATTGTGATTAGAATCTAGGATATGGGAGAAAAGCTAAGGAGAATACATCCTTTGTTCCTGGGCGACAGAAGTCACCATTCCTCACCACAAGTAGCCTAATACTCTCTTTTCATAAGAGATCGACTGTGCTGCGGCAGGAAAAATCCTATACTTACTGGCACTCTTTCTACATCCAATCCACGGTGTTAAATGGCAACCATCCTGCTGAGGGGGAAAATGAGAGCCAAGCTGGCGAAAGGAATTCCCCATCCATATAAGAAAAGGGCAAAAAGGAAAACCTCCCACTCATGGCCAAGGGTCTAGGCTCTAGACTCTAGGCTTATTCTTTACGTAAGTGTAAGGAATATACAGAAATGTCCCTCAAGCATTGGAAGCTGAGCACAGTGTAAGAGATACACATGGAAAGAGATTACAGGGTGCCAAGGTGAGTAAAGAAGGACCGAAGGGTGACATTTCCCAAGTACCATCTTCTACCTCTCTCCCTCCGTCCTGGGGCCTACCTGACATTCTTTGACTACTTCCTCCACAAGGAATGTGTGGTGACCATGGTGCTCCTGAGACCGCTCACAAAGCCAACAAATGATCTTCCTATCTTCCTTACAGAAGAGCAGGAGTTTCTCTTCATGGCGCACACAGAGGTCTCTCTTCAGCTCCTCCTCTGGGCTCAACTGGACCTTTCTGATTTTCTCCACTATGTTAGCCAGATGCTGATTAGGCCATAGGTTTTCAAGGGAGTATCTGACACCACATACAGGACAGCTGTTTTCCCCTTCTAGTCTGATCTCTGCCTCCTTGGTGTTTGCAGTGATGCAAGCTTCACAGAAGCTGTGGCCACAGTCTAGGCTCAGGGATTCTGTCAAAAGCTCCAGGCAGATGGGACAGAACACCTCGTCTTGTATGTTCAGGATTTTTAAAGCCATAGTACGTGTCCACTGGCTTCTTCCTGTCCTTACTCCCGAGGCTCTTCTTGCTTAAAAGACTCCTGGATGGCTGAGCAGATCGAAAGGGGATGAGGTAAGAATGGCATGAATAGCAAATATTCTAATTGTGCAGATACTAGGGATCGGCCAAGACTAAAATATTAAAAGACAAAAAAGAAGAGGGGAAAAATAAAACAGAAATGAAATTCAGTAGCCTGGGAAAGCTGCTAATGCTTCAGGCTTCTGCATTTGTTCTCCTTTCAGCCTGGAACCGACATCCCCTTGATTTTTGCATGACTTCTTCTTAATACTTCATTCAACGCCCTCTTTAAATATCATCTCATCAGAAGGACCTAATATGATTACTTTATCTACAGAATAATTACCAATATATTATCTGTTGTACATTTGCCATCTCTTTCTTATTATCACTATATAATATATATCTTTTCCTTAAATATCCTACTCCGAAAATGTCATCTGCACATAGATCCAACACTTTGTTTTTGTTCACTGCCGTATCCCTAGTGCTTAGAACACAGGAACGTAACCTTTGATCAATACATAAAGACCCTCCTCATTTCTCCATAGATGATTAGAACTTTTCTTTTTCTTTCTTTTTTTTTTTTTTTTTATCACACTTTGTCTTTTTGTTTCATTGATTCTCTGTTCTCCAATGGGTAAACTTTGGGACCACAGATATGGTTTCAACGTAAGTGCTTACCTCCAAATGTACCTGTCCCATTCAGAACCCCTCCATTCCCTCATATTCACTCCCAGAGACACTTACAGAAACTGCGAGGGCTACGACAGAGAAGACATTTTACAACTAAGAATTTTAGAACCAGTTACAATTTGTAAATCACATGACCTATTTATTCTTTATACCAAAGTCCTTGAGAAATCAGAGTACTTTCTTTATCGAAATGTGTAAATTGAATGAAGTAGCTTATGAAGATTATTTCATCCAGTAAGTTGATTTGGAGTGAATACAATTCCTCAGGATCTTCTTTCAGAGGTCTGGAAAGTATGATAAACACTACCACCCAGAGGGGCATGTTTTGGGGGAACTAATAATTTCCCAAATAGGAGAATATCAAAGATATCTCCCCTTAAATAAGCAAAGGTTGACCTAAAAGGTGTGAGAAGGGATATGGAATGAGAAAGAGGGAAAATATATTTTAGAGAGAAGAAGTCACCTATATGAATGCCTTGTTGATGGAAGACACATCTTCTATAGCTTTTAAAATGCCTATGGGGCACCTGGGTGGCTCTGTCGGTTAAGCGTCTGGCTTCAACTCAGGTCATGATCTCATGGTTTGCGAGTTCGAGTCCCACGTCAGGCTCTCTGCTGTCAGCACAGAGCCCACTTCAGATCCTCTGTCTCCCTCCGTCTCTGCCCCTTCCCTGCTTGCACTGTCTCTTTCAAAATAAATAAATAAACTTAAAAAAAAAATTTAAATGCTTATATGGCTTAGGGCCTGAGTGGCTCAGTTACATGTCTGATTCATGATTTGAGCTCAATTCGTAACCTCAAGGTTCATGAGATTGAGCCCTGCATCAGGCTCTGCACTGACAGCATGAAGCCTGCTTGGGATTCCTTCTCCCTCCCTCCCTCTCTCTGTTCTTCCCCTGCTCATGGTCCTCTCTCAAAATAAACAAGTAAACCAGAAAAAAAAAAAAATAGGGATGCCTGGGTGGCTCAGTCAGTTAAGCATCCAACTTCGGCTCAGGTCATGATCTCACAGTTCATGGGTCCAAGCCCCACATCGGGCTCTGTACTGTCAGCTCAGAGCATGGAGCCTCCTTCAGATTCCATGTCTCTCTTTCTCTCTTTCCCTCCCCCAGCTCATGTTCTGTCTCTGTCTCTCAAAAATGAATAAACATTAAAAAAATTTTAATAAAAAAATAAAAATAAAATAAAATGCCTGTATGGCTGGTGTGCAGAGGGTTTCTAGGCTTTTGGCATTAATATGCCTGCAGGGACCAAAAATGTGACTTCCTAAATGATGTAAAAGAGACAGCTTATTTCCAAAGATCAGGGATCAGTGAGGAAAGGCTGCTAGAGGAAATAGAGAAGCAGATGAGGGTGAGAGAAAAGGTAAGATAAAAGGGACAGGACTGGGGTTGGGTTGAATGTATGGGAACAAAGGGTCATCGTCAGGCTTAAGTCCTTTCTTCTCATAAAAAGGACATTGGCATTACCTTCTCCTAGCACTTTGTTTTGTTTTATTTTTCACTTATTTTCAGTAAGCACAGACCTCAGCTTCCACAAGTGGGTTGTGACTCTTGTAACAAAATTTGTGCTGGTTGGGGCCTGGAAGCTATGCTCAAGGCTCATACAAGGCAATCAGCTTCTTGGACCAAGACTTACCTATGCTATGTTAGTTTCAAACATATCCACCAGATCTTACAAATGACCTGATGAAGGGGATACGGTACCACCTGCAGCACTGTACAGACCCTCATTGAGAGCTCACCTGAGGCAGCCATGCTGATATGCTGTGTCTCCTGTCCTGTATGCCCCAGCTAAGCTAAGTGAACCTGACTGCTTTTGTCCTGCCAAGTCACATGAGTGGGAATGGCAAACCAAGCCAAAAACTATTGCTGGTTGTCGGTCAGAAGGCATATCACAGAGTGGTGGCATGGGGATGTTGCTGATTCTTAGAACCTGGACTCATTCTAGACAAGGAACTATGAGGCAAAAAAAAAAAAAAAAAAAAGAAAAGAAAAGAAAAAGAAAAAGAAAAAGGAAGATCTCAGTGGATATTTTTGTCATGATACTTGTTCTCATAGATTGAATTGTATCCCCCACGCTGATGTCACCGGTGTGAATGTAATCTTGTTTGGGAAATAGGCCTCTGCAGATGTAATCAAATTAAGATGAGGTAATACTAAATAAGGTAGGTTCTAAATCCAATGACCAGCGTCCTTTAATAAGAGAGGGCACACCACACACAGGGAAGACAGCCATTTGACAATGGCAACAGAGACCAGAGCAATGCAGCAACAAGGCAAAGAATGCCAAGGATTGCTGGAAACCACCAGAAGCTAGGTAAGAGACGTAGAAGAGGTTCTCCCTCAATACCTACAGAAGAAACCAACTCTGCGAACACCTTGATTTTGGACTTCTGGCCTCCTGAACTGTGAAAGAATAAATTATTCCAGTCATAATTTGTTACAACAGGCTTCGGAAAATAATTTGGAAAGGTTTGATGACGAGGTTTGTAACAAACTATAATCTTCCCTTTGCTCTAAAAAGAGAGAATAAGGGCATAATGAAAGCTGCGTGGAGATAAATTTAGGTCTAGAAATATACTCACTTCTCCAATCATCCATAAAGTGAAACAGAAAGCTAACTGTGGGCTGACCAATGTAATGTAGCCAATGGTACAGACACTGAAAATTGTCCA
This sequence comes from Neofelis nebulosa, assembly GCF_028018385.1. Classification (NCBI taxonomy): domain Eukaryota; kingdom Metazoa; phylum Chordata; class Mammalia; order Carnivora; family Felidae; genus Neofelis; species Neofelis nebulosa. The sequence goes on along the minus strand of NC_080791.1, from coordinate 62,200,237 downwards.
AAAACCATATGCTTTTAGCTCCTAGCTCCAGTGACAATGGTCAGATCAAGGCTCTAATGACTGGCAAGACCAGAGGTTTACACAACATAATGTCCACCCCTGCTTGCAACTGAAGCTATTAGCCAAAAGTGGGGCTAACAGGAGTGGGGTTCTCTGCTATCTTTCACAGTATCCAATCAATGCTGAGAAATACCTAGAGTCTACAGGGGTGTGGACCATGCATTCTACCATGGGGCTATAAACCTTCTTTTCACAGTGGGGCTATAAGAAGTTGATATCAAAGCAGTTGCCACCACACTGGCGACAGAAGGAGGAAAAGCCCCCATGCATAGGCAGGGACCTCTCCAATGTCCAAGAGTGACCCAAGAGCCCAGCAGCAATCAGGAAGATAGGAAGGGAGTACAAGTAGTATCTGCCTGATGGAAGTCCCAGGTCAACTGACTGCCACAAGTGTCAGATGATCGTATCCTACACTTGATTCTTCTAACATCTGGACTCTGATAATGCAACTCTGCACATCTTTGCAGGTTGTATAGTAAAATAAAATATCTCCAAGAAGTGGAGTGCAGGGAAAGATGTTCCTTAAAGTTTCCAGATGGCATCCTAGACACTTCCCTTGGTTTCCTAGGCCAGAAACTGCCAGTGGGCAAAGCAGGACCTGTTTTTGACATGGAGAGACCTGGGCAACTCAGGTTGCATGTAATGCAATCTCCTCTCCCCATTCCTCTGTATTCAGAGTTCCTACTTCAGGAACTGCTTAGAATCCAAAACTAAATATGCCACCAATCCACACTATTCATGACCCTCTCTTCAAGAGCTCTAGCTCTCTGGTAAATATGTTTTTGAAAAATCATATTTTTAAAAAGTCTTTTTGTAGCATAGGACCACTTTTTATAAAATTGCTTCTGGCCTCATTAGTTCATCAGAAGTTGCTAAGAGTGGGGCACCTGGGTGGCTCAGTTGGTTAAGTGTCCGGCTTCAGCTCAGATCATGGTATCACGGTTCATGAGTTCAAGCCCTGCGTGGGGCTCTGTTCTGACAGCTCAGAGCCTGGAACCTGCTTTGGATTCTGTGTCTCCCTCTCTCTCTGCCCTTCCCTTGCTCACTCTCTCTTGCTTTCTCTCTCTCAAAAATAAAATAAACATTAACAAAAATTTTTTTTAAAAAGTTGCTAAGAGTGTTTTCTTCAGGTTAGTTCCAATCATTTCCACTGCCACCATCCTGGAAGGAGCCACCTGTGTCTCCTGCCTGAATTCTGGAAAATTGCTCTCCCTGAAACTATCATTGATTGCTCTTCTTCAGTGTGCTGCCATGGCTGTTCTTATGTCACGGACCAGAGTGCCCTTCAAAGCAGACACCAGTCCTGTCTATTCAAATGCATGTCGTCCAATATCAGCTGGTCATCATTATGCTCTAGGTAAGGCCACATTAGACACCTCCTCCTACTGTCCTACTCTTTCCCAAAGTCACCTCCTTCTCTTCCCTCTGCATACTCCACCCCAGCCCACACTGCCTCCTTTCAATCGCAGGAAGAAACCCATGCTAAAGCCTTTAAATCCCTCACATTCTTAAGATTCTACTCAAATATCTCCTCACAATGAGGCCTTCATGAAAACTACTTAAATTTGCAAGGCCTTTACCATGTCACTACATTCAACACTTAAAAACTGTTCCCCAGTAATATTAGTCACCTTCTTGTGTACATATCAGTTATCTGTTTGTTTACAATCTCTCCCCAACCAGACTGTAAGTTCTTATATGTATTTAACATTTACTGCAAGTTGAATGCATATTCATTGCACTTTTTTTTCTTTTTTACAACAGCAGTGTTAGTTCCTATGAATTAACTGTTTAAGTGAATAAATAAATAAATCCATTTCATCCTATGGATTGGGCCTTGTTTCGGACCCTGGGGAGGCAATCAGTGTCTGGGCAAAAATGGACCCATTTCAGGAGCAAAGCATAGGCTCCCAGGAAGACTATAACCATGACTCCTGAAAAGTGGGAATACAGGACAGAATGGGTGTGTCAGAAGGTATGTAACAAATCCATCAGTGTGCAAATTGCTCACAGGCGAGCTCAAGGTGGGACACAGTCACCATCAGTCATAGAGCAAATTTCTTAGCAAGACCATTGGATCTCTGGACTCCTTCTGAGCAATAATCAGCTCCTGTTAATTAGCTCTGAGCAAAGAACAATAGTGAGAATTGAGGTAAGCATGCAAAGGTGTGTCTTCAGAGAAGAATGAGGAAGAAAGAGGTCTCAGGCAGGTAAGGATGTGGGGTCAGTGGACTACTGGAAGGAAGTGTATGCTCTTCAGGGAAGCACCAGGAGACTCCTGAGACTGAACTTCAAAGGACACGGGATAAAAGGGGGCCACAGAGGCAGGTGGCAGGCCAACAGCTGCGATTCAGGAAGGCCACAGACCACCCCGCAGCTGGTTCTCCGTAAGGGAGTGAGAGAATCCTCCTCTTCAATATTATCCAGCCATGTCCCCAAAACTCCATTCTGTCTCCTGCCCCACTCACTCTAGGAGCTTGGGTTGCTATACGTTTGGAAAACAGGGACCTCTTTTGCCAGCTTTTCTTCAAGGAGGTAGTGGTGGGCAGAGGAGAAGACACTTTCTATTCATCTTGGAGAAAGAGAGAGAGAAAGGGAGAGGATTCCAGTTCTCCTCAGCAAGGTAGACAATTAAAATTATAGAATAGGAAAGGGACGAGTGAGGATGGACACAGCCCAGAGAAAGAAGGGCCCCTCCAGGAAAGAAACAATGCCCTCCGCCTCTTGAGAACTCCTTTCTCTCCAGGCCATCTGTCTCCAGAATCTTGGCTTCCGTCTGTCTGCGCTCAGAGCAAGAAGCCTGAAGACTGGCTTTTCTTCCTTTCAGAGCAAGTCTGAGCCACATACTGAACTCACACACCTTTGCGTAGCACCTTCCTTCTGGAGTCTCCCACCCTCTGCCCCTCCCCCCAACCTCCCCACGCACCTTGAGGCCCCAGCGGAGAAGTCTTGATTCCTGATTTTAGTGGCGAAGCAAAGCCAGGGCGGGCGTGGTCAGCATTTACTGACTGAACAGGGAACAGGCGCTGGGCCTGCATGTAGCAGCTCCTGACCAGCCGACTGGGAAGTGAAAGTGAAACCTCAGGGCTGGCAGGAAGAAGGAAGGGGAAGGAGCTTCTGGGCCCAAGGGGCTACAGTCCTGTAGGGCCACTGGGTATGAAATGTTTTACCTCAGTGGTTCTCTAGTGGGGGAGGGAGGGTTTGCCCTAAGGGACATTTAACCAACTCAGAGGACAAATTTGGCTGTCATAACTGGGGGATGCTACTGCCATCTAGTGGGTAGAGGCCAGAGGCACTGCTAACCACTCTGCAATGCACAAGACAGCTCCCACAGCAAAGAAACATCCAGTCCAAAATGTCTACAGTGTGAGGCTGAGAGTCTGTTTTAACCCTCTCTGCTTCCTGGGCCAGCTAGGAACCAAGGGTCTCCTACTCCTTTCATGGTTGTGCACAGGCCCTCAGTTTGGCCTTCCAATTTGATCCCTTCAGGTACCATGTTCCATTTGCCCCCAAAGAGCACACCACCACCTCCTAGGAAATAGATGGGACTTGGGCAGACGAGGAATGGAGGGTTCTGGAAGAGTTGGCTACAAAGGACCAGAAGAGCTTTTTGGAGTATTAGAAATTCTCTGAAGTCTATTTGTGTAGTAGTCTCACAGGTGTAAAACTTTGTGAAAACTAATCAAACTGCATACTCTATATATTTTTTAAATGTTTATTTACTTTTGAGAAACAGAGTGTGAGTGGGGGAGGGGCAGAGAGGGAGAGAAAGACAGAATCCGAAGAGGCTCCAGGCTCTGAGCTGTCAGCACAGAGCCCAACGCGGGGCTGGAACTCACAAGCCATGAGATCATGACCTGAGCCGAAGTCGGAAGCTTAAGCGACTGAGCCACCCAGGCGCCCCTCAAATTGCATACTCTAAAAGGGTGTATGTTATACCCATAACACATACCCCAACAACATTGATTACAAAAGAAAATTATGTTTTCTGTTTCATTATTTTTTTGATTTTTTAATTTTTATTTTAATTCCAGTTAGTTAACATACAGTGTAATATTAATTTCAGGTGTACAATATAGTGACTCAACAATACCATACATCACCCAGTGCTCATCCCAACAAGTGCACTCCTTAATCTCCATCACCTATTTAACCCATCCCCACCTTGGATGGAAGGAGGAGCAAGTTTGGTGTGTTTGGGAATCTCCAAATAGTTTCATGGGACACTACTTGGAGCTCTAGGTAAGCAAAAGAAAGGCCACAAGATGTGGACAAGCGTCACGTCATCAAGACTCATTTCCACAGGCAGGGAGAGAGATGGGGAGTTATCTGAAGGAGGATGACAGCCACCACCTAGATCCCAGTGCAGGAGTAAAGTGTCAGCTTGCCAGGTCCCCTGACTTCCCTCTCATCGTGCCCACAGTACCCACACCGTCCCATGGCAGGGCCCAGCGGGACTCTCTGCTCTTCGAGCTTGCACTCGCAGAAGGAAGTCAGAAGCCCGGGTCTCCACAAATATCAGCATGCATGAGGCCCAATGCACATGGAGGATAATTGTGTACATCTTGTAATTTTTATTTTCTTATAAAGCTTTTCCGTTTTTTTTAATAGACTTTTTTCACAGAATTCCAAAGCTTATTAGTATAGAATTATGTATTTTTTTTTACTATTTTTAATTATCTGTAATGAACTACTTTCATCCACAATTTCATTAGTTTGGGCAACCTTTTGCCTTGTTGGTTTGTGTAAAATGATCACCTAATTCTTTCTACTGAAATTTAGTTTCATATATTTTATATGCTAGTATACTCTTTCAAAAGCAAATTTCCCTGGATGAGGGAAGATGGAGGTTTGCAGACAGGAAGGGGCTGGGACAGCTCTCTAAAACTGGAACCCTCGGGGCGACTGCTGACACTGACGCTGACGCTGAAGCGGCTGACTTCAGCTCAGGTCATGATCTCCCGGTTTGTGAGTTCGAACCCTGCGTCAGGCTCTGTGCTGGCGACTCCGATCCTGGAGCCTGCTTCGGATTCTGTGTCTCCCTCTTTCTTTCCTCCTCCCCGACTCGTGCTCTGTCTCTCTGTCTCTGTCTCTGTCTCTGTCTCTCTCTCTCTCTCTTTCTCTCTCTCTCAAAAGTAAATAAACATTAAAAAAAGCTTTTTAAAACTGGAATCCTTGGCCCAGCTTTACAGAACACCCTGTGCTATTGCATTTGCCTCCAGTTGTGATACCAGCCAGTGGTCCTTTGAGAGCGAATGATTCAGAAGGGAAGGGGCAGGAGATAGGACACTGCTGATACCAACTAGCACAGCACAGTGCAGACTCACAGACTCCTGGGCCCCAGCTCCATGGACGCAGCTCCAGCCCATCTCCAGGAGACATTTCAGAACATTGTATTCATCAGTGCCAAGTGGCACATTCACCGAATGAAGAGTAAAATCCGAGGTCTCTGAGAATATGTGAGGGACCACAGATACCACCTGCAAAATGTGATGTTTGCTTCAGCTTTCCTACAACACAATAGAAAGGTATTCAGGGTGACTGACAGTTCAGAGCCTGGAGCCTGCTTCAGATTCTGTGTCTCCGTCTCTCTCTGCCCCTCCCCTGCTGGCACTGTCTCAAACTCTCTCTCAAAAATAAATCAACATTAAAAAAAAGGTACTCATATCCCACATTAAATAGAAATATTCTAAAATTGTCTGAGTGTGTTCAAGATGACCACGTGACACAATAGCATTTCTGGTAGAAAGATAAGTAACACTTATTTATGTACTATGAGGTGTCCCCCCACCCCCCAACCAAACAACTTGAAGACAATTATGACCATGCTTCTTAAGTCTCCAATATTCTCAAGAATAACTTAAAACATTTAGGAGATAGTACCTCACCTGTAGGGTCTCAGCTACAAAGCAACCCTGAGGAGAAAAACAATTCCTCTTTCCTACCCGAGGGGGACTAGATGAGTCACTTGCCCTGGGTGGTGCACAGCCTGAGAGAGGCACTGCAGAGGGGGGAAGGTTGAAGGTGCTGAGATTAACAAAAACAAAATAGATCTGGGGTGCAGTCAGGATCAAGAGATTGCCCAGCATCATCTTCAGATGAAATGGAAAATCTCTAGAATCTCACACAATTGAGTGCAGATCCTATGTTTATTCCAGTGAGGGTCTCAGGTTTGAAAGGTTGAAAAACTTCTGATCGCCATTTGGTGATGGCTCTGTATACTGCTGCTTGCTCCTTGTCCATGAACAGTCTTGCAGACTGAAGGTTCCTTATGCCCTGAGATTCTCCTGAGCCCACCCAAACTTTCTATGGTGGATACCACATCCCTAATTATGACCCAGCATAGTCCTAAGGCCCCAGAAATAAAAGATGGCCTTATAACCACATATACTTTCAGAGATGATGGGAAAGAGAAAGCTGTAGGATGGATTCCTGGATGGTGAGAATCCACACTTGATACCCACTGGATTCTGTATTTTGAATTCAGATTCCTTCTCTGGTCTTTTCTTCAAAGTGGAAATTTTAGAAGCAGCTCACAGCAGAGGGCACCATTTCTTGGGCCAGGATGCTCTGTGAAAAGATCATGGCCCTTAGCCTGGAGATTTCTTTGTTGGGGTTTGCTAACAAGCCCCCCACCGTCCCCCCCCCCCATAACCACTTTCTCATCTTGAACTCGGGACTAGGAATTTCAGAGGATGAAAGACCTGAATATCCCTGGAGAGTTGCCTGTCAATAATTCAAGAGAGTGTAGGATGTCCCTAGTGAGCCAGAGCCTCATTGTTGCAATATACTGACTGGTATGCAGGGGTCTAACAGAAATAGACAGAAGCTGATTTCTGCCAGTTTCCATGGATGAGTGCTGGAGATAAGGGTGTGTGTCCACACCCAGAAAGGCTGGATATATCTGATTTGATATCCCTTCCCTCACCAAAGGTCACCAGGAGATGGAGGGGTTGAAGTCTCCCTGGCAAAGAAGGGACCAGAGCAGAAACTGCTTGGCCAAACAGCCCATTAATTCTATTTGTCTCATTTTAGGTGTCGGTAAAAGGATAGTTGTCAATGAAAATGCCCAAGACCTGGGGATATTACCAAGTATAGCAACACCATTTGACCTTCTCTGTCACTGGAGACTCAGAACAGGTCTTTCTTCATTCCTGACAGGAAAGAGTGAGGCTCATCAGGAGAGGAGAAACACTGACCCACTTACACCACTGCTGAGGGCACCCGTGCGTCCCAGCACTCCGGAGTCTTCCTGTGTCACTGTAAGTCCTAATGTGAACAAGCCAACTGAAAAATGGAGACTTGACTGGGCAAAGAAAGGAACAAGTTTCTAGTGAAACATAATTACTGAGATTTAGAAAAGAATATCAGACACTTGCAGTTTTAGTTCCAACATGTAAAGAATTTAAAAGCCATTACTTCCAACTTTACAGTAAGAAAAAAACCGAACAGAATGACTAAAATCCAAAAGACAAGAAATAACAAGTGTTGGTGAGGATGTGGAGAAAAAGGAACCCTCGTGTACTGTTGGTGGGAATGCAAAGTGGTACAGCCACTGTGGAAAATAGTATGGAGGTTCCTCAAAAATTTTTTTTAAAAAGGGGGTGCCTGGGTGGTTCAGTCAGTTAGGCATCCAACTCTTGATCTCAGAGTTGTGAGTTCAAGCCCTATGTTGGGTTCTGCACTGACTGCGAAGCCTACTTTAAAAAGTAATAATAAAACTAGGACTACCATATGATACAATAATTCCACTACTGGGTATTTACTCAAACAATATGAAAACACTAATTCAAAAAAAAATGTATGTACCCCTGTGTTTTTCGTAGCATTATTTACAATAGCCAAGATATCAAAGCAACCTAAGTATTCATCAATAGGTAAATGAATAAGAAAATGCCATTTGCAACAAAATGGATGGACTTAGAGGGTATTATGCTAAGTGAAGTAAGTCAGACTGAGGAAGACAAATACCATGATTTCATTCACATGTGGAATCTAAAAGAGCAAAATAAAACAAAACAAATGAACAAACAAAAAGCAGAATCAGACCTATAAATAGAATAAGCTGGTGGTGACCAGAGAGAAAGGGGGAGGGATGATGAAGGGGAGGGGGAGATACAGTTCTCCCGATATGGAATGAATAAGTCATGGGAATAAAAAGCACATCACAGGGAATATGGCCAATGATGTTATAATAAGTTTGTATGGTGACACATGGTAGCTGTACTTGTGAGCATAGCATATACCATATAGAGAAGTTGAATCACTATGTTGTACAGTGGGCACTAAAGAAACATTGGGTGTCAACTATACTAAAAAAAAAAAAGAAGAAGAAGAAGAAGAAAAAGGAAGGAAGGAAGGAAGAGAAAGAAAGAAAGAAAAAGAAAGAGAAGAAAGAAAGAAAGAAAGAAAGAAAGAAAGAAAGAAAGAAAGAAGCTGAACAAACAACATCAATGTCTTTTCCTGGGTGCCACAGAGAACTGAGGCCATAGGATAAACCACCACCCTCAAATCTAGAGTCAGAAGATAGGTAAATGCAGACAATAACAGCCTCCATCTACTTAGAGAAGTTGCATGAGTCATCAACTAATAGGTGCATTAAAATGGTAATGTTATTTTTTATTAATTTTTTTCGTTTATTTATTTAGAAAGAGACAGAGACAGCATGAGTGGAAGAGGGGCAGAGAGAGAGAGAGAGAAGGTCAGCACAAGAACCCAATGTGGGGCTCGAACTTGGAACCATGAGATCATGACCTGAGCTGAAACTGAGAGTGGGACACTTACCAACTGAGCCACCCAGGTGCCCCTAAAATGGTAATTTTAATGAATTGCTAGAGGCCAAGCCTGGATAGCTTGAGAGTGAGAAATTCCTGGGAGAAATGAAGTTAGGGGACTACCTCACACAGTCTGGGAATTTATTTCCAAGAAAACCAAATCAGGTCCACTAATGAAGAGCCAAGGGGGAAAAAGAAAATCTTGTCTTTTCTCTAGCAAAGGGAAGGTGAAAGAACCATTATGAAATATGTCTAAAGAATTCCCCACAATAAAATGAAATGCAAGGGAAAAAGGAATGAAAAGGGGGGAGAAAAGAAAATATCCAAAGAATTGTGGGTCAATTTCCTAATATGTAATATATGTTTAACTGGAATACCAGGAGAAAAAAAAGAGAATGGACCAGGATCACAAAAAGTTTTCAAAGTAAAAATGGCTAAGAATTTTCCAAAAAAAACCCCCCCAAAACAAAAAAACAGCCAACATCAAATCAGAGATCTAAGAAGCTGAGATAACGTCAAATAGGACAATTTTGTGTTAATTCTACACCTAGAAAATGAATATCAAATCACTTTTTAACTATTATGTTCAGTTTGGTTAAAAAGGCAGCAAGAAATAAGATATAAGGAAGTTTTTGTTTTAGAATAAAGTTTGTTTGTTTAGTTTTTTTTTTTTACAATGATGAATTCTTTTATAATCAGATCAAATTTTAAAATTATCTATGATTAGGGCACCTGGGTGGCTCAGTCAGTTAAGTGGCTGACTTCGGCTCAGGTCATGATCTCACGGTTTTTGAGTTTGAGCCCCATGTAGGGCTCTGTGCTGACAGCTCAGAGCCTGGAGCCTGCTTCAGATTCTGTGTCTCCCTCTCTCACTGCCCCTCCCCGACTCACACTCTGTCTCTCTCTCTCAAAAATAAATAAACATTAAAAATTTTTTTTCATTATCTGTGATTTTCTAATCAACTTACTCTATTTCTTGAAATAAAGCCAAGGTAACAATGTTTAAAATAAACCAAACTGCATTCTAAAAAGGATTCATTTCAAAGCATAAAGAAAGGAAGCCAGGATAAAATCAATCAACAGCTATAGATTTAGATAAATAGATCACCTCAGTTATGAGCTATGTTTCACACTGCAACATGCCTTTTTTCACACCCATGTGACAAATACCCCTCTCACAAACTGCATAGCCAGAAGGACTGTACTGTAAGCCTAGATTTAAGGTCAGTTCAGAGATTCCAGAAGAGATAGGATTAATAATGAATGTGGGTACTGTGGGCAGGCTGGAGAGGCAAGACAGTGAAGGAGACATGCATGGTCTCAGTCATGTCTGGGCACTGCTCTCCCTCCACTGGGGCCCCTCACACAAACCCACACAAATACAAGAAACCACCCACCCTCCACATGCCATCAGAAGGTATATACCTAAAACTCCATCTACTTTTTTTCGTTCTCATTCTAACACTATTTTCCACACTGGCATCACCTCTTTTCTGCCCTATGGCCTCCTGATGATTTTCCTGATTAACACACTCTACATACCCAACATACATTCTTTACAGAACAACCAAAATTATCTTCTGCAATGGAAATATGATCACGCCATGTTTGAAAACAAAACATTTCCTTGGGTGTCCATTGCTTTTAGGTTTACAATTTAATTCAATTTTTTTAATATTTATTTTTGAGAGAGAGAGAGAACACGCTCATGTGCACACACATGGATGGGGGAGGAACAGAAAGAGGGAGACCAAGGATCTGAAGCAGGCTCCACACTGTCAGCACAGAGGCTGATGTGGGGCTCCAACTCAGGAACCACGAGATCATGACTTGAGCCAAAGTCGGACGCTTAACCCACTGAGCCACCCTGGCGCCCCTTAAACTTAAGTTATTAACAATGTCTACCTGGCACTTAGTGAGGGGATCACAGAGAGTTTCTGGTCTTAGTTAAAGCCGATCATTGTATTCCATTCCTGCTGCCCCTCTTACAGTACCTCACCAGAGTCAAGCTCCTTCTCATGTCATGTGGTTTTGTCTCCTGAACTCTCTGCCCCTCCTAATTTACTTAACCAAGTCCAACTAATCCTTCATATCTGTCATTAAAGTCTCCTTCTTCAGGTAGGTATCTTTGACCATGGGACCCAACAAGGTCCATTATCACAAGTGTTATTCAAATGCTTATTTATATCTTTATTTGTAGTGTCTGTTTTCTCAAGTCAGCAAACTCTGAGTTTGCATATTCCTCTCATATCCTAAAAAATATGTGGAGATTGAAATGAGAAAGTACCATTTTCAAATACATCTAAAGAAAAAAGTGCTTACATATAAAGTTAGCAAAATATGCATTAGAT